>NW_025963802.1:14535527-14893027 GCF_023055435.1 Haliotis rufescens
GTCTGAAGAAGCGAGGAGAGATTTATACCGTTTTGCATAATTCCTAATTTGTAAAATACCACGAAGGTGAAGATCGATAGTTTATGTCGTCGTTGGCACGGAATAATGACTATGCACTGTGGTATATGGGTGCAGCGCAGGGCCATCTTCGTGGGCATGTCAAAAGATGCGTGGCATTACACTGATGGCCACACAATCGATCTACAAATAAATGAAATCTTATATTTTTAATGTTTTTCCGCTTTGTGGTGTGAAGCTTTGGTAACCATAAATCAACTTATTAAAAGAAAGTAATAAATCAATCAAGACCAGTGTTCATATTCTGATTACAGCTTATCGATATTCTTTCAGGAACGCCAGTAACCATGACAACCGACCCAAACTCGCACCTGGTGCGGACGTGGCTGTCCCGGAACAATGACTCCTCCGAGGTTCTCCGGGCGTCTACTCGGGATCTCCTGCGTCCCTTTGCCTGTTTCTTCATCCTCGTCGGTGTCGTTGGCATCATCAGCAACATCGCTCTGGTTGTCATCCTCGTGCGCCGTCGTCTGCATCAGCAATCTGTGTTTCAGTTGGTGGCAAATCTCGCCGTTGTGGAAGTCGTGCGGTGTATGATTGTTCTACCTTTGATATTAACTACAGTCTTTGTGAAGGACTGGAGACTCGGAAGCCTCCTGTGTTTCGTGTGGCCCGTACTACTTCCGTGCACCATTCACGTGACAGTGTTTGGCCTTCTTGCACTGTTCGTATTCCGCTATTTGAAAATAGTTCACAACGCTAAAAGCCCCATTCCTGCTTGGACATGTAACGTGACATCATGGCTATTGGCGATAGCAATTCTAACGCCACATGCAGCTTTTAAACGGTACATAGATTTACATCCGGTGCTGGGGTCTGCTTTCAAAGGGATCGGAATATGTGTGCTTCGTCCCGGTGCTGAGGAGAAAAACAAAGAATATGTTTTAAGTATTTTCTTCGTGTTTTATGTGGCTCTGTTCATAGCAATAATGGTGCTAGCTGTTTTAGTTCAAGTGAGGATTAAGTCACGTGAAAGAGAATTTCCCCCGGAAACTAATTCTTTTTCTATGGAAATGAACATCCGGGTCAGTGAGAAAGAGGACGATGAAGAGGATAACCTCAAATACCCAAATTCTGCCATGTTGGAATGTGAAGATCTCAAGAGTTCCGACGCCTTTATGTTAGAAAAGCAGTCGGAAGAATGTTGTAAGCAAACACCCGAACCGCTCCCCCAAGTTGACCAACCTGTAACCAGCAAGAAAACGAAGTTGAAGGAAGATACGAGAATGCAGAAGTTCCTTGGATATATAACAGTTTTGTTCGCCTTACTCTGGCTGCCATTTTATATTCACTATCAGATCGAGGCTCTGGCCGGAAATGAAGAACCTGGAAATTATGTGTTGTATCTGTCGCTTCTTCTGATTGGCTACCTCGCGTCGTGGTCTCTACCAATCATGTTTTCTCTCTGGCAAGTTTCAAAGGCAACAAAATACAAAATAAAACAGTCTTTGAGTCCACTGAACTGGGGCACAAAAAGCGAAAAATAATGAACTACCCGAATAACAACTACGACAAAGTCGTCAAGCGTCGCACGCAATATCAGTCCGGCTGTCGGCTTGACCAGTCAACAGGACTTGAGTTTTGTGAATAGAGTTTTAGACACGTGTCACGAAGCTTGTTGGACAAATACATTCCATCTATATGGACTCAAACGATTTCACTGACGATGACTCTTTACCCAAGTATTCAAATATAATTAACGAAGAGTACATGATAAAGTCGAATGGAATGTAAAAGATTAAATGATATTTTTATTTATTTATTTTTCAAATGTCAGAAAGAGTTCCCAGGCTACGCGAATGGACCACTGACATCAATATATGTGTATATTGTCATGACATATTTATGTACATAATTATAAGTTCTGCTCACTGAAAACCAGAGTTGTTTTTTTCCTGTGTAAGATATGATCCTGAGTATGGTTTTACGCTGCTTTTAGCAATATTCCAGCAATATCAAGGCGGGGACACCAGAAATGGGCAGTGAGTGAGTGAGTGAGTGAGTGAGGCTTTACGCCGCTTCTAGCAATATTCCAGCAATATTCCAGCAATATCACGGCGGGGACACCAGAAATGGGCTTCATACATTGTACCCATGTCGGGAATCGGACCCAGGTCTTCGGCATGACGGGCGAGCGCTTTAACCACCAGGCTACCCGACCGCCCAACAGGCCATAGAGTGCTCTTAGGACGATATTGGATATCGGCATGTGTATGTCCATCTGCAGACGCTGGAGTGACAACCCATTCCAGCAAATGCAAAAGCATATAATATGTTCCGTTACACTAAATCAGCTCGCCACCCTCGGGACTAAATGACACTTATCAAATATCTGGTCCCTTTTTTTAATTCATAACCTGAACCACAATTTCCTCTCTTTAAACCCGACGTTCAAAAGCATGTGAATGTAAATAATATTAACACCAATTTGATGCAATCATACAGCTGAATTCTTGACATGGGACGGAAATTTGGCATTTTTCACATGGGATACTGTTGTTTATGAATGTAGTTCACCCATCAGCATTGTTACCATATATTTCTCTTGGGCATCCCATGTGGGGAAATGAACCCGGATGTTCGGCACCATGAGCGAACGCTTTAAACACAAAGTTACCCCATGATTCTAGATAGCAAATGTTATGATCAATAGACTTCAACGAAATCAACCTCTGGTGTGATCACGAATAGTGAAATGGATCTGCGCCGCTTTTAAAAATATTCCAGCTATATCACGGCGGGGACACCAGAAATTGGCTTCACACATTGTACCCATGTTGGGAATCGAACCCGGATGTGCGGCGTGACGAGCGAACGCTTTCACCTCTAGGCTACCCCTCCGCCCCAAAGTATGATAATGACATTCGATGTTCCATTGATGTATTTATCATTGTAATGTTTCTTGAACCGGTAAGAAGTTATAACACATCGATGCTGGCTCAGGTCGAGTAGAGTGGAAACATTGTATATTTCTGAGACATATGCAATTCACGAAAACCATAGTTATGGCACAAACGCAGGGGAACCTTGTTTGTCCGAAGAACTGACATCAGTAGTTCGATAGGAAACCGTAGTTCAGAGAAGAGTATTTCGGGACCATGCAGTTCTTTGTTTTAGATCATCAGTCAAGTTAAGCTGAAGAAAAAACACGATAGGAAACCGTAGTTCAGAGAAGAGTATTTCGGGACCATGCAGGTTCTTTGTTTTAGATCATCAGTCAAGTTAAGCTGAAGAAAAAACACGATAGGAAACAGTAGTTCAGAGAAGAGTATTTCGGGATCATGCCGTTCTTTGTTTTAGATCATCAGTCAAGTTTAGTTGATGAAGACACACGATAGGAAACCGTAGTTCAGAGAAGGGTATTTCGGGATCATGTAGTTCTTTGTTTTAGATCATCAGTCAAGTTAAGTTGATGAAGATACACGATAGGAAGCCGTAGTTCAGAGAAGAGTATTTCGGGATCATGCAGTTCTTTGTTTTAGATCATCAGTCAAGTTTAGTTGATGAAGACACACGATAGGAAACAGTAGTTCAGAGAAGGGTATTTCGGGATCATGCAGTTCTTTGTTTTAGATCATCAGTCAAGATAAGTTGATGAAGATACACGATAGGAAGCCGTAGTTCAGAGAAGAGTATTTCGGGACCATGCAGTTCTTTGTTTTAGATCATCAGTCAAGATAAGCTGAAGAAAAAACACGATAGGAAACCGTAGTTCAGAGAAGAGTATTTCGGGACCATGCAGGTTCTTTGTTTTAGATCATCAGTCAAGTTAAGCTGAAGAAAAAACACGATAGAAAACAGTAGTTCAGAGAAGAGTATTTCGGGACCATGCAGTTCTTTGTTTTAGATCATCAGTCAAGATAAGTTGATGAAAATACACGATAGGAAACCGTAGTTCAGAGAAGAGTATTTCGGGACCATGCAGGTTCTTTGTTTTAGATCATCAGTCAAGATAAGTTGATGAAAATACACGATAGGAAACCGTAGTTCAGAGAAGAGTATTTCGGGACCATGCAGTTCTTTGTTTTAGATCATCAGTCAAGATAAGTTGATGAAAATACACGATAGGAAACCGTAGTTCAAGGAAGAGTATTTCGGGACCATGCAGTTCTTTGTTTTAGATCATCAGTCAAGATAAGTTGATGAAGATACACGATAGGAAACCGTAGTTCAGAGAAGAGTATTTCGGGACCATGCAGTTCTTTGTTTTAGATCATCAGTCAAGATAAGTTGATGAAAATACACGATAGGAAACCGTAGTTCAGAGAAAAGTATTTCGGGACCATGCAGGTTCTTTGTTTTAGATCATCAGTCAAGTTAAGTTGATGAAGATACACGATAGGAAACCGTAGTTCAGAGAAGAGTATTTCGGGACCATGCAGGTTCTTTGTTTTAGATCATCAGTCAAGTTTAGTTGATGTACATACACGGTATTAAGACACAATAATAACCAGTGGGCGTAATTCCCTGCCATGAAGCAAAACAAAAACCTCTACCGTGATTTTCAAAACATAATACTCAACTAGTTTTACAGTTCACTTCTCAAAGTTTTGCCCCTTGTTTGGCGTCCGTCTATAGCTTTGTTTATTTTTTGTCCTGTGGCCTGTAAATAATTGAGTCTAGAACAACAGACCAGTGATCGATACTGTGAGCAACAATCCACGGCTTCGGGGTTAGATGACATACAATTATCGAAGTCACAGAACCTGACCATCCTATCCAATTGGTAGCCTCTTTCGATCGGCATAGGTTGCTGGGGACATATTCCAATCCGGGATTGAGCACAATATAATGACAGAAATACGTATGTATAAACTTAATATATTATCTACAATTTCGATAGGCATTCGTGTATGAAATGGAGCCATAGTTTGGAACCATTTTGTCTTTAGGGACAGGCCGTTCATACCTTTTTGTATATTTCTCATCCCAGTGCTCAGCTTCAGAGGGAGGGTGCAGCTTCAAACCCTGTAAAATCGGGGGGGGCTTAACAGACGCCAGAACAAAGCAATAAGCAGAGTTACTTTCCTTCTTCTTCTGGTAAAATGCGTGTTTCCTAGGGCGAGGTGATACATATCCAGGATGACGGTGGGTAGATATTAAATAATAAATTAACTTTTGTTTGAGGGGATGGTAGTTAAGAATGGCGGAACTCGAGAGACACGCCTTACGGTAACGTCATGTGACCAATGCAAACCGATTTCTTAAATTAATCAATAAAGCTTCTGAAAGTGAATAAAATTATTTCTTTAGTTTGTGTGTAATTCGTCATTTCTATGTGCCGGGTTGTAGGCCTATCATGATCAAAGCCTGTCAAGAGCATGTTGTTCTTGGTGAAAACAATGTGCGCGCCTTACGATGTAGTTCAGAATACTCCAGCACAAATCTACTTGAGATCAGTTCGACAAAGTGATTATTGTTCTTCGCAATAGCCAACTCTTTGTGTCTCATGTTAGGAGCACATTAGGTTCTTCGAGATACTAAATATCTTACATTGTCCATATAAACAGTCGGGGGCATTCAGCACCACTCGCCAATTTCCGTAACCTATAAGATAAGGGGTCACGAATGACATTGTGGACATAAAAAGCCTCGTTGGTGAAGAAGTGTAAAGCTGTCTAATAGCAGATATTTCCTCTGCTTAAGAGATATTAATATCTTGCACCAGAAAATTTAAAAAAATATACACAAAATCATCCAAGATTTCCCTCTTTTACAAACGTGTAATTACTTTGTTATTGCCGAATA
Organism: Haliotis rufescens; assembly: GCF_023055435.1. Classification (NCBI taxonomy): domain Eukaryota; kingdom Metazoa; phylum Mollusca; class Gastropoda; order Lepetellida; family Haliotidae; genus Haliotis; species Haliotis rufescens. The sequence continues at coordinate 14,541,354 of NW_025963802.1, forward strand.
AAAATAAATAAATAAAAGACATACGTTTGAGATGTTGTGTCACATTTACTCATCATTGCCGTTGTGATAAGTCATACAAATCAAATGTTATGGAACTACTCTCATTACATCAATGGTGTCTCAAACAAGAAAACAGATCAGGAACAAGATGTAAGAGAATATCCAGACAAATGAACATTTCACCGGCGATACAAGAGTCGGTGTGGTCTTGTCGCTTCCTCGGTGTCTTGTCACTTTGAAAGGATGAGACAATTACAAACGCTTCATTGTCTAGTGATGAGGGAAGCTGATATTGCCGGCCCTGCCATTACTCGAGATGTCGCAAATGTCAATCCATCTTCACGGATGTGCGAGCAATTAGTCACGTACTTCAATACTCTCGTACCGTCGTAAATGAGTTTATTTTATCCATCCAACAATTGTATGCAGTCAGAAAGATTTTGGTTACTACCTTAACCTCAAACTTTCGATTTAGTTTGGTTTTTTTAAATTAACCCATACAATTAAATATACTTGGTAATTATTCAAATATTGATTGATTTAAAGAAAACTTGTCAGTTCTTTAGTCTTGTTCTGGATTTGGTCCTGTCTGGCTTCGTTTTATGATTTTTACCGATGTGACTTTTTGTAACACTGACCTGAGCTGCACCGGAATTGATTTTCTGTCGGGAAATGTTCAAAATCCAAAAACCGAGTTTACAGCTGGAACACGTGGTTGCTTTTCTTAAAAACTTAAAAACTTAATAATATATTCTTGTTAAACTGTCGTTAGCATGGCTGAGGAGATCTTTCCTCTTTAGTTAATGATTGTTCTCCGGAGGGAAATTATCATGAGGTCGAAATAAAAATTGACAATTAATGGCAAATCAATATCATCATTCATCGGGACATTATTTTTGGGGGGGGAACTAGTAATCAGTTGGGAAAAAAGGAGGAAGCGAATTTGAACAGTTTCTCAGTGATGTAACGACGTGTCAGCTCCATGTGGAAAGAAAGCTTAAAGTAAATTGAACGTATTGAAGGCATGGTTCTGAAGACAACGGATCTTGACCAGGGAAATGCTGACCAGCGGATCCTGGCAACTTTGGGATTCGAACGCAGCTCCTTACAACGAGTTGCGGTGCCCTATACCACTTGGCCACCTTGTTATTATGTTATTGGGTGAAATAAGATACATTTAATTCACAATGATCTTTCTTTTAACTACGTTGTACGAATAGTTTGGAATTGCTAATGCAAAATGCCATATGTACGCATATTTAGGGAATTATGGTATTTAGAGGTACCATGAGGTCAAACTATGATAAGTGGGTACAAAGTCGCATGAAGCCGTGGTGTCAGTACTGACAGATACATATGTTGGCATGAAGCCGTGGTGTCAGTACTGACAGATACATGTTGGCATGAAGCCTTGGTGTCAGTACTGACAGATACTTATGTTGGCATGAAGCCGTGGTGTCAGTACTAATGGATACATGTTGAAATAAAGCCGTGGTGTCAGTACTGAAAAAAAATACACATGTTGGCATGAAGCAATGGTGTAAGTACTGACACATACATGTTGGCATGAAGCAATGGTGTCATTACAACTAGATACACATGATGGCATGAAGCCGTGGTGTCAGTACAGATAGATACATCTTGACATGAAGCGGTGGTGTTAGTACGGACAGATACATGTTGACATGAAGCCGTGGTGTCAGTACAGACAGATACATGTTGGCATGAAGCCGTGGTGTTAGTACTGACAGATACATGTTGGCATGAAGCCGTGGTGTCAGTACTGACAGATACATGTTGGCATGAAGCCGTGGTGTCAGTTCTGATAGATACATGTTGGCATTAGGGCGGTGGTGTCAGTACTGACACATACATGTTGGCATGAAGACTTGGTGTCAGTACTGACAGATACATGTTGGCATGAAGCCGTGGTGTCAGTACTGGCAGATACATGTTGGCATAAAACCGTGGTGTCAGTACTGACAGATACATGTTGGCATGAAGCCGTGGTGTCAGTACTGACAGATACATGTTGGCATGAAGCCGTGGTGTCAGTACTGACAGATACATGTTGGCATGAAGCCTTGGTGTCAGTACTGACAGATACATGTTGGCATGAAGCCGTGGTGTCAGTACTGACAGATACATGTTGGCATGAAGCCGTGGTGTCAGTACAGACAGATACACATGTTGGCATGAAGCCGTCGTGTCAGTACTGAGAGATACATGTTGGCATGAAGCCGTCGTGTCAGTACTGACAGATACATGTTGGCATGAAGCCGTGGTGTCAGTACAGACAGATACATGTTGGCAGGAAGCCGTGGTGTCAGTACTGACAGATACATGTTGGCATGAAGCCGTGGTGTCAGTACTGACAGATACATGTTGGCATGAAGCCGTGGTGTCAGTACTGGCAGATACATGTTGGCATAAAACCGTGGTGTCAGTACTGACAGATACATGTTGGCATGAAGCCGTGGTGTCAGTACTGACAGATACATGTTGGCATGAAGCCGTGGTGTCAGTACTGACAGATACATGTTGGCATGAAGCCTTGGTGTCAGTACTGACAGATACATGTTGGCATGAAGCCGTGGTGTCAGTACTGACAGATACATGTTGGCATGAAGCCTTGGTGTCAGTACAGACAGATACACATGTTGGCATGAAGCCGTCGTGTCAGTACTGAGAGATACATGTTGGCATGAAGCCGTGGTGTCAGTACTGACAGATACATGTTGGCATGAAGCCGTGGTGTCAGTACAGACAGATACATGTTGGCAGGAAGCCGTGGTGTCAGTACTGACAGATACATGTTGGCATGAAGCCGTGGTGTCAGTACTGACAGATACATGTTGGCATGAAGCCGTGGTGTCAGTACTGGATACATGTTGGCAAAAAGCCGTGGTGTCAGTACTGACAGATACACGTTGGCATAAAGCCGTGGTGTCAGTACTGGATACATGTTGGCATAAAGCCGTGTTGTCAGTACTGACAGATACATGTTGGCATGAAGCCGTGGTGTCAGTACTGGATACATGTTGGCATAAAGCCGTGGTGTCAGTACTGACAGATACATGTTGGCATGAAGCCGTGGTGTCAGTACTGGATACATGTTGGCATGAAGCCGTGGTGTCAGTAGAGCTAGATACATGGTAATATGCGTAGAGGTTAACTGCACAGAAATCTGGTTTAGGAGTTGGTGGATAAATCACACATGCATACTTTTTATCAAACGTATACATCTTATCTTAGCTATATCTACTATTAAATATTTGCATATGGTCGGAGGAAATGTCATTCCTATTTATCTAGAACAGTGGTGTGTTAGTTGACGTTTCTGGTTATCAACCAGCCTATAAAATGTTGTTATAAGTACATTACTGTTGATTCAGAATCAGCAATTTGCGTGTATTTGTGCAATATATCTACAATCTACTTGGTTAAATCCACAACTCACGCTGAAGTCTGACATGCCAGTTTACTTTCGGTGGACCTGTTCGTCTACCCGAACTCACAACCATCGCCATTTGTTTGCATATCGCCTTTAAATAGCAGAGCATTTACTGTCTGCAGCTTTGCTGAAGGATGAAAAAACACAACTATTGGCGGACTCATGCGACTTCAATCATGTATTAAATCACGCAACCAAGCATATTTCCATCTCATTTCCCCCATCCTGGGTTTCACTCGGGAGATTGTAGTGGCGCGGGCCACGATAACGCCGTGCAGATCAATATGAGGAATCCGGCTACAATTTAGACCAATTCAATTCCAAAATGACGGAACCTGTTTTAAAAGAGTTCACCACAAGTAATACTGTTGATGGTAATCGCAAATCAAACTATCATATTGATATGCTTTTTTCACAGAAGACATATGAAATAAGTTTGCATACTTGACAGAACTCTCCACTGCTCCAGACAGATCTGTCTCACAAGCACTTTGTGGGCATTGCTGTATTAACATCACATTTTACAAAATCTGTGAGTTCTGGAATACATGATCAAGGCTGTACTGTTCGGCTGAGTTGTTTTATAGCGCATATTCACAAGCGGAAAAGAATTACAGGCCATCGCAAGCCATTCTGAATTCAGACGTGCGGTCATCCTCGACACTGTGGTGTGTATCGTGTGATGCAACAAGCTGGGAACATGCACGTGTTGGTCGAGAAGGACGTGCAGAATGCATTACACGCTGCATATCGATTTAGAGCAAAACAAAGACATACAACATTGTAATTTTGTAGCAATTCAGCATAAGCCATTAGTTAGTAAATATGGCTTTTGTGCCGCGTTTAGAAATATTCCAATCACATACATGTACCACTACACCACGAATTTGTTTTACACATGGTACCCAAATGGGGACCGAACCTTTGTTTTCAGCGTAGCAAGTTAACACTGTAACCACAAGGCTGCCCTTCCGTCCCATAATGAACTTGCCACACGGTGTGTGTGTGCGTGTGCGTGCCCGTGTCCGTGTCCGTGTCCGTGTCCGTGTGCGTGTGCGTGTCCGTGTCCGTGTCCGTGTGCGTGTAGACCTGTATCACGATGGATAGTTATTTTTAAAACGGAGGTACATTCGAAGTGATGCAGTTCTCAGGCGTAAACGACGTGAGGCCCACGTCCACCGACTGACAGTTATACTGGTATAATCAGGGGAAATCTGGGATTCGAAAACACGACCTATGTGTCGGCCATGCTGAAGGGAGACAACTCTGCACAGCGATCCTGGGTTCAAGTAGTATATTTTGCAACGTAACCTCTTGGTAATGATGTGTGTGTGTGTGCGTGTATGTGTGTGTGTGCGTGTATGTGTGTGTGTGTGTGCGTGTATGTGTGTGTGTGTGTGCGTGTATGTGTGTGTGTGTGTGTGTATAAAACATTGAAATACCATTCAAAGCGGCATTAAACTAAATTCACTCAGCCAAGGCCTTTTTTTCACCTATTCTATTGGGAAATAAAGAGAACTGAAAACAGACGCAATCATCCTTCGACCCAAAAGAGTTCTTGCTATGAGTATGTTGACCCAAAGAAGTGTAAGATGGTGTAGATGAGAAGTACAATCGTTTCTTGCATGGACATTACACCTGATACGACTAAAATAAAGCTCCATACAGCCTTATGAAAGCTACAGAGAGAGTCTTGCTATTTGTGACTCAAGGAGCACTCGGGACACCAATTATCAGCGCCAACCACTCTTCATACAACCATTCGAAGTTCTAGTTAAAGGTTTCTGACACATTAGTTATGCAATGTTTGGATAATTGTGGTTCTCTATTGATTTCCCTTAATAACTAAGTCGATGATCCAACAGGTGACGTTGTTATTAAACAGACAAATGGTCTCAGATATTGTGAAACGCATGGGTGCTCCAGTGTCTGTATAACTGCAGTAACGGCCTGCTGCAATTCTTGTCTGTTGACGGGAGGTTGATGGCGTGCTCTAATCTGTCTGTCAAGATGGTCCCACAGATGTTCAATGCGATTCATATCGGGTGAGTGGGCACGTGTGGTTATACCCTGCAGACGAACGCATTTATACAGCTAACATGCACGTGTTTTTTTCCTCACCGCACGAGCGCCGTCAAAGGTGGCGCGTTTGGGTGAGGTGTTTTGGGGTACCTGTTCCTGGGCAGTCATATTCCCAATACCCACTTTCCACTAGTTATTGCTGTTTGTAGGAAAATTACAAATTGCCAACCTATACTTTCTTTTGCCGCTTAGTTTAGTAATATGGGGTGTATTAGATATATTTAATTCATTGTCTGTATAACTTCGGTAATCTAGACTTGCCATCTATTGAAGACTTGCCTGGGCTCCATTGGATATATTTGTTTCAGTGATTGTGTAACTGCAGTAATCTTGACTTGCCATCTATTATATAATTGCATGGGCTGTATTGGATTTATTTGTTGCGGGGTCTGTATGACAGACTATGCTGAAATCTGAATGCTAGCTAAACTTTGATAAATTGGCTTCAAAGCCCCGGAAATTTACCTGGAATTTTCCCTGTTGATTAATATTTTTCAATCCATAAACAGCCTGCCCTTAATCTAAAAAAGATCAGGTAACCGGCAGGGACATATATCGCATCTATTGTCTTCTGCGTTTTATTAAATATTTTTTTCAGAAAATATCACTGACAGTATTCGGCTTACCAAATTGATTGAGTAGATCCTTTGTATAATAAATAAGTTGCAAGAGATTCCATGTCATTTGATTGGCTAACCAAGCCATTATGTTTGCCCTTATGCTTCCATTAACTGAAAAAGAATTAGACCACGCCAAATAAAGCATTACTGTTTGTGATTTGTGTGTGAATGAATAAGAAAGCAGTCTGTGAAGTTATTATTGTTGATGTATTTTTTTAAAAGAATTGATTTCGTTGAGTGTGTTTTAAACATAAAACGGGTGTGCACATTTTACATAAATCCGGATTTACATCATATGTTCATCGGTTTTTATGTATAAAAAACGCAGAAATATTTTGAGTTCGATCTTAAATGACGTCATATAATTCTAGACTGGGGTCGTGTGCATCTCACAGCATCTTCCCGAGGAAAGGGTGTTAACTGACTACAAAAGTCCAGTTTACAGCTAGTTAACTCCCTTGTCCCGGGAAAATGGTCTCCAAGCTGTTTGGGTACACGTAGAAAGAGAAAGTTCCGGTTGAATATTGAAAGATTTGTGCATTTACAATATGGACAAAACACCCCAGTGATACTCCCCAGCATCGAATTCTCGAAAACATCCGTAAATCTGAAAATATGATGGTTTATCTCCTCATCGTCACATGCCGTTACATGTGATGCACGAATGGCTTAAAATGATTATAAGTTTATCAGGTTGAGTGTCATTGAGCTGAGTTATTGACGTTGAAAGGGTGAATGTCGTAGCTGCACTACGCTGTTGTGTCTAGACCTCATGACGCTGTGAGAGTGAATAGTGTAGCGTGGGGACAGTTCCTGTGTCGGACTTGGAGATATATCTGACAAAAGTGCTGAAGTAACTGTGGATGCAATCAAAGAGATACTCTTTGAAGCGTTATCGCCGATTAAGGTAAAACCCAGTCAAAATCAGAGTTAGCTCCCCTACGTAAATGTTTGCGTATTATGTCATCGAGTGACGTCATCTATTACTGTGTACTTGAATGGACGCCATGCTGGCTGTTGCATGTATTCCGGTCAATAAAACGTGTTCAAAACAACCCAAGTATTAGTGGTGACATAACTCAACACTAACATCTGAAGATGGGGCAGTGTGTGTTTTGTTAACTTTACCTCTTTGGTGAAACCCACGACCACAACATAATTAGCGAGAACTGGGTTCGAAAGCACGAGCATATGTTTCTGGCGCGCCCAAGGACGCAACTTTGAACAGAGAATTGTGGCGCCTTAGATGACAAGACCACCCATGGCCCTCTGTTGTGATGTGTATTAATATACAATGTCATGTATATGGCCTTACTTAAGAATATGCACACTCTCTGTCTGTGTCTGTAGCCCGTGGTCAGACGGAATAACAGTGTAGGGTTGACATAATGCTATATCACAGTCTCATCACTAATAGTTCGGCTACTATCTTCCGGCTGGCCGTTATCCAGTTGCTAGGAATATGTCAGGCGGACCAGCAATTATTCAGTTCTAACGGACCCGTGAAAATGCTTGCCGTAAAAGGCGACTATGCTTGTCGTAAAAGGCGACTAACGGGATCGGGTGGTCAGGCTGGTTGATACATATCATCGATCCCAATTGCGTGGATCGATGCTCATGATGTCGATCACTGGATTGTCTGGTCCAGACTCGATTATTTTAGAGACCGCCGTCATATAGCTGGAATTTTGCTGAGTGAGGCGTTAAACAACAAACAAACAAACAAACAGTTCTAACGTATTTGGAATAGTGAAGATAACATGTTGGTGAATCCTTTTTCAATTAATAGTCGGTTACAGTCGAAATTGTAATTTTATTAGACTGTTGTTAATTAAAACATCATCAAAATAAAGGTGCGAGCAGCGACATCGTGATCCATGTATCGAACATCGGGATTCTTACTGAATCATCAAGGGGGATATTAAAAGATGTCCATTCGAGTGGTCTCAATTTTGGTTCATCAGAAACAATGAACAAATGTTCTTCATAGTTTAAGCTAAATTAAATAGCCTTAAGCTGTACATTTGTCTGATCTTATTGAGGAACGTGTACTGGGTGTACTTAGAACCAGAAAAAAATCTGTAACTCTATTTGTTTAAAGAAATTATCGCTTCCGGTTTCGGACAAACCAGAATCTTAAGCCAAATCCCATAGTTCTAGTTCAGTTTAAAACAAAATTAATAGTACTTCCTGATTTTCGTAGTACAGTAAATTACGTTTATAACGAACACGCTTATAACGAGCTGACGGTTATTACGAACTTAATTTTTGGTCCCTGCCATTTGCTGTATAGATGGTGTATACAGGCTTAAAACGAAATACGGTTATAACGAACTTAAATTAGTGGTCCATTTGAGTTCGTTATAACCGTAGTTGACTGTATGTCATTTTCGGTTTCGGGAAACATGTTCTTATGATAAACCTAAAAGTCTATGGTTGTAGCTCGTATTGCAACAAAGCTATTAGCATGTGAATTGTCTCACTTACGGCTTCAGAAAACACTTTCTCTCTGCATTAAAAATTCAATCTGGTTCTCTTTCTGTTTACATAGGACTTCTATTTGGACTATCTCACTTCCGGTTCCGGAAAACACATCCTTAATTAGAACTTTAAAACGGAATTCTCAAGCTTCTAGCTAAGCTCGTAACAAAGTGTTGAGTATTTCCGGTGGGTATCATGACACTTGTGTTTTCGGAAATCAGATGCTGACTATATAAGAACTTCAGTATTATGTCAGTCGCGCACTTTATAACTTTTTTTAGGCGCTTCGAAATAAAGGCTGTCAGCCTAACACTTTTTAGCTGAATGTCTTATAACTGCAGTTAAATTTGTGGCAAAGCTCATAGTTTTGGTTTCCGGTACATGTATATCACTTGATGTTTCGGAAAACATATCAACCTCATGTCAAAAGAACCCATCCCTTAAGCACAGGCAACAAGATTGAAACGTGTGTGGCTCTAGCTGAATAATGTAAAATGATCATGGTAAATCCCATTGTATGTTATTAATTGCCACTCTCTCTCTTTAGCAACAAAAACATTCGTTTACAATACAATTAAAAATATTACCAAGGTTATTGCTTTATTTTACACCAGATCCCCATCGGTGTAAATGCACGTGATAGAGATATTTCCCTTATGTAATAAAATTGCGGCGCCAAGTCGAGACGATCTGATCCATAATCAAGATATATATTGTAATAAAACGGGTCTTGCCTCGCGATGTGCATCAAATCACTTGAGCACCTTGATTAAAAACACGAAAAGATTTGGAAAATATCGGTCGACGCCCAGTAGACGGTCCACATGCTTTAGAAATCCTGCAGTCGACCGAATTCGGTGTTGTTCACCGAATGTCGATTTCGTTACACGATTTTGATTGGACTGCATACACTCGTTAGTCCAGCTAAAATATAATTTCGAAATCAAAGCCTACTTCGGCAAGGATGGAAACTGGACTTTTCTAGTCAGTTGACTTCCTTGCCCCGGGAAGATGGTTCGAATCCCGGTTCGCCCAGATTATGTTTTCAGGTTTGTCAGCACCATACCCGTGCTCGTGGGTTTCAAGTGGTAAACGTCTGAGGCGTCTGATTCACGTCGGTCTTTCCGCCCACATTAAACCGACACGCCGTTATATAGCGTGAATACCATTGAACGCGACGTGTACTGCTATTACAGTCGTAACTTGCATTGCTATAGGGGCACGGGTGGCCCAGTCGTCTAAGGCGCCGCGATTCGCTGTGCAGAGTTGCGTCCCTTGGGCACGCCAGAAACCTATGATTGTGGGTTCGAATCCCGGTTCGCCCCGATTATGTTTCTAGGTTTGTCAGCATCATAACTGTGCTCGTGGGTTTCACCGAAGTGGTAAACGTCTGAGACCTGCATCACTTGGGGCTTTCCTCCCACATTAAGCTGACACGCCGCGATATAACTGGAATGCCGTTAAAAGCGGCGTTAAACTCACTCACTCACTCACTGTATTGCTACAACAGTAGCAATGGATATAGCACTGCCCAGGTCTACAAATAATACATATTCTATATATACACTGCTTTATATACTTTTAATAGAGATATACATATCATAGACATCGCATGTGTGCATTGCAAGTCCTTACTCAAGCGGCATTTCCCAGTTGGGCGCCATGTTTGTCGTATTATATTATGTCATTTGGCATAACATAGCTTCAAAAACTAATGTTTGGTTGCGAGAGACTCCATTTGTCAATTGTTCTGTTCGTACCTGTTTTCTCAGTTGCATTCTCTTCGTCCGTCTTCCAGTTCAGGAAGGGAATTATTTTGAAGCATCTGCTCGTGTAGAATACAGTTTCCCTGATTCATTTTGTGTCATTTGCCGATGTATTCTTGGTGCGTGTTTTCGATTTGTCCGAGCTAGAGGTCTGACCCACTACTTTCCCTGTTCAACCGGCTAGGCGGAATACTCTCTTGTTACAGACGCAGGCGATGCAGATGAAGACGCCCTGGCTGCCGTTCAGGAGGATGGAAAGATAAACGAGAACGTGCAGGGGAAACACCTCAGCTAGGATCCCCACAGCCCAGAACAGCCCCGTCAGCGTTGAAAGTTTCATATACACATGTAAGTTGTGTCTACCCTTTGCCATGGCCTCCCTCTGAATGAGACTGATCTGCGCTATGGAACGAACAGCCCGACAGAACATGCCTCCATTTAGAATCAGGATGACGCCTAGAGGCAGGGCAAAAACCAACCCTTTTAGCAACGGTGAAGACAGATAGCAGTGTTTACCACCGTAGCCGATGCTGCTGCCATTGCTGATGACGTATTGTGACGTTATGGTCGACGTTACTATGATGGCGGCAACTGTGTACGGGTAGGCAATGTATTTCAGAAGTCGTCTCGAAGAGGAGTGCCGCGGCATGGCGGCTAACGTCTGGCTACTGAACACTCTGTACATGTGGAAACAACACACGTTCATAGACAAGAGGGATGCCAGCCAGAAGAAGTGGATGAGGACTCCAAGGGTTGAACACAATGCAGGATTCTCTGTCCTCCCGACACCGAACTGGAGGAGGGACTGGGCCAGGAACAGGTTGAACACCAGACAGATGTTGTTCTTTCCCGGGAGGGTTCTGAGCGACGGGAACACCATGTACACTGTAAAAGTGACAGCAAGTCCTAGCAAGGACAGAGTCACGCACACATAGGACAGATACTGGCGAATAACGCGGTGGACATTGACTCGCTTGGGTAGGGTTAAAGCGTCGTAACTGCTAGCCAGAACATCAACACACACACGTGCATCACCGTCGGCGAAGTCGTACTCGTGCGTATGAAGGGACACGTTTTCGTCGTTGAGGTGGATATCTCCCGTGGGGTTACGTGTGTATTGGCTTGAATTAAATACGACGAACTGACACACCATGACCGGGGAAATATCAATGTAGGAGTTGGCTTCCGTTATGTATGATTTGTATTCGGGATTGTTTGTAGCGATGGTCTGATGGGTTATGGGTAATTTGTCTCCAGGATTGGGTAGAGCCAATGCTCGAGTAGCTTCAGTCGACGGAGAAGAAACAAGATTAACCGTGAAGTTCATCATTGAGTCACCACAGGTTATATTCCAAGTTTGATGTACCAAATTGAGTGCACGTTCCTCAAACACATCTCTGTCTGTGGGTTTAGTCACTGTGAGTTCGTAAATCAAGACGACCCTGAAATATAAGTCTGATCCGTCTTTTATGAACATGGAAGAAATTTCACACCTGAAAGAATCTGTTTGTAACAGTTCAGCTATTACATAAACATGTCTTTTTAACCACTCGTCCATTTCACAAACATCACGTTGTTGGACATATTTGGATTCCAGTTGGATGGAGTAACGGTACAATAAGCCCTTTCCTTCTGCAATAACAGACTTACATGAAGCGCCAACCATAGTCTTTCCTTGGAAACAATGGACATCGAAACACGAGTCCTGGAATACAACAAATGAGCAACTCTTGGTAAATGTATGATTGCTGTGCATTGTTGGTTTAAGAGATCTCCGTGTGTAGCGTTTATATTTTATTTTATTTTTATTTTATGCGGCTAGTACATTATAATCTATTATAACCGAGTGTGTAGGCCAATTTTAGGAATTGTTTAGCACTATCAGCAATAGAGGTCTTCACAAGTTACAGGTCTGTGTCCAGACTTGACCAGTTACCACCATGCTGCATATAAATACTAACATCTTTATTACTAAGATCAAAGTTATTATTATCATCATTATTATAAAAAACTCTCTTTATCACCGCAATGTCATTGAATCGAAAACTATATGTATTAACATACTGTGAAGTGCCGAGATCTTACCGTAAAGTTGTGTGTCCACTGGGTTCCAGAGCATGTGGAGTTATCTCCCTTCTCATCACGTGGGAGTTCAAGTGCGTCGTCATTTTCGTCACTGAAGCTGAGGATAATGGAAAATGGCGTGTCTGCTTCTACGAATATTTCAGGGTTTGTCCTTCTCCCGGATCCGATAAACGCTTTAATTTGAACATCTCCGCCGACTGAAATAGAGTCTTCACCAATAAAGATTGAATCACCTATGTTGGGGGTGTGACCCATGCATTTGGCAAGGCGAACAGCGGCAGGTTGTTGAAGCATGACCTGACAGTACCCGGAGGACAGCGCCATGTTGACGATCTCTTGTTGCGTCAGTAAGGCATGGAGATTTACATAGGCACTGCAGCTGATATTCACCGACCACGCGTAATAAGAAGAAACGTTGTAGCAGGCTGCACAGTGCTTGTTGAAGAAGGTCACGCCACCCGACGTCACTGGCATGACTGACGCCAGATCGGAAGTGACGTCATAGCGGGTGCTGTCTACACACAGAGTTTTAAGGTTATCATGAGCTTCATCCGGGCATGTATGGATCATTGCATGGTTGAATGCTGAGCCAGCGTTCAACACTGACTTACTCAAATGGTTACTTTCACATACGGTCTCCGGACAACAGCCATCTCTTTTAAGATGATCCATGCAGGTGTCTTGGCATTGTGATTCAAACATTCTATCAAACGCTGAACTGGAGAATTGACCTTGGGCTGTGAGGACAAACGTCGTGAAGATGTAGGCGTGTACTGAACTAACTGACGTCATCGTTGTTGCCATGACGACTTGACAGACTTGTTACGTGGTACCTGTACCTGTTTGGATATAAATTTAACATATTCAGGTCTGAAACAGGTGGGGGGGGGGGGGGGGGGGGGGGGGGGGGGCGCTGGTGGAAGTAGGGAAACCAAATATGTCAGGGACGAAAAACTCAAGGAACCGAAGGCAAACAAAACAGGTTCCCGTGAACCTTCATTCGAAAAACACTTAATTTTCCAAGATTGATAATGGTTCACTCTCAGTTGCCAGACGTCCCATTTGTCAGACGACCCAGTTGTCAGACAGACCAGTCAAGTGTGACCAGTTTCAACTGCCGGGTCTTAGCTACTAATTTACCTTCTAGATTTAGTATGTATTGTGTGCATAGCAATATTGCAATAATGTAATGAATACTTAAAAAAGTGTGATTTCTGGTATGATTTGATGATTATAAGTGCATGATAAACCAATCCTGTAAATTCCTCAAAATGTGTGTTTTCTAGTCTGTTCCACTTCAATGACTGAGTGAGTGAGTGGTGTTTAACGCCCCTTTTAACAGTATTCTAGTTATATCGCGGCGTGTCAGCTTAATGTGGGAGGAAAGCCCGAAGTGATGCAGGTCTCAGAAGTTTATCACTTCGGTGAAACCCACGAGCACGGGTATGGTGCTGACAAACCTAGAAACATAATCGGGGCGAACCGGGATTCTAACCCACAATCATAGGTTTCTGGCGTGTCGCGAATCGCGGCGCCTTAGACGACTCGGCCAACCCTGCCCCCTCCTTTTTAATGAAGGGTAAACAGGCAACTATTGCTTGACTAACCAACCTTGACTAATCCTGGTATAAGCTGTCTGACAAATGGGAGGTTACCTTGATAATTAATACACGAGTAGTTGTGTTTGTTTAACGCCATTTGAACAGCATTTCAGTTACTACGGCGTGTCAGCCGGATGGGAGAGGAACATAAAAGTGGCAAAGATCTTATCGTTTACGACTTTGCTGAAACCTGCGAACACAGTTATAATGTTGTGAACCCACGGACCCTAATAGAGACAAATCTGGGATTTGAACCCACGACAAGCTGATCCTGGTCTGGTGGATTAATTCTCCACAATCAAAATAGTCGAGTATGGGAAAGACAAACCTGTGCTTAGATATTACGGGCAGCCATCCACTTATATCTGGGCGGGATATTACATTATCAACCGAATCTGGGGGAGATGGGTCCCCCTTGATCATCACCCATCCATGTACTGCTCAGTTTCAGCAGCAGGATGGCTACCCAATCTCCTTTTCAGTCAGATCTCACGACAATGGTATACTGGTAGCCCCGGAGCTCAATGGGGATCTGGAGGATAAATCTTAGGTGTACTGGATCTTACCTTGGGAGCGGGTGTCAAACGTTACAATACGACTCGGAAGTTGGAGCGGTAGATGGCGCTAGTAAGTGGGGGCAGTGTGTAATATAGACCAGTTATCATCCATGTGACCTTTCAAATTGATCTCACTTGTCGTGTTTACTTGGTGAACAACGATGGTATTTATAGTGATGTTGAAATGTACAGACACGATTTATTGCAGTGACATTTTGTGTCCGGTATTGTGAAGAATCTATACGGAAACCTTATAGAAATGAACTTCACAGTACAAATAAACACCTATTCAATATTGTATTCTATTTCAGATCATTGTCGTGATTAATCTATGATTTAGCATTAAATTCCAGGACTTATTGTGGCTCCCAGTTACAATGAAACAGGTAGTGGTGGGGATGGGAGAGGGAGTGGGGTTTGGGGTTTTAGGTTGGAGGTTTTGGATCGGGGTTGGGGGTCTTGGTGGTGGTGAGTCGTTGTAGGCAAGGGGTGGATATGGTATGGGCGTTAACACGTCTGCAAGATTTTCCTTCATTATACAGTCATTAGTGAATTTCTGATCGTCTTATTTACTCTGAACATGAATCATTAAGCAAACACGTTTTAATATACCTGAAATACAGGCATTGTTAAAATCAACTCACTGTGCGTGTGCGTGTGCGTGTACGTGTGTGCGTCCGTGTGTCCGGACTAATGCCGGTTTCATGGTGCTATCCCAGTGAGATACCATGCCGCGGTGTAATACGAATACCACAACCAGACATTGTATACTGACTCCGAGCTTACCAGTCCTTGTTTCATCCCCTTATTGCCAAGCGGCAGAAAGACGGATAGGCTAATAACAAGTTTTAACGTCTTTTTTATCAAACCGCCGACTGTATCAAATCTTGACTGTTATTTAAATTTTTGTGATTAACCGCTTCGCGGATTCATACAGTTTGCACATCGGTTTTTCGATTCATACCTCAATGAACCGAACAAAATACACAGTCAGTCAATCCTTAAACAAGATGTCCTACTGACATACAATATTCTATAATTATAATAATAACATAGTTATGCGTACAGTATGTACTTATACGGACGTGACTTCACAACTTCAACAGCCCTAGCTCAACTAGCCTAACGCACGGTCTCTGAAAATCTTAACATTGATAGATACAAACTCCATTTTAATAAAAAGGAGCCCAGAGAGATGTGAGGTTCAGAACACTTGCAAAACCTAGACTTGATTCATTTATGGTTGAACATAACAGTGAGGGCTACCCGAAGCGCAAATATATTGGTTTAGGGACTGTGAGACAGACTACAGCTCAGCCGACGGGCTGACTGGTAAGTAGTATTTTACATTGTGGCCATAGAGAAGTAATATAGGTATTTAAACATGATGACGTTGAAATAATGGATCGTTTCCGGTGCCAGATCAAATTGGTAAGTGTCGGAATCTGAGGCTAACGACGTATAAAGCCGCTATCTATGCCAAGGGGTAAATGCCAAAGGTCTGAGGTTGGATAAGCAGTGAGACTAGCATGTGGGAAATATTCAAGACCGTTATGTACTTTGGAAAGAAGTCATATTTCCTCTGGGACTAAAATTTTGACGCAACTGACAGCAAGAAAATGAAAAGAATCAAACAAGGAATATATATAAGTTAAACTGTGTGAATAATATTTGTCTAATTTCCATCAATTGTCTTAATCTTTCGTATTCATGTCCACATTAGCCCCCTCAAATTTCTGAGATTTCTAAGCGCGTGGATTTCGTGGCCAGACTTGATTAGTTTATGAGATCAATATAAATATATGCCGTTACCATTTGTCAGTTGGAATAAGTGCGGCTGCCGCCACTTTAGCTCATCTGGGTGATAAATGTCAGCTCTGGAGCATTACATAGTAAAGCGATATTGGTATTATTGAATTATACCACCCAACATTGGATATCGAAGCTGAGGCAGGCCAAATTGTTGAAGGCACACGCTGCATTGTGGATGGATAATGGATTAGATTCTGTGCATAACTGGACTCTGTCATATACAGTGTACTGTGATTGTTTCCTACAGATCTTCAACGTCTAGCTCCCTCCTGTCTATATCATTAACATATTAGTCTTCGCTGCCATGTGTCAGTTCGTGGCATTTGGTACTGTTAATATCAACACCGTGTCGTAAACACCACGGCTCGCGCATACAACTTCATCAACGGAACAGACAATGGTGCTGACATCAAGTGCTTCTATGCCCCCTGGAAACCCTGTTTTGATTTCTCGTGTCTCTATTGTCCAGTAACTAGAGATCTGTAAACGCTGTTACGATATGTGAGTGATTGGGTAGTCCAGTTATATCAGGACGTTGCAGACAAATGTGGGAAGAAAGCCCGAAGTGAAACAGCTCATTTACAGCAGAGTATTAAGGCGTCTAGCACAGCAGGGCCATGAACATGCTTGAGCGCGCGTGTGTGCTTGCGTGTGCGCGTGTGTGCTTGCGTGTGCGCGTGTGGCAGCTTCTACTAATCCGGAATAATTCCGGTTTTATAGTGCTAGCGAGCCCATTGAGATACCATGCGGCAGTTTTAACAGGGATACCCTACTCAGACACAGTATGCTGACTAGTCCTTGTTTTATCCCCTTAATGCCGAGCCGCAGGCAGGGTAACGACAAGTTCTATGTTTTAGGGTCTTTTGGTATGACAAGACCGGGGATCGAACCCAGACCTTCCGCTCTCCGGGGAACCAGTTACGGAGTGCACGTGTTTCAGAGATCACCAAATGTGCAGAATCAGAGCAGAGGCAGAAACCAGGATGCAGGACCGCTCAACATGACAATGCAAAGATGATGCAGTCCTGACGCATCCTGGTGCAGTCCTGATGGAGATGCAGTTGTTGAAAAATCAACAGTGGTTACACTTTAAATACATTATGCATTATATGGTACTTGGTGTTACCCTGTCTGGCGCTCGGCATTAAGGGGCTAAAACACGGACTGGTCGGCTCGGAGTCAGTATACTGTGTCTGAGTGGGGTATTCATGTTAAACTGCGGCATGGTATCTCAGTGGGCTAGCACTATAAATCGGCATCAATCCGGACTAGTACAAGCAGCCGCACACACAAACACACACACGTGCATGCACGTCGCTATATAAGTGCAATAATCTTGGACGCGACGTTAAACCCCATTTCACCTCACCTCACATTATGCATCATACATAATTTTGAAGTCCGTTCGGGATTCTGGGTTAGAATTTGCCACCGGCAACATATGCTGAGAGTCGGTTTAATGGACTTGGTTAATAACGTGTTACTAGCGACGTAATAACGTTTAATAACATTATTTCAGCAGTTTCATAATTGAGTGTGGTGTTTCTACAGCTTGTTTGGCTTAAAGTTGCTTCCGTGCTGAAAGTGATGAATCAAGGTGAGGTGAAATGGGGTTTAACGTCGCGTCCAAGATTATTGCACTTATATAGCGACGTGCATGTACGTGTGTGTGTTTGTGTGGCTGCTTGTACTAGTCCGGACTGATGCCGATTTATAGTGCTAGCACACTGAGATACCATGCCGCAGTTTAACATATTATTTAAACTATGTTGACTTGCTGTTTTTGCTATGCTCGTAATATTCAGATCTGTTTCTTCAACACGATACTTCTCTATGAAGATGACACGTACAAAGGAAGTCGGGTCGGGTGAACTTTCTCATCAGCCAATCAGCGTCGAGTCTTCTAATCGAAGCATTCAGAAAATATATCTCATTTTTGTGTCTCGAAAACGAATATAATCGTGGAAATAAACTCCGTGTTATTATATTGTTGTGGAGAGCATATCCACCCTGTCGTTTCTGAGCGCCATTATATAAGGGTGTGCTATGGCATAACGGTGTATCATGGAGGTGTATTTATTGTCTGTGGTGGTTTCATTTGCTGACGTCGATAATTTCCGAATGAACCCGAACCGTTTCAGACTGATATCTGATTGGCACATGAACTCCCACACACTTAATTTGGATCTGGTGGTCAAAGATCGCTTTAGGCTCACCTTTAGCGACCTTCAATAGACGTATCGTCAAATTTTATCGTATTGGTGTAAACGATCTGATTTTAATACGATTAACTTGCTCAATGCAACTCTCCGGATGTTGTAAGGCCAGACCTTTTTGAAAACATGTTTTACGAATCCGCCAAAAAATTAAAATGTGAACAAATATTAAAAATAGGTTTTTTTATACTACGCCGAGCAGATGTAAATAAAATGTTAAAAAACAAACATTAAAAAGGCATTTGTTTTCCTATTCCTTCCGCCGTCCCCCTACCAACTTAACATTTTGAAAAAAATAAAACTAATATTTGAAATTGTATTTTCAAAAAGTAATTTTGATATGATAATTTTTGTCCGGTCTCCGTCAACGGAAAATATTAAGTGCGGCCTTAGTGACTATCGTAGCCAGAGAGTATGGGCTCGCATCAGTCAGATTCCACCAGCAGCAATATGCGGAAGTCAGTCCTCCACCAGTCCACTGATCGATACTCATCCAGGGCGAACTTGAGATAACCGCTTGAGTAATACCGGCTTTATTGTATTTCCAATAAGTTTTATATTTCAGGTTGTAGGCAGAAAATTGGAATGTAGTCACAGATTTAATTTCCCGGGGATCACTTTTAAATCGATTCAAGAAAAATTGCCATGACTGCACGTGCGTAGATTGAAGGACTTGAGTGAGTGAGTGAATATAGAACGTTGCATCAGCATCTTTTAACATTAATAAGGGTCTCAAAGAAATTCTAAATTACATATTATGAATTGTATAGCGCACTTTCCAATTCATAAAAGCTCAAATGCGCTTAAACTGTAATATATCTTAGTATTACCCCGGTTACTGGATGCGGGTGCATTCAGTTTTCAGATGACTACATGTGGAGGTCTGTAGAGGTCCGTACATGTGGAGGACTGTAGAGGTCTGTACATGTGGAGGACTGTAGAGGTCTGTACATGTGGAGGTCTGTAGAGGTCCGTACATGTGGAGGTCTGTAGAGGTCTGTACATGTGGAGGACTGTAGAGGTCTGTACATGTGGAGGACTGTAGAGGTCTGTACATGTGGAGGTCTGTAGAGGTCTGTACACGTGGAGGACTGTAGAGGTCTGTACATGTGGAGGAATGTAGAGGTCTGTACACGTGGAGGACTGTAGAGGTCTGTACATGTGGAGGACTATAGAGGTCTGTACATGTTGAGGAATGTAGAGGTCTGTACACGTGGAGGACTTTAGAGGTCTGTATATGTGGAGGGCTATAGAGGTCTGTACATGTGGAGGAATGTAGAGGTCTGTACACGTGGAGGAATGTAGAGGTCTGTACATGTGGAGGAATGTAGAGGTCTGTACATGTGGAGGACTGTAGAGGTCTGTATATGTGGAGGACTGTAGAGGTCTGTACACGTGGAGGAATGTAGAGGTCTGTACATGTGGAGGTCTGTAGAGGTCTGTACATGTGGAGGACTATAGAGGTCTGTACATGTGGAGGTCTGTAGAGGTATGTACATTTGGAGGAATGTAGAGGTCTGTACATGTGGAGGAATGTAGAGGTCTGTATATGTGGAGGACTGTAGAGGTCTGTACACGTGGAGGAATGTAGAGGTATGTACATGTGGAGGACTGTAGAGGTCTGTATATGTGGAGGACTATAGAGGTCTGTACATGTGGAGGAATGTAGAGGTCTGTACATGTGGAGGACTGTAGAGGTCTGTACATGTGGAGGAATGTAGAGGTCTGTACATGTGGAGGACTGTAGAGGTCTGTACATGTGGAGGAATGTAGAGGTCTGTACATGTGGAGGTTTGTACATGTAGAGGTCTGTACATGTGGAGGTGTGTACATGTGGAGGTGTGTACATGTAGAGGTCTGTACATGTAGAGGTCTGTACATGTGGAGGTCTGTACATGTGGAGGTTTGTACATGTGGAGGTTTGTACATGTAGAGGTCTGTACATGTGGAGGTTTGTACATGTGGAGGTCTGTACATGTAGAGGTCTGTACATGTAGAGGTCTGTACATGTAGAGGTCTGTACATGTGGAGGTCTGTACATGTGGAGGTTTGTACATGTGGAGGTCTGTACATGTAGAGGTCTGTACATGTAGAGGTTTGTACATGTGGAGGTCTGTACATGTAGAGGTCTGTACATGTGGAGGTTTGTACATGTGGAGGTATGTACATGTGGAGGTCTGTACATGTGGAGGTTTGTACATGTGGAGGTCTGTACATGTAGAGGTCTGCACATGTAGAGGTCTGTACATGTGGAGGTCTGTACATGTAGAGGTCTGTACATGTGGAGGTCTGTACATGTGGAGGTTTGTACATGTGGAGGTATGTACATGTGGAGGTCTGTACATGTGGAGGTCTGTACATGTGGAGGTCTGTACATGTAGAGGTCTGTACATGTAGAGGTCTGTACATGTAGAGGTCTGTACATGTGGAGGTATGTACATGTGGAGGTCTGTACATGTGGAGGTTTGTACATGTGGAGGTCTGTACATGTGGAGGTCTGTACATGTAGAGGTATGTACATGTGGAGGTCTGTACATGTAGAGGTCTGTACATGTGGAGGTATGTACATGTGGAGGTCTGTACATGTGGAGGTCTGTACATGTGGATGCCTGTGTAGGCCTGTAAGAGTAAGCAATTATAAAAGCGAACTGAACAGCGTTCGAAATATGTCCAAACGAGTAAATAGTTCAACAGTACCATTCCGTTCTAATGATGTCATACGCATGTTATTCAGGGGTAATATGGCACTATTCATTGCAAGTGTTATCGAGGAGACACACAGCACTATCAACACTAAATCCTAGTGCGTCGCGCAGCCATACGAGAGCTGGTCAAAAAGTTCTAAGCCGAACAAATAAAACCAACAATTGTGAAAGTGTCTTTAATTTTATTTTTCAACATAATCCCCCTGCTTTTCAAAACACTTCTCATATGGATAGTGAAGCTTTTCAATTCCAGAAACCCATTCACGGCAGCTTTGAGGTCAGCGTTGTCGTCATAACGCTTTCGAAGGTGTTCTTTCAGTTTTGGAAACAGGTGGAAATCACTTGGTGCCAGGTCTGGCGAGTATGGAGGGTGGGGAAGGTATTCGAACCCATATTGTTGCACTGCATCCTTTGCAAATCGAGAGGAGTGAAAAGAGGCATTGTCATGAAGTAGTCAGCATTCCTCGCCGCTTTTCTTTGATAAAATCTCTTAGGCGATAAAGCAAATCAGTATAGCAATCGTCTTTTGATATACAGTTCCTAAGTAATCAACAAGGATCACACCCTTTGCATCTCAGAATACAGTGGCCAGAACTTTCTTCGCTGATCTTGAAAACTTTCTTTGGTGCCGGAGAAGTGAATTGGTGCCATTCCATGGATTGACGTTTTGACTCGGCATCATTGTGGTAGACCAACGTTTCATCACCAGTTACTAACCTCTCTTTTTAATTTGACGAAATCCTTCTCAATTTTCTCTGGCAAACCAACGAGCAGTGAATAATAGTTTCAACAGATCCATGGCTGAGACCTGTGTCTTCCTCATGTTCAGGAATGGTAATACGTCAATCTGACAGTATAGTTTTTCTATCAACTTGATGGAATCTTCATTGATGGAAGTTGAGGGATGTCCAGACCTAGGGTCATCATCAAGGCTTGTTCTCTCAGCCTCTCAACATAGCTGTCCAACGTTAAACAGTGAAATAGCTGGGGCACTTATCCCCATACATTTGTTACATGCGGTCATGAATTTCTTGAGGAGTACTTTTCTCTGAAATAAAACACTTGATGACAACTCGGTACTCGTTCTTTTCCATTTCTGTGTCCATTTGGATCCCTATCACGTTCAACTGGCTCTCGTTAATATACGAACGGCCTCAAATACACTGGCAATGACCCACCTATGTACTACATTGACTAGTTCACTTAGTTATGGCCCAGTCAGGCTTAGAACTTTTCGACCAGGGCCCGGTTGTTCAGAACCCGGTTATTTTAACGACTGGTTAACTCCTAACCAACCGTTAAATGATTAACCACAATTTAGTTAACAAGCCGTTAAATTACTGTTGCAGGATCAATAAATAACCATTATGTTAGCTAACCACTCGGCTAAATTTTAACATCTTGGTTAAAGCATCGATAAGGTTAAATATTATCCCCGAATTCCTAGCGTTAGTACTTCATTCGCTGTATCGTATCGAATAAAGGCCGAAGCAGCGTCTATGACTGAGGAAACTGCAAAGTAAATAAGAAAGAAAGGAAGCAGGAATTTTCCTGTGGGTGAAGAAAATATAATTCAGTCATTGGTGGGGTGTAATTCACACGTTCTTGCAGTGAAGTTACCAATAACAAGATGTCTGCTATTTGGATGGCTATCACAAAGGCAATGAACATGATGGGTGTAGCGCTTTGATCTGTTAATGAGGTGAAGGGGAAATGGAGCAACATTACAAGAAAGGCCAAGAAGACCTTCACGGACTATTGGCAGCAACAGAGGAAGACTGGAGGAGGACCCCCACCATCCGAACCGAGGCAGGCTACTTCTCAAATTATTGAGATATTGCAAGATTCAGCAAGTTTTAGCGGCATATCAGGGTGCTTAGAATCGGAAATTCTTCCAAGTAAGTGCTTTCAGAGTAAAATAATTTATAAAAGCTGACAATCTGGGCTGAAATAAGTGTGTATTTATGGAATTTTACTTCGTCTACTCCTGTCTTTCATACGTTCGAAAACCAGCCCTCGTAATAGTGAAATACTTTTTAAAGCGGCGTTAAACCAAACTCTATCGCATCACAACAGCTTTTAAAGATCCCTAGTGTAATAATATGACGAGAAATCATAAGCACGTTTATCAGGGGGCATATATAACAGAAACACTTGATGCCAGCGCCATTGTCTGTTCCGTTGATGACGATGCAAGCGCGAGCCGTGGTGTTTACAAGACTATATTAACAACACGATATGCCATGAAGTGACACGTGGTAGCCTCAAAACAACTAGTAATTGATATGGAGATCTGTAGGCACACGCTGAGTACCGCAATATAGCTGACTCCAGTTGCACACAGGATCTTATCGACTCCGACATCCAAGATGTATGGATGCATTATCGCTCCACAATGCACCGAACGTGCTTTCCATCAGTTGACCGGCCTCAGCTTCCGTATCCATGTTGACCCAGGGTGGCATTATTCAGTAATACCGATATCGCTTCACTATGTAATGGTCCAGAGCTGACATTTATCATCCAGATGATCTAAAGAGGCGGCAGCTGCACTTACTTCAACTTACAAACGGTAACGGCATATATTACATTCATCTCATAAGCTAGTTCAATCAGGCCAGAATTCACAATTTACACAATTTAACTTTCCTGATATTCCTTGTTTGTATTTTGGTTTTCGGTTTCATTTTCTTGTTCAAAGAGGGGGCACGGGTGGCCCAGTCGTCTAAGGCGCCGCGATTCGCTGTGCAGAGTTGCGTCCCTTGGGCACGCCAGAAACCTATGATTTTGGGTTCGAATCCCGGTTCGCCCCGATTATGTTTCTAGGTTTGTCAGCACAATACCCGTGCTCGTGGGTTTCACCGAAGTGGTAAACGTCTGGGACCTGCATCACTTCGGGCTTTCCTCCCACAGTAAGCTGACACGCCGCGATATAACTGGAATACTGTTAAAAGCGGCGTTAAACCCAACTCACTCACTCACTCACTCACTCACTTGTTCAAAGACCACATTTCAGACCCAGCGACCATATGCCTTCTTTCCAGTGCACATAATGGCCAGTGATATTTCCAACATACATCCCACTGCTTTTCCAACCTCAACCTTTGACATTTCCCCCTTGGCAAGGATAGCAGTTTGATACGTTGTTAGGCTTAGAATCCGACTCTGGACGGTTTGATCTGAGGCCGGAAATGGTCCATTATTTCAACGTCATCATGTTTAAATAACTATATTACTTCTTTATGGCCAATACTGCTCCTCAGTCGGCTCAGCTGGGGCGGGGGTAGGAGGTTATAACCTTGTGTTTAGTCACGTCCGTTCAAGTAATGTATAACTATTGTAATTATTATGACTATGGTATATTTCATTGTAACTAGGACAACGTGTACAGGATTGTGGGTGCAGAGTCGTGTGTGCTCAAAAACGAAGCTTTACTTGTTTGTTTGTTTTATAAATAACAGTCATTTGATACAGCTACGTGGATACTCTATAATTATAGAATGTAATAATCACATCACTAATGTCACCCATTTCAATATTGACCACCTCCATGGTCCAGTGGATAAAGCAACTCATCTGATGGCGGAATGTTGGCGGTTCGATCCCCGGTATCGTCATACCAAAAGACGTTAAAAGATGGCTAAAACAAGAACTGGTCGGCTCGGAGTCAGTATACTGTGTCTAAGTGAGGTATTCATGTTAAACTGCGGCGTGGTATCTCTTTGGGCTGGCATTTAAAAACGACATAACCACGTACTAGTACGCGCAGCCTCACATTAAACGACGTTAAACTCCAATATAGATTCAGTTTCAGTACAGATTCCTTTACAATATTAGATGCAGTCTGTCACTGATGTGAATCGTGTCTACATGTCTGAATTAATACGTTGTAGGTTTGTTTACCATTTAAATGCCGCATGTACCAAAACAATTATTTGAAAGGTTACCTGTGTGATAACGAGTCTAATTTACCCACTGTCCTACACACTAGCGCCATTCGCTATTTCCAAGTCATCCCTGGCATTTCCAGGACGTTTATTGTAAACTTGGACACAAGCTCCCGGACAAGGTAAGATACCGTGGGTATTATCCTCCAGCCACCAAATCACATTCAGGGTCATGAGTATAACATTGTCGTGAGAGGACCGCCTCTGTGGTCTAGTGGTAGAGCGTCCACCCGGAAAGCGGAAGGTCCGGGGTTCGATCCCCGACCGCGTCATACCAAAAGACGTTAAAAGATGGTACTTGTTGTTACCCTGTCTGGTGCTCGGCATTAAGGGGCTAAAACAAGGACTGGTCGTCTCGGAGTCAGTATACTGTGTCTGAGTGGGGTATTCATGTTAAACTGCGGCATGGTATCTCAGTTAGCTAGCACTATAAATCGGCACCAGTCCGGACTAGTACAAGCAGCCACACAAACACACACACGTACTTTCACGTCGCTATATAAGTGCAATAATCTTGGACGCGACGTTAAACCCCATTTCACCTCACCTTGTCGTGAGAGCTGGCTGAGAGTGATTTTACGCCACTTTCAGCAAATATTGCAGCACATGGCGTGGGATACAAGTAATTGGCTTCACGCATTGTACTCATGTTGGGAATCGAACCCGGGTCTTCGGCGGGACGACCTGACGCTTTACCTGCTAGTCTACGCCACCGCTCCCCGACTGAAGAGAGGATCGGGTGTTCACAATGGCTGCTAAAACTGAGAAGTACATGAATGGGTGATATCATCGTCGTTATGTGGTTGATAAAATCGTGACATTAAACGAAACTCACTCACTCACTACGCATGTAACAATTATCCCTGTTCTAACTACAAGTGGGTTTTTTAGTATCAACATGTTTTACTTACCTTCCGCGACCCAGTTCTAAAAAAAACCTGTTTTTAACCAGCCTGATTCCAAACTGAATATGTTCAATATATAGCCAAACAACAAACGTACAGGTACCACGTTACAAGTCAATGTCAACACGCCTACATCGTCATGACGTTTGTCCTAACAGCCGAAGGTGAATACTCCAGTTCAGCGTTTGATAGAATTTTTGAATCACAATGTCAAGACACCTACATGGATCATCTTAAAAGAGATGGCTGTTGTCCCGAAACCGTGTGAAAGTAACCATTTGAGTTAGTTAGGTTGAACGTAGGCTCAGCATTCACCCATGCAATGATCCATACATGCCCGGATGAAGCTCATGATGACACATAGGTGACACACAGAACATACACAGCACGTGTTCTCGGGTGACACATAGAACATACCCAGCACGTGTTCTCGAGGTGACACATAGAATACACACAGCACGTGTTCTCAAGATGACACATAGAACATACACAGCGTGTGTTCTCGAGGCGACACATAGAACACACACAGCACGTGTTCTCAAGATGACACATAGAACAAACACAGCGTGTGTTCTCGAGGCGACACATAGAACACACACAGCACGTGTTCTCAAGATGACACATAGAACAAACACAGCGTTTGTTCTCGAGGCGACACATAGAATAGACACAGCACATACGTAGCACACAGAGACACATACACCATATGCATCGTATGACGCGACTTCAAGGATCGGGTGGTCAAGCTCGCTGGTTGATTGCTTGTCATCGTACCCCGGCGGCAAGTATCCTTGCTCATTATATCAACCACAGGACTGTCAGGTCCAGGATCAGTTATGTACAGGCCCCCGTTGAACAACAACCAAACAACCAATAACGAACGCGCGCATCCATGTGAGGAATTACCTACACTCCAGCCGCCCAGTCCATCCAGCCAATAGCACCACTAATCACAGGAAGCAGCTGTTTGCCTAGTCCCAAGGAATATCGCAATTGAAGCGTTTATTAAATTATGCAAACTGAATATTAAATAAATGAATACATTCTATTCAGCTGACGTTTTCTTTGACCAGTCCTGCTTTCCTTCTACATTAAGCTAACAGGCTGGATTGGAATAAAGTTCAAAGTGGCTTAAACCCAACTGTCTCACTCAACAATCTTTGTAAAACGACAATCCCTTCGGGCCCCTTCGAAGGTTCAAAAGGTTATTGTCTGCTACGTCTAACTGTTAGACATTAATGATTATCCGACTGAGATCTCATTTAGTCTCAGAACCGTCTAGATAAATTATTCGAATATATCCCCAATTTGCCATTGATGGTTTGACATTTGATTGACCACAAACCGCAACACAAGCATAATTGCCCCGTCTGAAGCGCTCGTAATATATCACTCAGCCGCACAAATTTGTATCCGCAAGGTCGATTCAATCACATGTAACACTGTACCTCAGTGACATTATAAACTCTTGCATTGTATTTATTCCTGCATTTATATAAGTTCGCGATGTGTTTGTAAAGACATTTTCATATACATCACTACACAACATGAGAAAAACAAACACCACGCAGGAAAATAAAATAGTTACAAGAAAAAACAGTTCCCCTCTGAAAGCTTTTGCGAAGTCAAATAAATAAACTAACACCTCGTAGGTGCACTCTGCTTTTAAATAGAGCCTTGTGAAATGCATCAAATATCTTATCCACAACTTAAACTTTAACACAATTAAAACCCATTTATTATGGTGTTCTCAATTTATCACTCGGGGAACCATTACGTAAAATATTTCATTTGATAAATAAATGAATAATTAATAAAATTGTATCAGGCGGGTTGTTTACTTGTTTTGTGCAATATAAAATTGTTTACAAGGGAGCTAGCTTTGACATTTTACAATGAAGGGTTTTGTGCTTGTAGTTTAAATTGAGGATATAGATATAATCAAAAAGCATATTGTAAGAGTCCTAAAAGAGTCTACACCATCTGCAGAGACTCTCTGGTCCCAGTTATAGACTGTCAGCAGACTGTTGAAAGTCATTCAGTCTCGGTTTGGGATAAGATGGCACTGCAATAAGAAGTTATAATTAACATATTTTTTTTACATCTCTCAATCGGTCTCTGATTACATTGCCCTGGCATACCTAAATTTCAATTAGTAAATCGTTCAATGTTAACTCTACTCCATCAGATGTGCTGCCATTACTGTACATCTTCTCACATTACTCACCTGAAGAAAGTAAATGTCGTGAAATTCAAAAGTGTGTATTGCAGTCATGTTATGGGATAAAACAAATTCCAAATGCCAATTAGGATATTTTATGTGAGCTTCGTTTGTTTTAATGATTACGAAGTTCAAGGGAGGTTACTCCCATTTTTCTGATCATCGGAAAGAGCTCTTCTTCAGTTAAGTTGTAAAATGTTCCGCTTCCGCTCTATGTGGACGAAATGAAAACTTGACATTTAATTGATTTTTTTACCATAACAAATGTCTTTGTGAAGGCATTTACTCCTTAGTAACATAAAAGACGACTAAAACATGCCAGAGGAAAACGAACACACGCCTCCTAGCGGTGAGCAAGAAGAATTTGAGGGACATTCACCTCAACCTGCAGGTAATTTACTTCGGCGTTTGTTTTTTGTACGATACATTTTTGTTTTTAAAACGTTTGTGTTTATTGCCCCATACACGTTTTCGGGGGGGGGGGGGGGGGGGGGGGGGGGGGGCGTTGTCGATCTGGTATGTGGCATCTAAACCTTTGTGGCCCTTTTTGAACCACTGACACAAAATGCGTGATTTGCAGCAAAAGATTTATCCATTGATGAATTTAGTCAGCAGTAGAAAATAACAGTTTTAGTCCACTGGTCCTCATAATGATAACATATAGCAAACCCCTTAAAAATGGCAAATTTCTCCTGGTCCTCATGATACCTTAACTATTGGGCAGTTTTGCAAGGACCATAGGTCTTGTGCCAATTTCTAACGCTGATTTAATCAGAATAGTAATATTATACACAACCAATATTGTACTTTGTATAAACATGATAAATGCCATGACATGCCACTGTGTGGAAATGACTGTCAGTTGCCAACTGATGATATCATGCACTGTTTCACTTAGTTTTGTGATTTTGCTATTTACATACCTGTGTTGGATATTGTGTGCCAGAGCTAAATTCAAGATAACTTATGATATTTCAGTCATTTGGCCTCGATAACCTTTTTGAGAATACAATGTTACGTAAATCAATTTGCATAATATTTATTATTTATTGATTATGAGCCACATGCTGCTCTCTTTTGACAGCATTATTGTTATTGTATGGATTCATTTAATCTGCAGGTATCTCTGTTTTGAAATATGTTACATCTGAGTTGACGAGAGGCTACCTTCTAGAGCGTGATGAGTCTAAGTATACAGAACGTAGAGAAAGAGTCTACACATTCATGAAAACTCCCAGAGAACTGGAAAAGGTATTACTATTTATTGATTTGTACATATATACTGTCATTTGAGACACAGGAAGGTGAAATGGAACAGCAGTATCTTATTAACATTAATGTGAACCAGTAATGTGAATCATTTCAATTATAGGATATTGTATAAAGTGTGTTAGCACTGAGCGAGATATTGGATGAAATTTTTCAGATTGTGCCAGCTTACAGATGCTGACTGGTGATAGATATATGTATCAGTGATTAGTGATAAATATATGTATCAATGATGTATCATGTATATCTTTCCAGTAAAAGGTATTTTATCATGTTTATGTGATTAAGTAGTTAAATATCTTATATATACATGCATATATATATATATATATAAAACTTATTTTATAAGGATAACTAGTCTTTTTTACCATGAGGTGATATTAATTTTATTTGTCTGTGTTTTCCTATCTTGTGTATATGTGTATCTATGAAATGTTTTAGTTTTGCATGTATGGGTTCTTCCAATGCCTGGACGCATTCCTGTTCATCTTCACATTCCTGCCACTGAGAATACTCATGGCCTTGCTGCGCCTCTTCACACATCCATGTGGTATATTCACAGCAGGGTGAGTTGTCTTAAGGGGTTACAGAGCAATAGGAGTTGTCTGATACTCTTCATCATCATGATCATTCATCCCATCTTGTGGTATCTTCACAGCAATCAGTTACAGACATCAAGTTCTCATACAGGAGGCTACTCCTAGATTATCTCCATAGGAATGATCATAATGATAAGAGGACAGTTCTTATTGTCCGACCAATGTTACAAAAACTATCATTATAGTCATAATAATGGCATGGTATCCTATTTGACCATGAAAGTATTTAGTAAGGGTACTCTTTTACATTTGATAGAAGCCTCTGTCATATTTATTCCGGTTTTTTTGTCTTTATTTGTGTACTAACCATGACAACAAGGATGTGTTGCTCTGAATACATACTCTTTATACAAGTTGCAATGAAAGTACAATGAATTCTAATTATGGTGTAAAATCATGGTATGGTATATCACAATGTAAATGCACTGAAAATACTCTGAAAATATCACATGATTGTCACAGATCTAAGCGCTACCTGGAGTCAGCACACATCTGTGATCTCTTGAAGGGCATCATTCTCCTCGTATGCATCTTCGTCATCAACTACATCGACACGTCCATGATGTACCACCTTGTGCGAGGGCAGTCCGTTATCAAACTCTACGTCTTCTACAATATGTTGGATGTGAGAGCTTGTATACAATATTTATGTTCATATTAATAAATATTTCTTGCTATATCAGACATATATATGTGACACCAGGCATGGGCTAATTGGCAGTCTAGCAACTTGGAATTAAGTCATTCCAAAACCCACCTTGTTTGTCTTAAATTTTATGATGTACAGTTGAACACGGATATAACGAACACGGATATAGCGAACAAACGGATACAAAAAACTGTTAAAAAATCCCTGATTTATCCCCTATATAATATCATATAAAATTTACGTATATAACGAACTCTCTACAGCGAACTAACTGATACAGCGAACTGATATCTGATCACTGACAAGCCCATCTATCACTACTTAGTGACGTGTATAGCGAACTGAGAAATCTCACAGTGTCACTGACAATTGGCTGTACGCAATCAGCGGCGAATCAATACAATCAGCGGTGACGGATCAACCTCGTTAAATTTGCATTGTGTTATTCTTACCTGTACATGTAATCTTGTCTGTAAAACAAACATTAAACATATAAATTTTACGAGATTTTGTCCAAGTGTCAGTTCACTTGCATATGCTATCATGGTGGGCAATAGTAAGAGGAAAGCTATCAGTTTAGACACAAAATTGAGAATTATTAATGCTGTTGATGCTGGCATAAAAACCAAGAAAGACATTGCAGTGGAATTTGACATTCCAAAATTACTGCAATTACGTGTATTGTGTTTTGTCTTATCCAAGATGGCGGACGTTTCAGAGCGAAAACGTGTATAACGAACAACGGATATAACAAACTGATTTCTCTGACCCCTTGTAGTTCGTTATATCCGTGTTCTACTTTATACATCAATCTGAAATTGGATGATTACCCTACTAAACCTAGACGAGTCATCAGATTGAGACTGGTCGCTAATTACAATGTCTGAACAAATCTTAGACCATTTGCAGACCTTGGCGCCAGGTCGTGGAGTGTAGTCCCCTTCTAACCATAATTCTCCAATGGAACATTAACAGTCAGGCTGAAACAAGGGGGGATATCACTTAAAAAACTGTTAATTACAGTGTTCATGAACGCTGGATTCTGCAAACAATTAGTGGATTAGTCACACAGTCATGTGCTATCAACTTGATCAAAGCCTAAAATCCTCAATTGTAGTAAAGAAAATAAGCATTATAAATGTTGACCTCCCTTGTATGTTTTGAAGGAAAATTGAAAAAGTAAGCACTCCATTATAATTGTGAAAATAAAGATGGCCAAGAAAGAAAGTTTTATTTTGCAGCTTAAAGATTGATAATATGGTCTGATAGATTATCTGTAGTAATACGAAGGAAGCAAGTGGTCCTGAACTTCTTTTGAGTACGATAGTTTAGCGCATGATTCAATGGCTGAAACAGCTACTTCTGTACATCTAAGAACTCAGTGTTCAATATTTGTTATGGTATACATATTAATAAATGTACATATAATACAGTCTATGCCAAATGACTTGTTTGAGTCCACTTGCCCAAATTTAGCACTTGGCATCATTTTTTGTACATTGTAGTGTTATCATATGGATTTTTAGCTGATCTCACTAGACCAAACAGACTGATGTTACTTCCTGTGTGTACAGCTTTAAATACAGTCTTTGAACTATATATCTTTGTCATTCGTCACCACTCGCCCCTTTCCGTAACCTGCAAGAAGAATGTTATGTGCGGAAATACGACAAACCAATCAGAATGTGCGCGTGATTTCAAGTTCTTCGTCAAAGAATCCCTCAGAAATGATTTTTGATTTCACATATGTCTTGCATCTAAAAATATACCCAAGACACAGTTACATGTGTTCAATCGTACTGTATAATTCCGCATGTCCCGATGTGCTTTAAATTGCATCTGAAATATATATAATATATGGGGAAATATATGTTAACCATTAGGCAACAGGTTGACAATTGTTTGAGGTATGCCCGTTTGCGCTAAGACAGAACCCGGTCGCTAAAATGGCCATGAGAGGGCCATGAGTCGCTATTCGGCTTGTCCCTGAATAACACGAGTTGGTCACGAATGATATCTTTTTGTATATTTTTCAGGTCTGTGACCGACTGTTCTCAGGATTTGGCCAGGATATTCTTGATGCTCTGTTTTGGACGGCCACGGAGCCCCGGGGCAAGAAGCGGGAACATGTTGGGGTCGTGCCTCACCTTCTCCTGGCCATTGTCTATGTCTGTATCCTTGGATAGTCACTGTGCATTGAACGCTGTGGGGATTCTGGGTTAGAATAGCCTCAGCGACCTAAGCTGGTCTTGACCCATGAAGATCCGGGTAGAATAGGTCTTCAGCAAACCATGCTTGCCGTAACAGGTGACTATTCTGTTGTAAGAGGAGACTAACTGGATCGGGTGGTCAGGCTTGCTGACTTGGTTGATGCATGTCATTGTATCCCAATTGCGTGGATCGATGCTCATGATGTCAATCACTGGATTGTCTGGTCCAGACTCGATTATTTACAGACCACCGTCATACAGCTGGAATATTGCTGAGTGCCGCGTTAAACAACAAAAACAACTAAGCTGGTCTTAAGAGTCAACCAAATCAGTTGGTCAGGCTCGGTCACTTGGTTGATTGACTGTCACCATACCCCAACTGTGTGGATCATTGTTCACAATATTGATCATTGGATTGTCTGGTCCATTATTTACAGACTGTCATCATTTTTCTGGATTATTGAAAAGAAACAAACCTTAGTGCATTGTACATGTACAGCAGTAGAAACAGAGCTCCAGATAAGCTTTTGGTGTTGTGGGTATTTTACTCATGCATTTTAAAATCATTGGGTATCAGTAATTCTATCTGCGTATTCAAATTTCTGTTACCCACTAGTTTTTACACATGTGGGTATTTAAGTTAAATATTTAAAAACACTATTCATGTAGTCCCTGCAAACTGGTGTCGTGTGGGTTCGAGAGCTTTATAAGACTCAAAAATACCACGATACTCCCACACGAAAGTGTGATGGCAAATGATCAGGATGTAACTGTCATCGTGGAGTTTGGCAAGGTTGACGGAATGCCCGTTTATAATTTCAAAATAAGTTGCTGATTTGCTAATCGAATACGCAGGGTTACTTCACAATAATTTGATGATACGCACAAATTTTATTTTTGTAGCGTATCTGTAATGTTCGTTGCGTATTTGATACGCTTGGATTATATTTTACTGCGTATTTCTGCATTTCTGATGTGTATTTCACGCAGATACGCAGCTTATCTGGAGCTCTGAGAAATTAACGTGAATTGTTTACTGGCCTGAATAACGATAACATATAAGGGCACTGAAATTGTACTTGTCTTCAGAATACCATTAGTGTCAGGCACAAGTTTCCCCACACGTGAAAATGCCAACATTTTCAGGTCTTGTCATTAACATCATTAACAAGAAAAAAGGTACTAGTTGTGATGTAATTTCTCACTAATATTCATGGACCGGTGAAGATCCGGGGTAGAATAGGTCTTCAGCAACCCATGCTTGCTGTAAAAGTCGACTATGCTTGTCGTGAGAGGTGACTAACGGGATCGGGTGGTCAGGCTCGCTGACTTGGTTGATGCATGTCATCGTCCCAATTGCGTGGATCGATGCTCATGATGTCAATCACTGGATTGTCGGGTCCAGACTCGATTATTTACTGACCGCTGTCATATAGCTGGAATATTGCTGAGTGCGGTTTAAAACAACAAACAAACAAGCAAACAAACTAATATTCATGATGTAACTCTGAAACACCACTGTGTCATTGAGGCAGAATCGGTGTGGTTCCAACATACATACCTGGGCCCTCTTTTAAATAGTGATTATTGCACAATGACTATCTTAGCTCCCATACTTTAACATAGTCTTACGACTTTGTGAAAGGGGCCCAGTCATCTAGGGCGTCGTAATTCGCTGTACAGAGTTGCATCCCTTGGGCATACCAGAATCCTATGATCATAGGATTGAATCCTGGTTCACCCTGATTATGTTTGTAGGTTTGTCAGCACCCTAACTGTGCATGTTTACCAAAAGTGGTAAACGTCTGAGAACTGCATCACTTCCTGTCACATCGAGGGGACAGGCCATGATATAACTGAAGTTCTGTTCTAGGTGGCATTTAAACCAATTCACCCCCTCCTTTACACAACAAGAGCCTGCTATGTTATTTACTGTTAACTGAGCTGCAGTGATGCACACGATGCTGATCCTGTCCCAGGCCACGGTCCTCAATGTTGCCTTCAACTCCCACAACAAGGCACTGCTCACCATCATGATGTCCAACAACGTAAGTAGGAACAGCCTCAGATGTAGGTGTACCATCAAATAGAGGCCCACTAGTACAGTCTGTAGGTTGATCTCACTAAATACAGGCCCATTATTACAGTCTGTGGGTTCTCACCAAATAGAGGCCCACTGTTACAGTCTGTGGGTTGATCTCACCATATAGAGGCCCACTGTTTCAGTCCATGGGTTGATCTCACCATATAGAGGCCCACTGTTTCAGTCCATGGGTTGATCTCACCATATAGAGGCCCACTGTTACAGTCCATGGGTTGATCTCACCATATAGAGGCCCACTGAAAGTGGCCTTTATTGGTTGATCTCATGAAAAAGAGGCACTCGAAGGGTTTATCACATGAACATGTTTGAGAAAAGCATCCTCTGTGGGTTGGTCTCATGCGATAGGGGCACTCCGGCAGTCCCCCATTTTTGGTGACCCCTGCTGTGATATTACAGAGGAATTCTGATTAAAAAAATGAAATTGTGTCCAGTTATCATAAGCATAACTGCAGCCATCAGAATAACATGTTAGAGTCTTGCTTCTATATGCATGTGTTTTCAGTTTGTGGAGATCAAGGGCAGCCTATTCAAGCGTGTGGACAAGAACAACCTGTTCCAGATCTCCTGCAGTGATGTGAAAGAGAGGTTCCACTACTGTATACTGCTAGGCATCGTCTTCATCAGGAACATGGCCGAGTTTGCCTGGAACCCTGGTGAGTTCTTTTGTAGCTGACGTACTACCCATGAATTCGTGTTAGAATTGGTCTGCAGCATCCCATGTCTGTTGTTTGTTTGTTGTTTAATGCCACGCTCAGAAATATTCCAGTCAGTAAATAATCAAGTCTGGGTCAGATAACCAGTGATTGACATCATGAGCATCGATCTATGCCATTGGGATACAATAACATGAATCAACAAAGTCCGCGAGTCAGACCACCTGATCCTGTTAGTCGCCTCGTACAATAAGCACAGTCGCCTGTTATGATGCACATGGGTTGCTGAAGACCTATTCTCTACCCGGATGTTCATGGGTCCCATGATTGTAGTGAGGGGCAACTAACAGGATCGGGTGACTCGCCGACTTGAATGATGTATGTCATCGTATCCCAGTTGCGTAGATCAATACTCATGGTGTCAGTCACTGGATTGTCTGGTCCTGACTAGATTATTTACAGACCACCATCATGTAGCAGGACTATTGCTGGGTGCAGCATTAAGCAAAAAAACATTGACAGGACTATCGTAGTAAGAATATGAAAAAGAGAGAATCTCATAGTAAGGAAAGAACTACTAAATCTGATAAGGGTCATATAGATTCATGGTTAATGGGATGCCTTGTTTCTTGTGTTATCAGTTAGGGTGGCCTCTTGCCCACGCGGCAATTCAATTCCCATAGCTCTGTGTAGAAATTCAGTTTGGCCTGTTTTTACATTTTTTCCCCTTTTTGTTATAAAAAAAGTATTAACTTGCACGAAGAAAGATGCAAATAGTAACATACATTCATTATGTTTGTATTAATGTACTTTTGAAAAAAAATTAACAGTAATCTTGACTTAGAAAGGGAAAATGTTAAAAAAAATGATGCCAAACAGAAGGGTAATTTCAATTGGTAACTGCAAACTTCATGTGATGAATTTTGTAATAAAACTTATATCATTAGAATCACAAATGGTTAAGGAACACTATAATGCACTGTAACGTGATGGTTATTACTCATCACACAAAGTGACTGAATGTCGGTCAACATGATTCGTTTCATCCATATAAGAATTGACTTTCATATTTGTTGTATTTATGAAAGTATAAACATAAACATCGGAGTCCACACTTGTTTTAATGTTAATAATTCCATAAATGCAAAAACTTTGAAATCAGACCTTATAAATAACTCCATAATCGATAATAACTACACAGATTGCTTATTTAATTATCAACACACAAACAACTGTTGAAAAAATACGAAATCACGCAAACCACACCTATTGTCAGCCAATAAGGAAAGTGTGTGGGGGGTTCTCTTGGTTTCCTGCCTTATTATTTGAATCAAGGGACGTTCTTTGTTAATAACAAGGACTCCATGTCTTTCACTCTTTCGTTCAAATCCTAGGTATATTTGATTCCACTTGAGCACAGTCCTTTGTTGTTTGTCTTGTAACCATGGTAACATGATATTCCACAGATCACCTGGTGGTCATTCTGCCAGATGTTGTCCTCGTCCTCCTGGCTGAGTTTGTTGTGGACTGGGTCAAGCATGCATTCATCACCAAGTTCAATGAGATCTCCTCTGATGTTAGTGGTCTTTTCTCAGTGTATTAATTGACTCAATCTCATTAAAATCAGATCTTAGTTCTCGCTACCGCTAAACAAAGATCTGAGGACATCCCATTATGGGTCACGTCAGACCGACCTTGCGCGAACTTTGACCGACCAATGGAATGACCAATCAGAAGGCAGCTTTCTCATGCTTTACGGCACTAATTTTAAATTGGCGACTACGCTTTGAAACATATTTTGACAAGTTCTCGATTACAAGTTTGAAACCTGAACAAAAGAACATTCTGGAATGGCTAATAGATGGGCTAGGTTGTATGGATTCAGTCGTTAAACCCGTAACTATCATTCGGAATAAAGTTTTCGAGGTTGCATGATTAGAAATCACATTCCGACTGTCACTTTCATAATCTGGTACGCGACGATCTGATTGGTCGGATGAAAGGTCGTTCTGACGTGACCCCTAATGGGATGTCCTCAGATCTTTGTTTAGCGGTAGCGAGAACTAAGATCTGATTTTAATGAGATTGTAATTGACTGGAAGAGCATGACTCTCCTAACAGTGTTCATCTTCTCACATACATAGCCTAGTCTCACGGACCCTAGAGAATAATTAAAAAATTAATCCATCTCAAGACTAGAATGATTTGTCAAGTCTAGACTTCTTTACCTGTAGCCTGAAATTAAGGTATCATCTGGGCTTCATTTGGATTTGAATACTTCTTTTGTAACTCTATATATTTTAAATTATGTGTAATTATGTTTGGGACTTAATGTTAGTCTTATGATAACCTTTCTAATACTTTTATCATAACATGATTTTGCAGTGTGCAGTGACACTTGATATCTCCATTAACACACTCTCTCTCTCTCTCTCTCTCTCTCTCTCTCTCTCTCTCTCTCTCTCTCTCTCTCTCTCTCTCTCTCTTTCTCTCTCTCTCTCTCTCTCTCTCTCAAGAGAGAGAATAAGAGAGAAAGACAATATCAGTTAATTATTACGATGTAGAGATAATGGATTTACCTGACTGATAGATTATAATATCTCATTGCCAATAATGTAATAATCATCTTCCCGAGGCAAGTTAATTGACTTAAAAGTCCAGTTTCCACTCTTGCCGAACTAGGCTGGAATCATGGAGTCATATTTTGGCTGGACTAACGAGTCTATGTATAGTCCAATCAAAATCGTGTGAAGAAATTAACATCCAGTTATATTTTCCAAATCTATTTAATGATTTGATGCACTTCGCGAGGTAAGACCCAATATATTATAATTAAAATCTTGATTATCGATCAGATCGTCTTGACTGGGTGTTTGAAGCAAATGCAAGTGATATGAGAGATGGAATCTGATTGGTCAATAGGAGGGACATAGAAGTGACATAACTCGTAATAGCCACTGGTGATGCTTTGATCAAGCCTTGAAATTCCAGCCTAGTTCAGCAAGGGTGGAAACTGGTCTTTTATAGTCAGTTAACGTCCTTGCCTCGGGAAGATGTAAATTACATGTTGAATCATAATTTATGTTCGTCATTTCACATTTCTCTGTTGTGTTAAAATACTTCAGAAAATCTGATAACTACCTTACCTTCACACACATTTTTTGCCTTTATTCAAGATGATGACAAGTCTCGCAGTAACATGTCCAACCTATCTTTGTGAATTATCTGAATGTATATTGACGGAACATTTTCCATAAGCCTTATTTTGCATTCTTTAACATCTTCCTTCCTTGTACAGGCATAC
The DNA here is from genome assembly GCF_023055435.1 of Haliotis rufescens. NCBI lineage: Eukaryota > Metazoa > Mollusca > Gastropoda > Lepetellida > Haliotidae > Haliotis > Haliotis rufescens. The sequence goes on from NW_025963802.1 coordinate 14,580,594, forward strand.
AAAGAGTTTACAATCAACCTGGTTCAGGACATGGTGACAAGCAGGCAGAAACATGTAAGCATTAAGAGACACGGTGTTCCCTTGAGGTCCTGAGAGACTGCACGGTGGTCTAGTTGATGGAACGCCAGCCCAGAGAGCGGAAGATCGGTGGTTCAATCCTCGAGCTCATCATACCAAAAGACATAAAGAGATGGTACTTGTTGTTTCCCTTCCTGGTGCTCGGCATTAATAGGGATATGACAAGGACTGGTCAGCTCGGAGCCATCATACTGTGTCTGGTTGGGGTCTCCATGTTAAACTGTGGCATGGTATATAAATTGGCTAGTGCTATAAAACCAGCATTAATCCAGACAAGCAGTCACCATGTACCTTGCTGCTTTATAAGTGCCATAACCTTAAACATGACTTTCAACCTCATCTTCTGGGGCAGTCATCTCCTGGGGCAGAATAGATCCTGCAACCCCATGCTTATTGGAAGAGCAACCAGAATATGTGCACCCTGGCTGATTATGTGTCCTTGTATCCTGGCAGCGTGTTTATGCTATCTCCTACACTGTATAGACTGTATAAACCCCATTTCACCTTATCTCCTGGGGCAGAATAGATCCTGCAACCCCATGCTTATTGGAAGAGCAACTAGAACATGTGCACCCTGGCTGATTATGTGTCCTTGTATCCTGGCAGCGTGTTTATGCTATCTCCTACACTGTATAGACTGTATAAACCCCATTTCACCTTATCTCCTGGGGCAGAATAGATCCTGCAACCCCATGCTTATTGGAAGAGCAACTAGAACATGTGCACCCTGGCTGATTATGTGTCCTTGTATCCTGGCAGCGTGTTTATGCTATCTCCTACACTGTATAGACTGTATAAACCCCATTTCACCTTATCTCCTGGGGCAGAATAGATCCTGCAACCCCATGCTTATTGGAAGAGCAACTAGAACATGTGCACCCTGGCTGATTATGTGTCCTTGTATCCTGGCAGCGTGTTTATGCTATCTCCTACATTGTATAAACTGTATACAGGCCATTACAGCTGGGTTATTGCTTACTATACATAAAACAAAATATTAATCAAGACTATGTCAAGCTTGTGTAAACCTTAAGCATCAGTAGAATATTTTCTGGAAGACAAAATATACTATTATGAGTAGCACAGTATTTATCATGAAAGAAAAGGCTGCTTGCAAGTATTTGTCTTGGTAATAGTGAAAGATTTCATCTGGACAGGCCTTCAGGGAGCACTTAATCAACAATTATCGTATTTGACGTAATAAGTGCCCCGCTCCAATAAGCACCCACAGCGACATTTGCTAATATATTGGCTAGTGAACAATCACAATTAGCACCCCTTCCGATTGATCAATGTACACAAGATTTATTTATTCGCATATAATATACACTCATGTGTTATATGCACCCTTAATTATGGGCAATTAAATTTTGGAAAAACGTATCTGTTGACATAAACATTTCAGGCTGTCAGCATAAACCACGAAATTTATCTTTCAACTCTGTTTTTTTTTTACCAAAATAATATTCCAATAAGAGCCCCCTATTTCTAATTTTGAGAGCGCCCTGGGCTCTTATTATGTCAAATACGGTAACATTTATAAGGTTTTCCAATTTATTTCAGTTATTTTTCTAAAAACCATTCTCAAAGCACTGTTAAACCATAGTCACTAACTTAATTATCTGAAAGCATCAAATGAAATAAAAGACAAATATTTTTGAATCAGAATAGAATATTTATTGGCAGAGAAACAATTTTAAGCTTCTTGAAAAGATTTGTTTTGCCCTTAACATGCTTAAGAGAGACCACATAAGAACTCTTGTTTGACCAGTTTGCTGTATGTTAAAACTGGAACATCAAGTTCTTTACAACAATTCTGTTTCACAGGCTTTCACAGACCATTCTGACCAAGTCTCACGCCGCATGGGCTTCACACCCCTCCCGCTAGCCTGCCTCCTGTACAAGATCTGCTCCAAGTCTCTGAGGATGACGGGTGCCTTTGGCATACTGACTCTCATCATCTTCTACTTCTGGTAATAGTCTTGTCTACAATCTAGGTCACCCCGTGGGGATTGCGGGGTCGAATTGGTCCCCAGCAACCTTTGCTGGTCGTAAGAGGCAACCAAATGGGTCGGTGATCAAAATCTGTGACATGGCTGAAAGCCTGTCATTGTACCACGATGGCGTGGATCATTGCTCACAATATAACTCACTGGATTGTCTGGTCCAGATTGGATTATTTACAGGCTGCTGTCATAGCTGCAATATTGCTGAGTGCGGCATTAAACAACAAGCAAATACAATCTATGTCCACCTCCGGGGGGGGGGGGGGGGGGCATTCCCCTTCAAAATACTGGATACCTATCCTCCATGTTTGTTTGTTGCCACTAAGATGACAGCATGTGACAGTGTGACTATATTAAGCATAGGATGATGAAGTTCAAAAATGGCAAAAAAATTATTCTGCTTGCATTTGTATGGTTTAATATGATTAAACATCAAAATTGAATATCAAATTGATTCATAAACATCCAAATTTGGATATCAAAATTGAAATAATACTCTAATAAAATAGTGCTGTTAGAACATGCTGGATCAGTGTTATCCATCAGGGCCACATTTCATCAAATACATATTTCTTTTTAACCTGTAAAACTAAAATGACGGTTTGTATTTACTTCAAGTCATTGAGTGGGGCAAGCACCTCCCCCGTTACTTAAGTGAGGCTGCAAAAAATGTTAGAAATTGTTAATAAGGAAGGGGGCTCGCACACATTCTTCTCCAATATGGCTGAAGGTATCCGGTATTCAGTATTCTTGCCCCCTGTAATCCCACACCACTAAATTGGGCATTTGATGATGATCGTGATGATTGTAATGATCATCGTGATGATGATGATCATGATGATGATGATATGATGTTAACGGTCAACCTCCAAAGAGTAACCTTCGAAATTCACACTAGCCTGTTAGCCTGAGACAACAAAATTGTGCTGAGGACAAGTAAAAATCCAGGGATGGTCATCCTTATTGACATTTGAGGGCTAAAATTGCGAACCAGTTCTCAATGGTTCAAATTGGATCTGAATAAAACTGACATTATACTTATATGTAAACTTAGTAAACATTTCAAACTTTGAGGGCTACTGAAAAAAGGTTTGCGTGATTCCTCTGTACTAGCCTTGAAAACACAACCAAATTTCTTAGGATGTAATACACATAACAAAATGTCTTCTTGTTTTTCAGCTTGTTAACATTAAAAGTCTTCACGAGCATTGTGCTGCTGGGGCATGGATCAAGGTTATTATCTCAGCAGAAAACAAAATTGAAGAAACCAGGAAAGTCTCAAGAAGTAGATTCCCAGAAGATCCCTAATAAGGAGAGACAGTACAATAAGGGGTTCGAGAGTAGCCCCACTCCTGACAGTTCCCCTTCACCGGAACCAGACATAGTTACCCCCCCTGTTGCCACCACAGTGGCCAGTGACATGTTCTCATCTTCAGCATCTGTAGACTGTGTCAAGCCTGCTGATTCGCCAGAACCAGATGATGGCTTGTATGATGATTGTATCGATGAAGCTGATTGGACGTTATCACCTCCTGATAATCATGTGACACTAAGACAGTGTAGAAGTGACAGTTCATTGTTCGTTAAACAAAGACACACGAGAAGCTCGGATGATGGGGAAAAAGAGGAAGAAATTGTTATTGATGAAGTGAAGGATGATGAAAATGAGGAAGTGTTAGTAGGGGCTGAGGAAGGGAACCAAAGTGATAATCACCAGGTTGTGTTTGATGACATCACAGCACCTAGTGAACCAGAGACTGTTGTTGCTGTCGAGAGGAGCGGCAACTCTGAGAGTCAAATGGACAATGTTGACATGTCGTCACCGGTAGATGGCCTTGAGGAGGAAAAGAAGTATCGGTAGTCATGGTCATTGTGTCACAGGTGTTAGCACCTGTTGTTTATCAGGACAATTATTGCTAGAATGTTTAAAAGGATTTGTGAGCCTAGCTCCAATGACTTTCTGTATAGCTGGTTTCAAAAATAGTCTTTAATTTTTTTTTACAGCTGATACCAAAAGCTTCAATTAGAGTTATGCTGATGTTTATCTATGTTTAACATGTTTAAGGGTACCTGTTTGTGAAAACGCTCTTAGAGTCATGTGTTTTGTCTGTTTGTTTGTCATGTTACTATAGTAACTAGAACAGCTCCACACCAAACATTTGCCAAAGATGATGATGAGGTATTGAAATATTCTTGCCAGGTAATTTGCCAGAATGTTTTGTTTTCTAATGAGAGGACGAGGCGATGAATTTGCAAAATGTTGTCTGCATAGGGATCTACAGTCATGAGGGTCCATTTATGTTTAACATCTATTTTGTATCACATGACCGTCATTTCTACATATTGACATTGGTCATCATAATTTATTTCATTAGCATTAAGTGTTGGTGATGTGTGGAGAGGATGATGATGATGATGGTCATGACGATGATGATGATGATGATGATGATGATGATGATGATGATGATGAGCATGAACAGCTATGTGTGCCCAAAAAGCATGATAAAGAAATGTTTTTCTGTATTAACATTTTAGAGTATGGTGCTTCAGACATTCACAGATTGTTACTCTTATATTCAGAATTTTGATCATATAAAATTTGTTTTATCATTTATAGGCTTTCTTTCCAAAAATGGATATGGTTTTATATTTGCTTTTGTTGTCCAAGGTAATCAGAGCTTCTATGACATATTTTTGTGTTGGATTTTTTTGTGTAAGAATAATGCTCCATGAGAGCAGAAGGTCAATGGTTTTGATTCCCTGACCATGTCATGCCAATCGGCGTTAGAAGATGGTAAATGGTGTCACCCTGTCTGGCGCTTGACATTAAGGGGAAGAACAATGACAGGTCAGCTCGGAGTAAGTATACTGTTTCTGAGTTGGGTATCCATGTTAAAAACTAAGGCATGATATCTCAGTGGACTAGAATATTTCAGACACCGTTTCCTACCCGGATATGTAAAAGTTGTCAGGACTGCCATAGTCCAATGAACTCTTGTAAAATCAATGACACTTGAATTTCTCAATCCCCTAGCCTTTGTTGAGGTTGTCTTTGAATTTTATGAGACAGACTCCACCACCTAAAGTGCATTTGCAGTCTAGGTCTAGACATTGCATTAAGTAGACTGGCAGTTTGATGTAATGTGAACCACTGGTAGTCAGGGTAGTACATCATGGCCAGATTGATCTCATAGCAGATGTGACCCGTGAAGATTCCGGGGTAGAATAGGTCTTCAGCAACCCATGCTTGCTGTAAAAGGTGACTATGCTTGTTGTAAAAGGCGACTATCGGGATCGGGTGGTCAGGCTCGCTGACTTGGTTGATGCATGTCATCGATCCCAATTGCATGGGTCGATGCTCATGACATTAATCACTGGATTGTCTGGTCCAGACTCGATTATTTACAGACCGCTGTCATATAGCTGAAATATTGCTGAGTGCGGCGTTAAACAACAAACCAACCAAATCATAGCAGATGTGTGTTGTGTGTATGTCTGATTAAAGGGGGACTTTTCTCGAGTCATTTGGCAGTCCAGGGCCCAGCTCTTGGAAGCCTAGGGTCTCATAACCTTTAGATCATCCCTCTCTTAAAGTTAACACTATGTTTTATTAAACTGTCTTAAGAATACAATACTTTAACAAAGTTAGGATAAAACTTATGGTAGTATTTATCCAAACTGTCCTAAATCACAAGAAAAGGGCTGAGTGTGTTGCCTTACTACATGGATTACAGGGCAAAGGTTAAGACGGCACGTTTTTAGTGGAAAGTAATGTTTGCCTTAGCTGAGAGTGTGGTGAGAGACCTTTGTGAAACGATCGCAGGACCCTGTCGTAAATATTTTCATAGGTGTCACAAGACCTTAATGTAGTACACAAGAGTTCCATAAACAGAATGCTGGATGCTGTCACATTTAAACAGATCTTGCTCAGTCAAGTTGTATGATCCTGACAATTGACAAATAAATGATAGCCATTATATGGAAACAGTATCTCAGTTTCACACAAGGCACACATGATAGCAACATCTAGACCTACACTGAAGATGGACAGCAGACTCCAGAGAGTAGTCTCCCTTTAAGCTTGCTAGAACTTTGCAGTATAGACCTTGTTGAGTGAGTGAGTATAGGTCACGCCGCTTTTAGCAATATTCCAGCAATATCATGGTGGGGGACACAGTCCTTGTTAGGTAAGAAAGTGAGTATAGGTTTATGCCGCTTTTAGCTATATTCCAGCAATATCATGGCGGGGGACACAGTCCTTGTTAAAGAGGAAGGGGCATGTGTTGTCAATAGTCTAAGGGCTCTGCAGTCCCTTTGTCATGATGTTAGTGTTTGGTCTGTTGACACCTTACCCATGCTTGTTTTGCCATTCTTACATCAGTCCTTCCTTGACAATCGTCTTCACTGCCTCTTATGCCAGTATATGTTACAGCATATATCACTTGAAAATAATAGAAGCCATCTTTAGTTAAAGGTCAGAAGCAAGGGCCTCTTGTTCGATATATGTATATACTGCTCAAGAAAAGTTAAGGACCACCAACTCTTTTATATTACTATTAACTATGTAATATGAAAGATTGCCATGACAGATAACTATGGTTATATGAAAGAATCGGTTAGTCAATTACTTTTGAGTGGGATATAGACCTATGGCAAGTCTATGATCTGTGTCAGATTGTCTAATTCATGTCGGACATGTACATTTCATATGACATCATTGGGTGATCATGTGGTCCTGAAGCTGACCTTTGTTCCTTTGATTCTGTCCTGTAGTCTGACTTAACTGTCTCTGTCCTTGAGTCTTCACTGGGATCAGGTTTTCACGTAGCAAGGTGATCTAGATGCAGGATGGAACTTATTTATATACTTGTGATAGTGCCATGGTAAAATATGCAGTTGACATAAGGATATGATATAGATTTGAGGATCTGACTCAATCATGAGTTGTAGGCGACCATGTACATAGTGGGTGGCCCATTTGTGTAATTTGCTGTGCTGAGTTAGGTCCCTTAGATGTGTCAGGACCCAACTCCCAGATTCACCCTGGTTATGTTTCCAGGTATTAAGTTGAACAAAATGTGAAAATATTTGGTTAAAAGATGAATATGTTTCTGTTTAAAGTTGTTCATGTCTTCATCAAATCGTGGATACAGAGTTATGTCCTTGGGCCTAAAACCTGCGATCATGGGTTAGAATGCAAGATTCATCCTGATTATATATTCTAGGTTTGTCAGCACCATACCCGTGCTTGTGGGTTTCATCAAAGTAGTATAAAAATACAAGATCTGCTTCACCTCAGGCTTTCCTCCACATTAAGCTGACACACTGTGATCTGACAAATACGGTTCAAAGCGGCGTTCACCCAAACTCACTATATGATTATGATGATAGGCATTATGTGTAAAATTTACCTCTAGTCTCAGTATGGTTAAGTGTTTGAACTTCTTTGTCACAGAACATGGAGGTCACAGCTGTACAGGGTATTCATTGTATACAGATTTCAATCAGCAACCTATGTAACAGCTTCCTTATTCAATATATGCTGTATATTCCAATATTGCATCATACATCACAACCTTTGGTCACTGGTCACTAGTAACTAATGTCCACTAATGTAATAATTGTATCCAGAGCATGTATACACTGCCACATTTCAGAACATTTTTAAAAGATCTGAATTCATTCTATATCTATAATTTTTTCTCTCATATTTCCACAGAGATAATTTCTTAAATGTACAACAGTTATTTTCAATGTAATCATTTATCTGGGTATCTGCATGGAACAAAAGTATGTCATGGGCCATGATGTATATTATGAATGTTCTCAGAGCAGCATGGTGGCCTTGTGGTGGAAGCGGTTGGTTGTTGCAGCTGAGAGCTGAGTTTCATATGTACAATACATAGGCAGGTTCAGGATTTTGAAAACTGAGGGGCACATAATACCTAAGTCATGATCGATCCCAATTGCGTGGATTGATGCTCGTGATGTCAATCACAGGATTGTCTGGTCCCGACTCAGTTATTTACAAACCGCCATCATATAGCTGCAATATTGCTGAGTGTGGCGTTGAACAACAAACAAACAAAACAAAACAAAACCTAGGTCACACAGGGCTAACAGCATTGATGGACTGCCTCTGTGGTAGAGCGTCTGCCAGAGAGCAGAAGGTCGGGGGATCAATCCCCGGCCGTGTCTCACTAAAAGACTTTAAAAGATGGTACTTGTTGTTACCCTGCCTGGCACTCGGCATTAAGGGGCTAAAACACAGACTGGTCGGCTCGGAGTCAGTGTACTGTGTCTGAGTGTTGGTATTCATGTTAAACTGCGGCATGATATCTCAGTAGTCTAGCACTATAAATCAGCATCGGTCCGGACTAGTACAAGCAGCCACACACACGCACACACACGTGTATGCCCGTCGCTCTATAAGTGCAATAATCTTGGACGCAACGTTAAACCCCATTTCACCTCACCTCACAGCATTGAATGTTGCAGTTCTATAAAAGGGACAAGAAACTCACGTACCCATCATATCTGTATAAACTTTCTGACTCCTATCTAAGAGGATGTAACTGAGGGTGATCTAGTGCCAATAGCAGAGATTGATAGACAGATGAGGGTTTGTAATGGAATTTAGTAACTATTTTCATTGTAATAAATGCCCTCAGTATATTGTTTGAACAGTAGGACTGTAGTTGGTTTTGTCAATAAAAACCAAAAAAGACTTCGAAAAAAATTGTCAAAGGGTACTGTTATGTAGGACCTGGTTACTCTGTAGCTTAGAGCTGCAAATCATTATATTCTGATGTAGACTGCACTGCAGAAACTGATACCTGGTTGTCCTGATAACGAACACCATCTCCAGTTTGTAAGTCACTGAAGTATGACTGTGTGTCTGTTGATTGTTGATACTGTTGACAGTATGATTGTATCAATGTGTGGCAGTTGATAGCTGATGACAATGTTGTTGCATCTGTGCGGCTGTAGACAGCTGTTGACAGTGTTAGTGTCTGTATACATGGTATGTATATGTGGTTGGTAACACTGTCAGAGACTCTATATGTGGCTGTTGAAAGTCTTGGGGTTTGGGTCTGTGGCTGTTGACAATGTTAGTGTCTCTGTGTGTGGATTTGGACAGTGTTAATGTCTATATATATATTGCTGAGGTTATCCTGTATTGCTGTTAACAGTGTCACTGTCTGTATATTTTGCTGAGATTGTATGATATTGCTGTTGTCACTGTCTATATATTGCTGTGTCTTGCATTGCTGTTGACAGTGTCTCTGTGTGTATATATTGCCGAGAATGTTTGGTATTGCTGTTGACAACGTCACTGTCTGTATATGTTGCTGAGATTGTATGGTATTGCTGTTGCCAGTGTCTATATATTGCTGTCTTGTGTTGGTGTTGGCAGTGTCAGTGTCTGCACATGGCTGTTGACAGTGTCAGTATCTGCACATGGCTGTTGACAGTGTCAGTATTTGCACATGACTGTTGACAGTGTAAGTGTCCGTGTGGCTGTTGACAGTGTCTGCACATGGCTGTTGACAGTGTCTGCACATGGCTGTTGACTGACAGTGTCTGCACATGGCTGTTGACTGACAGTGTCTGCACATGGCTATTGACTCTCAGTGTCTGCACATGGCTGTTGACAGTGTCAGTGTTACTACATGTGCTTGTAATATTATTTGATAGCTGTTGAGAGTGCCTGCATTATGAGTGCTGCTGTGTGAAGATTATCACCAGACATGTGATACTGTTGTTTACTTGAACTGTTCCTGTGGTTACTTGTTGAACCACAATCATGTCTTATTTATGTATTGGTTACTGTGGCCTTAACCATATTATTCTTGTACCTATCTCTACAATCAACATGTGTGTATATTTTTATGCAGTTCACCTCTTTTCTGGACAGGCGAGGTTGCATTAATCTTTTATTTATATTTTCTACATGACTACTAACTGGGGTCACATATGAGCCACAATATATATTCAAGTCTTCTTCAGTCAAACATTTTCTGTTATCATGGCAACATCAATAAGTCTTTCAGTTGCTATTTTCATGTGTTTTATGTACAGGGGCACATTGTATATGGCAGATGTTCATTCACACTGTCAGTGATACTCATTTGAACTCTGTGAGAGTATTATTGGCAGAGTAATTGCTTCAGTCATGTCACTGTATCAGTTATTCATGGAGAGATGATTTATTTATTGCAACCCCCCCTTGCAGTGATAGATACTAGGCACTAGTCCTATAGTCTAGTCGTAGCCAAACTGCCCAATAGTAAGGTATCATAAGGAAGGTGGAAATTTGCCATTTTGTTTTTCATTTTTTATTTTATTTATTTATTTATTTTATTATTATTATTATTATTTTAATATTATTTTTATTTATTTATTTTTATTTATTTATTTATTATTATTATTATTTTTATTTATTTTTATTTTTTTTTGGGGGGGGGTTATAGGTTATTAGTATAAGGGCTACTGGACTAGTGGACTAGTAGACTAGAAATGTTAGTTTCAATTGCTGCCCTTGTAGTAGCCCATGCTCTGAGTTGTAAGCTGAATGTAGGTGGCCTTGATCCAGCTTTGTTTTGCCTGGTCCAGCTCTATATTTTAAAAGCCCCCTGGAATATGTATGTGGCATAAAATAACATTCACTAATTCACTCACACTTGTATTGTGGAATAGACAATCATGTTACGACATGTGTTTTACTCTAGGAACCACCTTTCATTCACCGATTTCAGATTTGTCCTACTACTGTCAAGCATGCTGAACTGGCACCTGTTTGGTAGAAACACATGTGAATTACGTGTATTAGGTGAAGTGGTTCTGTGGTATCTTCGATTGAGAAGATCATCACATCCACCATAGTCTCAGTACAGGGTGTATATATTGACCATGTATTCATTAATGATTGATATTTTACATTTTTTCACCATTTGATTGATATGAAACATTAATTGTCACAAGAATGTAAAGGAATGACAGAAACTTTGGGTAAAATTACCACACAGACTTGTGTGGAGAATGAAGTCCAACCTCCCTGCATATTTACAGTTATGTCTCTCTTCATAAGTCTGATCAAACCAATTGGGTACAGTCCACATCCATCAGCAAGGTGATCACATAGAGGGGGTAGCATCCTTGTCTTCCTGGGAAAATATTTTTAGTACTATTGTTGTATTTCATTTTACAACACAGATGAACCAACGTCTGAACCAAAGCATAACGCAGTAGGGATCAATTCTGTTAGTTTTAAACAAACAGGGCCAAAAGAATTTCTTTTACTGTGCGTGGATGTTGACGACTGTGCGCTAGTTATCTCCCCTGAATCGTCAATCGTTGTTGCTTCATGGAAATTATAATATGTCGCGCAAGAGTCGAAAATATCGAAATGTCACAATATTCAGAGGCGCATCCGGGAGTTTGAAAGGTTTTATAGAGTGACTGACATTCGTTGACAAATATAAGATGACTTTAAAAAGTCGTGTACCCACTCCCTGCTCCCATTCGCTATGATTAAACACACTCAGTCGAGCGAGTACATCGCATTTAGCTCCTATTCCCAAGAGCGTCTACATCCGAGACGGTGCGCAGCCGTTACACATTCGATGTACCTGTATTTAGTTAAATCTGCAAAATCAACATGATTTTTTATCGGGGAATATGATTATTTCGGATATTTTCGACCCATAGGCGTAATGAACTTGGTAGGATGGGCAACTAATGCTGTAATATAAAGCTGGTAACGTTTTACATGCATCTTATTGAATGATTGTGCGTGTGATATTGTGCACTGTTGTTGATGCACTTGGCAATAAATTATATTTTTACAATGACTCCACGTTATTTTTTTTATGGTTACACCCTGCTTAACGTATTGTATGACGTATTGTACCTTTCTAGTATCTTTATCATAACACAATTTTGCAGTGTGCAGTGACACACACTCTCTCTCTCTCTCTCTCTCTCTCTCTCTCTCTCTCTCTCTCTCTCTCTCTCTCTCTTTCTCTCTCTCTCTCTCTCCCCCTTGCTCTCTCTCTCTCTCTCTCTCTCTCTCTCTCTCTCTCTCTCTCTCTCTCTCCCCTTGATCGATGATTTCTTGATCGGGGTTCGAACCACAGTGACTCGCCCCGCTTATAATCCTTTGTTTCCCAGCGCCATACACTAGCCCGCAGGGACTCATGTGGACTCGTCTAAAACCTACGTTTGGACTTTCTTCCTCCATATTAAGCTCACACGCAGTGATATAACTGAAATGCTGAGCAATGTCGTAACAATAAGTCCCCCGTAAAGATCCGGGTTGGAATTGGGTCATCAGCAATACATGATTGTCGTAAGAGGTGACAAACGGGATCGGTTGGTTTGACTCGCTGACTTGGTTGATGTGTGTCATCGTTTCCCAATTGCATAGATCGATGTTTATGATGCCAATCACTAGACTGTCTGCTCCAGACTCCAGACAAACAAATCGCACATTAACTCGAATTTTTCAGGATATTACCATGATAAAAACAAATGATTTTAAGCTGCTAAACTGACATGGCCGCATGAAACAATTTCGCATTCTCCAACTACATGTCTGCAATCGGGACTACGTTTTATCAAAAACGCGTGAACTGTCCATTGTACCTAGCTGATTAAAACCTTTGAGATTTCCTCAACAAATTCTATAGCACCCTCACCTTCACGCACGACGGGTGTTACGTTGTGCATAATTCCATTGTGTTTTAGCTTCTGTCGACAATCGATCCAGTTCCTCGATCTGAATCAAGTCCCTCTTTGTAGTCTGAGATTTGATAAATCATTCAAGAACTCAATAACCCAGGACGCGAAAATAACCCTTTGGTTGGTGCGTTGCCTGTGTTCGATTCCCACAAGGTGACAGTTCCTAACGCCTATTCTTTAAGACTTACGTCGCGGTCGTGCTGTTACTATGAACTGAGTTAAACTCTCCCCAGGACAGTCACAGTCGGTTTTTCTGATTAATAATAGAAAGCGGGTTCTTTTCACTATGAGGGTAGTCTATAACTGGTCACAAGGGAGATGTTTCATTTTATATTCTGATAGAGTTGGATAATGGTGTCGTAAGTTGAATTATTCTGGCGTCACTGAGTTCTTTGATTTTTAGTGGTGACAGCAAAGATCTATGTCACTTGATGCTTGCATCCTGTATTGATCTGATGTGAATCTTGTACCTTCTCACAGCGGCTATTCTCAGAGAATAATTCTTATTTAAATATCACGTGATATATATAGCAGTATTAAAAACGTGTGTGAATGAACAATTAATTTAACATCCGTCCGACTAATGGCTCAGGGGGCATTATTATGGCCATGTAAAGTTTAATCATGACACATACTTGTAAATTGACATACAGGCACACGACCTATGAGAAAGTAAAATGGACGTGTAAACATCACCATACTTGTAAATTGTCATACAGGCACACCACCTATGAGAAAGTAAAATGGACGTGTAAACATCACCATACTTGTAAATTGACATACAGGGACACCACCTATGAGAAAGTAAAATGGACGTGTAAACATCACCATACTTGTAAATTGACATACAGGGACACCACCTATGAGAAAGTAAAATGGACGTGTAAACATCACCATACTTGTAAATTGACATACAGGCACACCACCTATGAGAAAGTAAAATGGACGTGTAAACATCACCATGACACATACTTGTAAATTGACATACAGGGACACCACCTATGAGAAAGTAAAATGGACGTGTAAACATCACCATACTTGTAAATTGACATACAGGCACACCACCTATGTGACAGTAAAATGGACGTGTAAACATCACCATACTTGTAAATTGACATACAGGCACACCACCTATGAGAAAGTAAAATGGACGTGTAAACATCACCATACTTGTAAATTGACATACAGGCACACCACCTATGAGAAAGTAAAATGGACGTGTAAACATCACCATACTTGTAAATTGTCATACAGGCACACGACCTATGAGAAAGTAAAATGGACGTGTAAACATCACCATACTTGTAAATTGTCATACAGGCACACGACCTATGAGAAAGTAAAATGGACGTGTAAACATCACCATACTTGTAAATTGTCATACAGGCACACGACCTATGTGACAGTAAAATGGACGTGTAAACATCACCATGACACATACTTGTAAATTGACATACAGGCACACGACCTATGTGACAGTAAAATGGACGTGTAAACATCACCATGACACATACTTGTAAATTGACATACAGGGACACGACCTATGTGACAGTAAAATGGACGTGTAAACATCACCATGACACATACTTGTAAATTGACATACAGGGACACGACTTGTGAGGCGCAAAACACAAACAACCAAGTGACTGTCATCATGAGTGAGTGAGTTGGGTTTAACGCCGCTTAAAACAGTATTCCAGTTATATCACGTCGTGTCAGCTTAATGTGGGAGGAAAGCCCCAAGTGATGCAGGTCTCAGACGTTTACCATTTCGGTGAAACCCACGAGCACGGGTATGGTGCTGACAAACCTTGAAACATAATCGGGACGAACCTGGATTCGAACCCACAATCATAGGTTTCTGGCGTGACTAAGGGACACGACTGACGTCATGAACATCGATCTTCGCAATGCAAGCCTGACCACCCGATCCAGTTAGTTACCTCTTTTTCTTATGCAATATACATTTATATAACACAGGTATCCCGGTATCTGCTCAAATGCGATTTTATTTGTTCCCCGACCAGTGGATCCGTTTGCATTCCAGTTTTATCATTCTCAACTCCCTGGGGAGTATACAACCCAAGCTGCCTAGGGGCGCTAAAGGGTTTTACCATCCACCTCACATATCGGTCACCCATTCCATGCTCGGTGAACAGAGACACATTTGAACTAAGTCACCACAAGTTATGACACTAGTGTTTCGGGTGATATACACGTATTCGTGTTTCCACCATCGGACGACTGGGTTCTTTTGAGTGTACAGGGTGGCCCAGTCGTCTAAGGCGCCGCAATTCGCTGTGCAGAGTTGCGTCCCTTGGGCACGCCAGAAACCTATGATTGTGGGTTCGAATCCCGGTTCGCCCCGATTATGTTTCTAGGTTTGTCAGCACCATACCCGTGCTCGTGGGTTTCACCGAAGTGGTAAACGTCTAAGACCTGCATCACTTGGGCCTTTCCTCCCACATGAAGCTGACACGCCGTGATATGACTGGAATACTGTTAAAAGCGGCGTTAAACACAACTAACTCACTCACTCACTCTTTTGAGTGTACATGGTGTATGTACTGTACACTAGGGGTACTGACAACACTGTAAAGACCTGTAAACATAGTTGGTCCCAAGGCTGAATAACAACCTGGTCACGAGCCGTATACGATCTCAGCACCTGGCGCTTGCTATCCTGGGTTGCATTGGTTGCTGCAGACCAATTCTACCCTGGATTTCATTGGACCATTTTGTTGTTTTAATCTGTAATTTTGGCAGACAAACAGACAGATAGTTTATTTAAGTCTAACCTTAGGTACAGCTCTTTGATAAACAGTTTAAAACATACAAATGTATACCGCCAGGGACCAGTATATACAGAATGAAACAATACCTTTCTTCACATGAAAGTAAAAATATCTGTTTGAAATATGCATGAAATCTATAAGGCGCTATACATTTCCATCAATAATAGATTAATGCTCGACGGTTGGCATTATGATGGAGCGTTTTGGCAATGTTGAAACACATGTTTTATTTGCCATTAGAAAGCTGTATTTCTGTATATTAGTTAAAAAGACAGTATTTTGCAAAACAAGCTTGATATTCAAGATTAAATGATGGCGTATAGAAAGTTTGGTGAACTGTATCAAGGCTTGAAGGAACACTCTTATCTGCGCTTTTGCTATAAGCGACTGGATTATGCACGCGCTGAATTATTTTCGCCTAAATATCTACCGCTTAACGCCTGGAAATCAAACTAAGGCTGATAGGTATGTTTCAAAAAGAGCATATACAGCGACTGTGGTGGTAAAGGGTGGTGGGTAGCCTAGTGGTTAAAGCGTTAGTTTATCAGCCGAACGCTCGTAAGTGATTCCCCACATGGACATAATGTGTCTCTCGCCATGTGATTGGAATCTTATGAAAAGGGGCGAAAAATAACAGTCACTCTGATTCACTGTAGCAAGGTTTACCATCCGTTCTTTAACGTACAATGTTGTTTTGCACGGGGTTACACATGCAACTTCTACTATCTCACACATCTACCACTGACTCGAGAAGATCAGGGGTAGAATAGGTCTTCAGCAACCCATGTTTGCCGCAAAAGGCGACTATGCTTGTCGTAAGAGGCGACTAATGAGATCGGGTGGTCAGGCTCGCTGACTTGGTTGATGTATGTCATCGTATTCCAATTGCGTGGATCGATACTTACGATGTCAATGACTGAATTGTCTGGTTCAGACTCGATTATTTACAGACCGCCAGCTCTGAAGTCGTATGTACCTATGTGTCATATGTTGTTTCTGATCTGAAGTCGTTTGTACCTATCTATCATATGTTGTTTCTCTTATGAAGACGTATGTTTCTATTCATCATATGTGGTTTCTGTTCTGACGTCGTATGTACCTATGTGTCATATGTTGTTTCTGATCTGAAGTCGTTTGTACCTATCTATCATATGTTGTTTCTGTTATGGAGACGTATGTACTTATGTATCATATGATGTTTCTGTTCTGAAGTCGTATGTACCTATGTATCAATATGTTGTTAGAGGTCTGAAGTCGTTTGTACCTATGTGTCATATGTTGTTACTCTTTTGAAGACGTATGTACCTATGTATCAATATGTTGTTTCTGTTCTGAAGTCGTATGTACCTATATATCAATTTGTTGTTAAAGTCCTGAAGTCGCTTGCACCTATGTGTTCGTATCTATAGACTGTTTAAACGTTGTATGTACCTAGGCTTCTCCAGGTTTACTCTTCAGGGCCCCGTTCCACAAAGTGAGCGTAGCGCGAATACCATCGCAACTTCCATACTTTAACATAGAGGTACGACAATCGTAGCGCTGAGATCACCTATTTGAATTAGGCTCTGTTATTGAGAGCAAGTATTAGTACTTTGAATCTGTATAAATGTTCCCCAAATTAAGTTTTAAACGAATTTATCGCAATAATTGATATAACGACACACAAATTGGAATTGTGTATCTAAATTTATGGGTGCAAGGCTTGTTCACAGATGTGCCTATGTATAGTTCACACTGTCGTTTGATGAGTCACCCGTAGTTGGCTCCCTTCCCTCCAGTGCAAACGCTGCGTGGACCAGGAAGTGATTCTGACCTGGGGCGTTGTAGGTTACTGTAATATGAGTGATAATCGGCTTACCTAGGTCTCTGTCCTAGTTGTGTTGTGATGCAACATCACATATGAAATGTCAGGCTCGCTGACTTGGTTGATGCATGTCATCGTGTCCCAATTGCGTGGATCGATGCTCATGACATCAGTCACTGGATTGTCTGGTCCAGGCTCGATTATTTTCAGACCGCCGTCATATAGCTGGAGTGCAGCGTTAAACAACAAACAAACAAACAAACATTACAGACAGGTATATGACGTGAAATGAATCAACTCTTTTAAATCTGATATCAATGCCGAGGCTTGAATTATATTTATTCAGGATAAGGTTAGTGTATGGTATTGGGAAAGGGTATTCATTATTCATTAAGTATAGTTTATTAATGGTTGCGGTGCTGTGTTGAAGGCCTGGCCTTGTCGCCTCTGGGATACCGTGAATTGCCAGGCGACCTGACGTCCTAGAGCAACACAAATCTTAACTGTTTCGTATCACTCGTTTTTATTGACATGTTTTTTTATCCACCGTGCCCTAAATGCGCCCGTAGAGACAGCGACTTGCGGATACGTCATGTGGGCCTAATGGCTGTCCCATTTAAACAGAACAACAAATCAAATAAAAACACTCTGTGGTTTGATGAAAAGAAAACATTATACACACGTTGTGGGGCCAAAAAATAAGTTTGCTTTACTTTTTAAGGAATAGAGATCATCGACCAAACGTGTATTATTAGACTGCTATGTTTTAAGGTTACATATGTAACACGACATTACAGATTAATTTTAATTATCTCAAGTTTGCCATGAACGACAGCGTCATCTACCAGTGTTATTGGATAATTTACAGTTTGTGTATGTCGGTGTATTATACCCCGATAGCGTGTATTGACGACCGCGGTGAATCTTTTTTATAAATAAATAAATAAATACAAAACAACAAAACAACAAACAAGCAAACAAAAATCAACCTCGCATCCCCAAATATATAAAAGTTTGTCTATTTACTGTCAAGGCTTACAAGACTGTTAACATTTCTGGCTGAACGGCAGGTGTTACTATATACGAGGCGTTTAGATTGTTTACAGGCTCACTTATGCAAAATAATGTCTCGTCATGTTGTTTGACCTTATAGTTCGCCAAGTACGCTCGGCTGGGTCTGACTCACGCTGTGTATAGTGTCACACACATCCCCTAGGAAATGTGTGTCAAATGAGTTATTAAACTTCTTACAGTGAGTAAATGTCCCAGATATAACTTAATAGGACACGTCATAGCTTTACACCGCTAAGTAGCTGACACGCCTTCAATAGTGCAAGTAGCAATGCCCTTGCAGACAACCACACAATCAGGCCATACGTGGTTGACACGTAGAAAATCAATCAATGTTGTTTACCTTCAAATGATTAATTTTCAGGTTACTTTAAAATGAAAAAGTGCATTCTGAAACGAAGTATATAGATACACGGTGAAAAATGCCGTGGTATCGTATTGTATACTTCATTGACGAATCACACCTGAACAAATTCTCCATTAAGTGACGAAAGCGGTAGGGCGGTGTGTTAGGGTTGCAGGTGGGAGGGGGGAGAGGATGAGAGGGGCGTCCCGGTGGCGATACGTCGTCAGTTCCTTCTGGAATAAACACAGTACACCTTGGTCCAACCTTGAAGTGAGTCGTGTTTGCGAGAACAGACTAATAACAGGGGCTAACAGCAACTGGCCTCAACTAACAAAATGGTGTCGGTAATATTTGCACGTGAGCCGTGCGTTTATTGATCAGGCGAGGTGGTTTCTCTGTGGCGAAGAAAAGGAGAATCGTCAACAGCCGGGAAGTCCCCGTTAGTGAAATCTCAACGCCAGTTACCTCCCTTTGAGACTGTTTTATCTCTTCACCGTTAACCACCAACGCCTGTTTATCCTGTGTTCTTCAAGCCTTAGTGTCGTCTGCACGGCTAGCGGCAGCAACTGCAGTGACGCAAACTGTCTTATATCCGCAACAATCACCAGTAGAACACTCTGCCAGTGATTCCGAGCACGCTGTTGCTACGTCTGAGAGATCGATAGATCAATGTGATTGACCGGTCAGGCAAGCTGATTCTCCCTCAAGAGCTACGAAGTAACTACATTGGAAACATGGGTGTGATTCTAAGACACTGAAGAAAACTACACGTATATCAGTTCAACAGGTGGTACGTGTCAATAGGTAAGTACTCCATGCCATCCTTCCATTTATACTTGTCCTCATACAGGACATTTAACGCCATGCTGCATGAATCAACTAGAGGCAGATTCATGGTAATTAAACATATACGTGTATATTACCGCGTCAGTGCGTGCGAAACATTGACCTTAGTACTTGATTTTCTTCCTCGTATCTGGGTATTACGCCACGAATAAATGACGATAAATACCTAGTTGGGAGCCCGCAGACGGAGTTACTGACGACGATATTCTGAGCATGACTAGAGATTCGCAAACAAATTGACAGGGTCCAGTTAACGGAGAATAATTGGAATACAAGAATACCATCTGGTTATGTCCTGTGTGTTTGGTTGGGATGACAAATGCTACAATACAAATCTACGGAATGTTCGTAATTAGTCTTTATGGGCTGAAAATGTATCTTAGTTATCTGTCTTTGATAATAAACACAGATCCCTGCCATTTGTCATTGTCATGAAAACACTGTGTCCGCTAGGTACACAAGATGGATCACGTCCTATCAGTTACAACCTGTTGCTTCCCGAGCAAGAAGATCTGCATAACGAGCGAAATGGTCTTTAGAATGCAAATCGGGGCGTTCTCTTTCATGTTATTTTCCGATGTTTGTGATTGTACGAACCTATTTGGTTGGATTATGACATTGTGTTACACGGAACACTGCACATATACTAGTGGCCGCCATTAGGGCCTTGCGCAGTCATTTGTTCCGGTGGTTAAAGGGGTGTCCATTTTAGATTCAGACTGTCTGATGTCTGTTTCAAGTCTAGATTCAGACTGTCTGATGTCTGTTTCCTGTCTAGATTCAAATTGTCTGATGTCTGATTCCAGTTTAGGTTCATACTTTCTGATTGTTTCGTGTTTCTGTTCATACTGTCTGATGTCTGTTACAGTCATGATTCAGAAGATCTGTTGTCTGTACCAGGATAGATTCAGACTGTGTGCTGTCTGTTTCTAGTCGTTTCACACTGTCTGCCGCCTACTGCAGACTGTTTGTTCAGACGGCCGTTTGAAATAGGGATCACAAAAACACCACTGAGTGCATGTTGTTAATGATGTGTTGGACAAGTTTATCATACACGTGAGAGCTGTGTCACTTAGGCAGCACTCGCCCAGTTTAAGGAGACAACTCTACCATTAAACACCAACATATACACATGACAACCTTTTCAGCACTGCCTCACAGCAATTATGCTCTCCTAGTACACTTCAGCAGTCATAACCACACTACCCACGCCCTAACGCTCCTACTAATTGCCTCATGTTATCGACTAGAACACCGTCTATATATGTAACGCAGCCCAGGTGTTGCAGCGGGACCCGCCGCTGATTTCCGACGATCAAAGCAACCATTGGATGACATTTTTATGAACCACTTTGCCTGAACTTCCATGTGTGATGGTGGCTGAGATGAGTGATTAACGGCCTAAAGGTGATTTCTAATTCTGGAATTATGTAGACCAAGAGAGGTGTATTTCGAGTGAGTGAGTGGGTGCCGCTTTTTGTACTTATATCAGTGAGATCAGCTAGGTATGGGAGTAAGGCACACAGTTACATAGGTCGTAGGCGATCACTTTGGTGAAACATATGGACGTGAAAAACTGATCGTTACTTGGGATTCAAACACGAGATAAGCAGACTCTTGGTGCGTTACACGACACTGTACTGCGCTTTGACCCCAACCAACCCACCTCTGGGTAAAACGACGTTTGTGGGAGCAATAATATCTAGACAGATGACACATGTAGCTGTCATATACGCAATAATAATGACACAATTATCGTGGTGGTACTAGTGATGATTAATGATAATTAATGACAATGACATAATAAATAAAATAATTTCGTTAATAGTTGGACCAATTTTCCTTAGTTTATTTTTTAGGTAAGCATATGTATGTAGGACATATTTCGTTTAGCAAATAAAAGAAATTGGTACAATTAGCATTTGTTTGAATGTTTTAAAGGTTTGATTCATTTAATATTGTTTGTTAAGTGGTTCTTGTAATTAGGTAAAACCATATCGAGCTTGGCAGTAGTAGTAGAAGTAGTTCGGTCTTTAAATAATCGAGTCTGGACCAGACAATCCAGTGTTTGACATCATGAGCATCGATCCACGCAATTGGGATACAATGACATGCATCAACCAAGTGAGCGAGCCTGACCACCCGATCCCCTTTGTCGCCTCTTACGGTAAGCATGGGTTTCTAAAGACCTATTCTACCCCGGATCTTCAGTTGTAGTAATTGTAGTAGTAGTAGTAGTAGTAGTAGTAGTAGTACTTCAGTAGTAGTAGTAGTAGTAGTAGTAGTAGTGGTAGTAGTGGTAGTTTGTTATTTAACACCGCACACGGCAATATTCTTGATATGCGACGGCGGCCTGTAAATATTCGTGTCTCAACCAGACAATCCAGTGATTGATATTGTGAGCCTGACCACCCGAGTGAGAATAGTGTAGTAGTAGTAGTAGTAGTAGTAGTAGTAGTAGTACAGTGAAACCCGATAGTCTTTGGGATACGTCAAAATGATGTTTTTGTTGAATGGCCTTTGTGGTGGTGGTAGTTGTAGGGGCAGTGGCAGTAGGTGCGGTTGTTGTTGTAGGAATGGGAACAGTATTGTCCAGGATGAGTATCCTTGCTGACATGTGCAGGAAACAGAACTGTTTCAATTCTCAGGGATCGGGATCGGAACGTATGGGGCACTGACCCCATCTGTTTTTGGAGTATGAAATGAGTCATATTCAGCGTTATGCCTAGATGGGGACGTTCAAGGGTGACAGTAGCCAGGCTATAGAAGTGATCATACGGCTTGATTAGCTTCACACGTATGCAATGTTATTCAGATAGAGTGCTCTCTGTCCTCGGTGTCTTGACGCTCGGAATGGTGAATATGGATGTGCCAATACCGAGGTTTACAAATTCAGACAGAAAATCAAACAGGATTGCTGTTATTGATTTTGCGTCAAGATCGACTTCTAAAGCTTTCTGTGATTGATTAAATATGCCCATGTTTGAACAGTCAGCTATTGAAGATGCTTTGTTGGATAATCATATTGCAACTCATGGTTGTAACTGATACGAAGTGTCTGTGAATGGACCGACAGGACAGTACCAAGTTACACACGTACACTATATTGACAAACGGTACAATATCCACTGCATTCATATTGCATGGCCGGACATTAAAACACATGTTGGTATTCTTATTGCATGGTCCGACATTTAGGTATGGTGACATACGTATTGCAATGTTCGACATTAAGGCGTGCCGACATTCATATTGCAGTGCCCGATACTAAAGCATACAGAAAAGCATGCAGTTACGTATCTATGTTCACTTCATGAAAAGCATGAATTCAGTCTTATTGCACTGTACGACAGTAATGTTTCGGGTTATTTGCAATGCAATGTCTCAACAGTGAGGCGTGCAGCTTTCATATTGCAGTGCGACAGTGAGGCTTGCAGTTATTAATATTGCAGTGCCGACAGTGAGGCGTGCAGCTTTCATATTGCAGTGCGACAGTGAGGCGTGCAGTTATTCATATTGCAGTGTCCGACGCTGAGGCGTGCAGGTTTTCATATTGCAGTGCCGACAGTGAGGCGTGCAGTTATTCATATTGCGAGTCCGACAGTGAGGCGTGCGGGTTTTCATATTGCAGTGTCCGACAGTGAGGCGTGCAGTTATTCATATTGCGAGTCCGACAGTGAGGCGTGCAGTTATTCATATTGCAGTGCCGACAGTGAGGCGTGCAGTTATTCATATTGCGAGTCCGACAGTGAGGCGTGCGGGTTTTCATATTGCAGTGTCCGACAGTGAGGCGTGCAGTTATTCATATTGCAGTGTCCGACGCTGAGGCGTGCAGTTATTCATATTGCAGTGTCCGACGCTGAGGCGTGCAGGTTTTCATATTGCAGTGCCGACAGTGAGGCGTGCAGTTATTCATATTGCAGTGTCCAACAGTGAGGCGTGCAGTTATTCATATTGCAGTGTCCGACGCTGAGGCGTGCAGGTTTTCATATTGTAGTGCCGACAGTGAGGCGTGCAGTTATTCATATTGCAGTGCCGACAGTGAGGCGTGCAGGTTTTCATATTGCAGTGTCCGACAGTGAGGCGTGCAGTTATTCATATTGCTAGTCCGACAGTGAGGCGTGCAGTTATTCATATTGCAGTGTCCGACAGTGAGGCATGCAGTTATTCATATTGCTAGTCCGACAGTGAGGCGTGCAGTTATTCATATTGCAGTGTCCGACAGTGAGGCGTGCAGTTATTCGTATTGCAGTGTCCGACAGTGAGGCGTGCAGTTATTCATATTGCTAGTCCGACAGTGAGGCGTGCAGTTATTCATATTGCAGTGTCCGACAGTGAGGCGTGCAGTTATTCGTATTGCAGTGTCCGACGCTGAGGCGTGCAGGTTTTCATATTGCAGTGCCGACAGTGAGGCGTGCAGTTATTCATATTGCAGTGCCGACAGTGAGGCGTGCAGTTATTCATATTGCAGTGTCCGACGCTGAGGCGTGCAGGTTTTCATATTGCAGTGTCCGACAGTGAGGCGTGCAGTTCTTCATATTGCAGTGTCCGACGCTGAGGCGTGCAGTTATTCATATTGCAGTGTCCGACAGTGAGGCGTGCAGTTATTCATATTGCGAACCGACAGTGAGGCGTGCAGGTTTTCATATTGCAGTGTCCGACAGTGAGGCATGCAGTTATTCAAGTTGCAGTGCCGACAGTGAGGCGTGCAGTTATTCATATTGCGAGTCCGACAGTGAGGCGTGCAGTTATTCGTATTGCAGTGTCCGACGGTGAGGCGTGCAGGTTTTTATATTGCAGTGCCGACAGTGAGGCGTGCAGGTTTTCATATTGCAGTGCCGACAGAGAGGCGTGCAGTTATTCCTATTGCAGTGCCGACAGTGAGGCGTGCAGTTATTCATATTGCAGTGTCCGACGCTGAGGCGTGCAGGTTTTCATATTGCAGTGTCCGACAGTGAGGCGTGCAGTTCTTCATATTGCAGTGTCCGACGCTGAGGCGTGCAGTTATTCATATTGCAGTGTCCGACAGTGAGGCGTGCAGTTATTCATATTGCGAGTCCGACAGTGAGGCGTGCGGGTTTTCATATTGCAGTGTCCGACAGTGAGGCGTGCAGCTTTCATATTGCAGTGTCCGACAGTGAGGCGTGCAGTTATTCATATTGCGAGTCCGACAGTGAGGCGTGCAGTTATTCATATTGCAGTGTCCGACAGTGAGGCGTGCAGTTATTCATATTGCAGTGTCCGACGCTGAGGCGTGCAGTTATTCATATTGCAGTGTCCGACGCTGAGGCGTGCAGGTTTTCATATTGCAGTGCCGACAGTGAGGCGTGCAGTTATTCATATTGCAGTGTCCAACAGTGAGGCGTGCAGTTATTCATATTGCAGTGTCCGACGCTGAGGCGTGCAGGTTTTCATATTGTAGTGCCGACAGTGAGGCGTGCAGTTATTCATATTGCAGTGCCGACAGTGAGGCGTGCAGGTTTTCGTATTGCAGTGTCCGACAGTGAGGCGTGCAGTTATTCATATTGCTAGTCCGACAGTGAGGCGTGCAGTTATTCATATTGCAGTGTCCGACAGTGAGGCATGCAGTTATTCATATTGCTAGTCCGACAGTGAGGCGTGCAGTTATTCATATTGCAGTGTCCGACAGTGAGGCGTGCAGTTATTCGTATTGCAGTGTCCGACAGTGAGGCGTGCAGTTATTCATATTGCTAGTCCGACAGTGAGGCGTGCAGTTATTCATATTGCAGTGTCCGACAGTGAGGCGTGCAGTTATTCGTATTGCAGTGTCCGACGCTGAGGCGTGCAGGTTTTCATATTGCAGTGCCGACAGTGAGGCGTGCAGTTATTCATATTGCAGTGCCGACAGTGAGGCGTGCAGTTATTCATATTGCAGTGTCCGACGCTGAGGCGTGCAGGTTTTCATATTGCAGTGTCCGACAGTGAGGCGTGCAGTTCTTCATATTGCAGTGTCCGACGCTGAGGCGTGCAGTTATTCATATTGCAGTGTCCGACAGTGAGGCGTGCAGTTATTCATATTGCGAGTCCGACAGTGAGGCGTGCAGGTTTTCATATTGCAGTGTCCGACAGTGAGGCATGCAGTTATTCAAGTTGCAGTGCCGACAGTGAGGCGTGCAGTTATTCATATTGCGAGTCCGACAGTGAGGCGTGCAGTTATTCGTATTGCAGTGTCCGACGCTGAGGCGTGCAGGTTTTTATATTGCAGTGCCGACAGTGAGGCGTGCAGGTTTTCATATTGCAGTGCCGACAGAGAGGCGTGCAGTTATTCCTATTGCAGTGCCGACAGTGAGGCGTGCAGTTATTCATATTGCAGTGTCCGACAATGAGGCGTGCAGTTATTCATATTGCAGTGTCCGACAGTGAGGCGTGCAGTTATTCATATTGCAGTGTCCGACAATGAGGCGTGCAGTTATTCATATTGCAGTGCCGACAGTGAGGCGTGCAGTTATTCATATTGCAGTGCCGACGCTGAGGCGTGCAGCTTTCATATTGCAGTGTCCGACAGTGGGGCGTGCAGTTATTCATATTGCAGTGCCGACAGTGAGGCGTGCAGTTATTCATATTGCAGTGTCCGACAGTGAGGCGTGCAGTTACTCATATTGTTTGGACGCTTGCCAGAAAACTATCAACGTGGGATCGCTTCGGCCTAATTATGTTTCTGGTTTTATCAGCACAATACCCGTGCAGAGCAGACCTTTAGTCGTCATCCAACCTAAGCTGACACGCTGCGATATAACCCTATGCAGAGCATGCTATGGTGTATATATCATGTAACATGCTCTTATTAATCACTGATAAGGTCCCCTATGGGATGAGGGAATACCACGTTGGGCCTAATATACGAGTGAGTGAGTATGGTTTTATGCCGCTTTTTAGCAATATTCCAGGATTATCACGGCGGGGGACACCAGAAATGGACTTCACACATTGTGCCCATGTAGGGTTTCGAACCCGGATCTTCGGCTAGACGAGCCTACGCGTTAACCTTTAAACTGCCCAAACGCCCCCTAATATACGATGGTTGATTGACGCAATACTTTTTAGAGGGGATTTAATACACCAAAACGTTATAGTCTGACAAATTGAACTGTGATCTTAGGGTACAGAAAGGTGAATGTGAGATAACCGATACACGGTTCTTCAACTGTAATTAGTTAAACTACGGGGACCTTCAAAACGACCCCGTCTTGGGAGACCTGTGACGTCAGCAACACCTGAAATGATCCAGAGAATACACGATATGGTGATGACTGACCGACGAATAACTAACTGAGCGTCCTATTGGTAGTTCCGTAGGCATTTCCCGGGAGAGAATACATTCCATTATCACAGAAAGTTTGACAGTGTCGAAAGTATCAGCTCGTTGGGTTCCAAAGCGTCTGACATCAGGGCCCACTTGCACAAAGCCGTCTTAGCGCTGAGATGATCGTAACTCCCATATGTTAACATAGTTTTACGATAGTCTTAGATCGCTAAGATCGCTTTGTGCGAGTGGGCCCTGATCAGAAACGCACCAGGCACATGACATGATAATCTAGCTCTCTTTGAAGCTGATCCAGAAAGGTTCTTGAAATGGTTTGTGAGTCCAATTAACACCTACAACAGTGGCAAAGTCTGGTCTATTAGTTGGTGATATTGAATTCAGAAGGTGTCATCATCTTCCAACAGGCCAGACAATAAACGGAGGATATTATGATGCACTTTCGAGGCAATTACGAGATGAAACTCAGGCTAAGAGGCATGGGAAGCTAACAAAAGGTGTGCCCTTCCACCAGGACAGTGCGCCAATACACAAATCAGTTTTGCCATGGCTACATATCAGGAGTGAGGCTTTGAACCCCTTCAGCACCCACCTTTGTCTCCTGATCTTGCACTATCAGACCCCTATCTGTTCCCAATCATTAAGAAAGCTTTATCAGGAACCCATTTCGACTCGAACGATGACGTCATAGCAGCAGTGGAAAACATTTTGGACATGCAAGGGAAGAACTTCTACAAAACTGAGATAAAATGCCCCCAACATCTTTGGCAAAAGTGTATCAATTTGGAAGGGGATCATCTTCCCGAGGCCAGAGCGTTAATTATATAACTGACTATAAACGTCATTTACAGTCAGTTAACTCAGTTAACTCCCTTGCCTCGGGAAGAGGAAAAGGGATTATCTTAAAAATAAAATTGTAATGTCCTTAGGTCACGTTTTACTTTGTGAGGCTAAGAACATATACCCTTGGACATGTGCGTTTACATAATAAAGTGTAAGTGTATGTTAATAATATGTTTTTATATGTTGTTCAAGCCGCACTCAGCAATATTCCAGCTTATTGAATGCGGCCTGTACATAATCGACTCTGGACCAGACAAACCTTTAATTTATCATTTGTGAAACGTCGTCGAGCCGCAATCAACCAGGTCACCGAGTCAGGCCTCCCGATTAATTAAGCCTCTCTGTACAACATCCTCCGAAGCCCAGCAGGGATATCTTACACAGACGTTGGTGTTAATTATGTCCCCTGAGAATATGTACTGCTTGTCTCAGTGAAGGTTGTATGATCTAACACTATGTTATGCGTCTCTTAGTATAAATATATACGAGAACATGGCATGCGGGTATCGATCTGAGAGGGCTCCGGGCAGATATTCCATTATAGATATCTTTATGATGCGAGAATACGTTGTACAGATCGGAGTGTAATCTGTATTGAAGAGCACAAAACGTCACGTTTGTTTGTTTGTTTGTTTGTTTGTTTGTTTGTTTGTTGTTTAACGCCGCACTCAGCAATATTCCTGCTACATGACGGCGGTCTGTAAATCATCGACTCTGGACCAGACAATCCAGTGATTGATATCATGAGAATTGATCCACGCAATTGGGATACGATGACATGCATCAACCAAGGCAACGAGCCTTACCACCCAATCCCGTCAGTCGCCTCTGACGACAAGCATAGTCGCCTTTAACGGCAAGCATGGGTTTCTGAAGACCTATTCTAACCCGGATCTTAACGGGTAGATTTACGTATTGGGTGTGATTAAACAGTTAAGAACTGTGCCAGCTATAGTAACAAGGGGTCTCCCAGTAGCTCCTATTGATAATACAATTTTGTTTTGTTTCGTCCTGATGCTGTATTGGTGTATGGTAAAACTGCATGACATTGGATTGGCCTTCCAAATAGCTTCCGTCGATGGAATAATAGATTATATTCATGTTCCGCAATGTCCTTGTGTATTTCACATCATTATGCTGTGGTGGAGTCTTCAATCACCCTGGAATCCCTTTTATATTCATCATCCACACTGCCATCCTCGGGGCAAGGGAGCTGAGGCTTTGTAGCCGGCCCGTAGAACATGAAACATTTGTCCATCTGGACAGGCCATTATTATTTATTGCTTCGGGACCGGGGACATTGGGTACGTGATGGATAATGTCATACAGGGAGTGGTGAGTCCATCGCGGCGCTCTGCAGGCCGTCACTACTGTCACAGGCGCACTCGTTACTGAGATACATCCAGGCGGAATAATAACTATGCATAAAGCCGATTGCGTATTCGCATGCATATGACTGCGATTCCATGTTGTGATTCACCAAGACCCGGGCTCTCTAAGCTTGTCTCATTTGCATGTAGCGTATCAGTTGCGTTTGCTTTGCTTAGAATCGGTTCCTGTGCATCCCTGCGTATCTCACAAATAATTGACTAATCTTACGATTTTCTCAGTGAGCTGCAGTTTCTCTACTACACTACGTATCTCAGTGAGCTGCAGTTTCTCCCCTACACTAAGTGTCTCAGTGAGCTGTAGTTTCTCTATTAAACTACGTGTCTCAGTGAGCTGCAGTTTCTCTACTACACTCCGTGTCTCAGTGAGCTGCAGTTTCTCCCCTACACTAAGTGTCTCAGTGAGCTGTAGTTTCTCTATTAAACTACGTGTCTCAGTGAGCTGCAGTTTCTCTACTACACTACGTGTCTCAGTGAGCTGCAGTTTCTCTACTACACTCCGTGTCTCAGTGAGCTGCAGTTTCTCCCCTACACTAAGTGTCTCAGTGAGCTGCAGTTTCTCTACTACACTCCGTGTCTCAGTGAGCTGCAGTTTCTCCCCTACACTAAGTGTCTCAGTGAGCTGTAGTTTCTCTATTAAACTACGTGTCTCAGTGAGCTGCAGTTTCTCTACTACACTACGTGTCTCAGTGAGCTGCAGTTTCTTCACTACCCTAAGTGTCTCAGTGAGCTGCAGTTTCTCCACTACACTAAGTGTCTAAGAGAGCTGTAGTTTCTCTACTACACTACGTGTCTCAGTGAGCTGCAGTTTCTCCACTACACTAAGTGTCTAAGAGAGCTGTAGTTTCTCTATTAAACTACGTGTCTCAGTGAGCTGCAGTTTCTCTACTACACTCCGTGTCTCAGTGAGCTGTAGTTTCTCTATTAAACTACGTGTCTCAGTGAGCTGCAGTTTCTCTACTACACTACGTGTCTCAGTGAGCTGCAGTTTCTCTACTACACTACGTGTCTCAGTGAGCTGTAGTTTCTCCACTACACTAAGTGTCTAAGAGAGCTGTAGTTTCTCTATTAAACTACGTGTCTCAGTGAGCTGCAGTTTCTCCACTACCCTAAGTGTCTCAGTGAGCTGTAGTTTCTCTACTACACTCCGTGTCTCAGTGAGCTGCAGTTTCTCCACTACACTAATTGTCTAAGAGAGCTGTAGTTTCTCTACTACACTCCGTGTCTCAGTGAGCTGCAGTTTCTCCACTACACTAAGTGTCTAAGAGAGCTGCAGTTTCTCTACTACACTAAGTGTCTCAGTGAGCTGTAGTTTCTCTACTACACTACGTGTCTCAGTGAGCTGCAGTTTCTCCCCTACACTAAGTGTCTCAGTGAGCTGCAGTTTCTCTACTACACTACGTGTCTCAGTGAGCTGCAGTTTCTCTACTACACTCCGTGTCTCAGTGAGCTGCAGTTTCTCTACTACACTCCGTGTCTCAGTGAGCTGCAGTTTCTCTACTACACTACGTGTCTCAGTGAGCTGCAGTTTCTCCCCTACACTAAGTGTCTCAGTGAGCTGCAGTTTCTCCACTACACTAAGTGTCTAAGAGAGCTGTAGTTTCTCTACTACACTACGTGTCTCAGTGAGCTGCAGTTTCTCCCCTACACTAAGTGTCTAAGAGAGCTGTAGTTTCTCTACTACACTACGTGTCTCAGTGAGCTGCAGTTTCTCCACTACACTAAGTGTCTAAGAGAGCTGTAGTTTCTCTACTACACTACGTGTCTCAGTGAGCTGCAGTTTCTCCCCTACACTAAGTGTCTCAGTGAGCTGCAGTTTCTCCACTACACTAAGTGTCTAAGAGAGCTGTAGTTTCTCTACTACACTACGTGTCTCAGTGAGCTGCAGTTTCTCCACTACACTAAGTGTCTAAGAGAGCTGTAGTTTCTCTATTAAACTACGTGTCTCAGTGAGCTGCAGTTTCTCTACTACACTCCGTGTCTCAGTGAGCTGTAGTTTCTCTATTAAACTACGTGTCTCAGTGAGCTGCAGTTTCTCTACTACACTACGTGTCTCAGTGAGCTGCAGTTTCTCTACTACACTACGTGTCTCAGTGAGCTGCAGTTTCTCCCCTACACTAAGTGTCTCAGTGAGCTGCAGTTTCTCCACTACACTAAGTGTCTAAGAGAGCTGTAGTTTCTCTACTACACTACGTGTCTCAGTGAGCTGCAGTTTCTCCACTACACTAAGTGTCTAAGAGAGCTGTAGTTTCTCTATTAAACTACGTGTCTCAGTGAGCTGCAGTTTCTCTACTACACTCCGTGTCTCAGTGAGCTGTAGTTTCTCTATTAAACTACGTGTC
This sequence comes from Haliotis rufescens, assembly GCF_023055435.1. NCBI lineage: Eukaryota > Metazoa > Mollusca > Gastropoda > Lepetellida > Haliotidae > Haliotis > Haliotis rufescens. Next base: position 14,612,138 of record NW_025963802.1, read on the forward strand.
TCAGTGAGCTGCAGTTTCTCTACTACACTACGTGTCTCAGTGAGCTGCAGTTTCTCTACTACACTACGTGTCTCAGTGAGCTGCAGTTTCTCCCCTACACTAAGTGTCTCAGTGAGCTGCAGTTTCTCCACTACACTAAGTGTCTAAGAGAGCTGTAGTTTCTCTACTACACTACGTGTCTCAGTGAGCTGCAGTTTCTCCACTACCCTAAGTGTCTCAGTGAGCTGTAGTTTCTCTACTACACTCCGTGTCTCAGTGAGCTGCAGTTTCTCCACTACACTAATTGTCTAAGAGAGCTGTAGTTTCTCTACTACACTAAGTGTCTCAGTGAGCTGCAGTTTCTCCACTACACTAAGTGTCTAAGAGAGCTGCAGTTTCTCTACTACACTAAGTGTCTCAGTGAGCTGTAGTTTCTCTATTAAACTACGTGTCTCAGTGAGCTGCAGTTTCTCTACTACACTACGTGTCTCAGTGAGCTGCAGTTTCTCTACTACACTACGTGTCTCAGTGAGCTGCAGTTTCTCTACTACCCTAAGTGTCTCAGTGAGCTGTAGTTTCTCTACTACACTCCGTGTCTCAGTGAGCTGCAGTTTCTCCACTACACTTATTGTCTAAGAGAGCTGTAGTTTCTCTATTAAACTACGTGTCTCAGTGAGCTGCAGTTTCTCTACTACACTAAGTGTCTCAGTGAGCTGTAGTTTCTCTATTAAACTAAGTGTCTCAGTGAGCTGCAGTTTCTCTACTACACTACGTGTCTCAGTGAGCTGCAGTTTCTCTACTACACTCCGTGTCTCAGTGAGCTGCAGTTTCTCCCCTACACTAAGTGTCTCAGTGAGCTGTAGTTTCTCTATTAAACTACGTGTCTCAGTGAACTGCAGTTTCTCTACTACACTACGTGTCTCAGTGAGCTGCAGTTTCTCCACTACACTAAGTGTCTCAATGAGCTGCAGTTTCTCTATTATACTATGGATCACAGTGAGTTGCAGTTTCTATACTACGCTACGTGCCTCAGTGAGCTGCAGTTTCTCCACTACACTAAGTGTCTCAGTGAGCTGCAGTTTCTCCACTACACTAAGTGTCTCAATGAGCTGCAGTTTCTCTATTATACTATGGATCACAGTGAGTTGCAGTTTCTATACTACACTACGTGTGTCAGTGAGCTGCAGTTTCTCCACTACACTAAGTGTCTCAATGAGCTGCAGTTTCTCCACTACACTAAGTGTCTCAATGAGCTGCAGTTTCTCTATTATACTATGGATCACAGTGAGTTGCAGTTTCTATACTACACTACGTGTCTCAGTGAGCTGCAGTTTCTCCACTACACTAAGTGTCTCAATGAGCTGCAGTTTCTCCACTACACTAAGTGTCTCAATGAGCTGCAGTTTCTCTATTATACTATGGATCACAGTGAGCTGCAGTTTCTCTACTACACTACGTATCTCAGATACCAATGGACTAAAATGCCACCTCTTTGCTGCGTGTCTCACATAGATTCAGCTTCTATACTTGGTAACTCTTAAAATTAGCCGTGTAAAATGATGTGCATGTAAATATTTGACCATGTGTAATAGCATTTTTTTGCCACTAATTCTCACTCTATTTTTGTCATTTTGTCATTGAATCAAAGTATTGACCTCAATGTTTGCTTTGTGTTAGAGTTATGGCAACTAGCTCTGAATAACCTGATTGCCACTCCGATGCATGGCAAAGACATCACGGACATTGTACTGTATTACTTAACACTTCATATCAACTAAAAAAGCAACGTGATGGCAAATGGGACACCGGCATTGTTATGCAAGCACCTGCTCAGTCACGTGTTATTGATTTTAATAGAAACTTGAGGAAAATTGTCTTTGCATTAATGATTCAACAGGAAAACGTTTGTCGGTTTTTTATGTCTCACAAGAATAGAACGTTGAAGTGCAGAACAGAGAGTATCTGGGCTTGGTTTGCGTGATATCTTTATGAAATCTATTCGTGTTGCTTAAAACAACGGAATCCATTTTTTGTATCAATCAAAGTTCAACGATTGTCATAATGCGCTGTGATTGCATTTGAGAAAACAGCCATATTAGCGATTTCTTTGAAAGTATTGTCATGTGTAATCGATCATCACACATCCCGGATGGAGCCTGTCAATGTAGAGTTTCGTGTGGTGATGTCTGGCGTGTTTGACGCTCACGGCGTCTTGTGGGGTGTTCATTAAAAGCACTGATGAAACTACTGTCTTTCTTGCGGAACCAGCAAGTCGCAGAGTAACTAGTTCTTTCTTCCCAATATACATGACATCATTTGAGGGTTTTCTGCAATTTAATCTCATTATTCCCAATATATATGGCATGATATTCGGCTTTCCTGTACACTTAGTCCCATAGTTAACTGTTCATTATTTATCATGACATGATATTCGGCTTTCCTGTTAGCTTAGTCCCATAGTTAACTGCTCATTATTTTTTAAAAAGCATGACATATGATATTCGGCTTTCCTGTACACTGAGTCCCATAGTTAACTGCTCATTATTTTTAAAAAAGCATGACATCATATTCGGCTTTCCTGTAACTTAGTCCCATAGTTAACTGTTCATTATTAAAAAAAACATGACATCATATTCGGCTTTCCTGTTAACTTTGTCCCATAGTTAACTGTTCGATATTTTAAAAAGCATGACATCATATTCGGCTTTCCTGTAACTTAGTCCCATAGTTAACTGTTCATTATTTAAAAAAAGACATGACATGATATTCGGTTTTCCTGTACACTTAGTCCCAAAGTTAATGCTTCATTCTTCCCAATAATCATGACATGATCTTCAGGGTAAAGGACTATGTTTGAACGCCCTTCATTTCACAAGAAGTACGTTTAATATGAATGGAGACTTTTCATGTTTTGAACAAACAACTTTCACCTTTCTCAATATGGTAACGTGCAGTTGAGGGAACGCAGTGTAAATATAGAGTGTAAATTATACACCCATCCCCTCTACCAACACACTAACACATTGACGTCACAACATCGTTTACTACTGTCTCAGACACCACAATTCCGCCATCGCTGATTCAAGTCCAATAGTCATACTAAGAACCAATCACAGCCAATCACAATAATTGTCCATTCCATCATGAGCCCGACTAGCCCCTTGACTCCAACCACGTCCCACTTGCCGTGCTGCCCTTGGGAACGTCATCCATACAATCAACTTCACCCCGGATGGTATTTCATTCCCCATATTTGACGTGCTTTACCATTGCTGGTACTTGTTGACTAAGTTCAATTGATCAGATTGGCGCTGGAATTTGATAGCTGCCCTTCAACCATACGCACAAATCGGAGCTGGTCTGGTCTATATATGGAATTATTGGAGAGCGTATGGCCGTGTGTATGTGAGAGTGTAATGTTCCGTTTGATTTAACTCAAAACAACGAGTACTGCCAGTTTCGGGTCAGGAATGGTAACGAGAAGTGTATATCATAGAATATGTATTGGATTAGGTATATCAAAGCGGTATTGCGCGTAGTTAATTAGATGTTAACCTCAGATTCTGTTTTTGATGCAAGTATTGCCCTAAAACATGAGCTTAATACCAATGAAATACCACCACCATTTCTCACCCAACCTAACCAGCAACTCTCCGTTCTTCTTCTCCTCCTACATTCTCACCGCAAATGTTTTTGTGTGGTGAGGTGAGGTGAAATGGGGTTTAACGTCGCGTTTAAGATTATTACACTTATGCAGCAACGTGCAACGTGTTGGATGCTTGTACTAGTCCGGACTAATGCCGATTGAATAGTGCTAGCACACTGAGATACTATGCCGCAGTTTAACTCGAATACCCAACTCAGACACAGTGTACTGACTCCGAGCCGATCAGCGTTGTTTTTTCCCCTTAATGCCGAGCGCCAGGCGGGGTAACAACAAGTACCACCTTTTCGTGTCTTTGGGAATGACGTGACCGGGGAATGGGGATCGAACCCCCGACCTTCCGCTCTCTGGGCAGACTCTCTACCACTAGACCACGGAGGCAGTCTCTTATTGTGTGCAAATCCTCAGTCAAAATTACAATATCAGAGTTTCACCAAATCTTTTCTGACTAATGATCTCCAAATGGTCTACTATATGAAATCAGACATATTTGTGTTGAGAATGGGAGTTATTCCTGACATTCTCTTTGATTCTGGCAGTGTATCGTAAACGCCAGGGGGCTCTGTCTGGTGTCGTTAGCCTTACTGCCATCATCTGGTTGCCAGGGCATCATTAAATGCCATAAACGATTCCTCGGCTGCCTTCATGGAACCCGTGTGTGATTGTCCTTAACATTTCAACTTCACTACAGAAAATGTTCCCATAATGATATGTGAATGCTACAAATACCTTTCCCTTGACTGGTCCCAGTCACTTGAAGAATAATACTACACAATCTGAAACAGAACAGCTCCTAGTGTTCAAGTTGCAGTAAAATATGTTAAATTTTTCAGCAATGTAACATTGCACAAAGTCATTGTCTGTTTTTGATATTTATTTTAAGATGCTATTGAATTTTTTTTTAGATATGTACAAGTTACTTAATATACATTTTGATATGGTGTAAAAAAGCACACCAAGGGATCGGTCCATTCTACTCTCTCTACATTCAGTGCGTCAGCTTGGGTTAAACGTCGCTTTGTAAAAATAATACTCAACGTTGAAACAACAAGGAAAAAGTGACACAGATCATTGGTGTTTAATATTTTAGTCCACGTGCAAGTGTAAAATGACAACCAAAGGCTCACGATCGAGGTGAATATGTTAGTGGATCCTGTTACAGTAAAGGGACGAACTTCTGCACAGCAAACGAGGGACCTGAGAGGACTGGGTCACCTCGGGCAGTACAGACTGCTACGTGTTTGGTAGAGTTCTGACCTCGTGGTTGTGCGAGTCGAAGTGTAACACTCGCAATTACTATCCGTGAAGATCCGGGTTAGTATAGGTCATCAGCAACCCATGTTTGCGACTATGCTTGTCGTAAGAGGCGACTAACGTGACCGGATGATCAGGCTCGCTGACTTGGTTGGAGCATGTCATCGTATCCCAATTGCGTGGATCGATTCTCCTGATGTTAATCACTGGATTGTCTGGTCCAGACTCGATTATTTACAGACCGCCGTCATAAAACTGGAATATTGCTGAGTGTGGCTTTAAACAACAAAACAGACAATCCTCGCAATGACGTGAAACCCTCGTACAAGACCAGAAAACTGATTACCTGAATCTTTTCCAACTGCGTCCTTTAGAAAAATGAACATATTTGATCTTACAGAGTGGATATAGAAATATATTTCAAGATCGTAAAAAATACCCTGTTTCAAATGGCTACAGCGATATAATCGTCTTCGTAAATGTCAGAAATAAAATCGTTTTTAGAAAACATATTAATTCCGCTATGAAAAAATCTAGAATCTGTTTTTGTAAATACCAGTTTTGATTATTTAAGTGATGTGACGCATATCATGTACAGAAATATCTTCGAGCTACGAGGAATTAAGCATTACCGGTGTGAATTATTTTTGCAAGTTCCGAGCAATGGCCTATATAAATATTACCCATAATTTGTTTTTCTTCAGAAAATGTGAGTTTCCTGATTCCAAGTTTATACATCCGTTATTTGGCCTGTTGTTGGAGCGACGCCACGTTACATCGTTTGCGACAATGGATGACTTCATATTCAATTATTGGCAACAAACAATGGAACGCACTACCCACCCATCATGAATAAAACAATATGCATCTCAGTGAGAATTACTAAAAATAATTTAACATATACTTATGCTCTATGGGGTAATATATACCAGGCGTCATTACTGAGGGGTAATAAGAGATAAAACGTCACATTTTCAACTTCCAAGAGTGCAAGGGGGAAGAGAATTTATGGATGTCAACTTCTTTATTATGAGGAACACAACGTTTCGGAGTTTCTTATTCCTTCATCAGATTAATGAATGCTCTCCGCCTTATAGCATGTATTCAGCCGATGAAGGAGTAAGCGCATACTCCGAAACGTTGTGTTCCTCATAATAAAGAAGTTGACATCCATAAATTCTCTTCCTTATATGTATCACTTCTAAATGCCTCATTCACCTGATGGAGGAGTAAGTGCATACTCCGAAACGTTGTGTTCCTCATCCACAAAGAAGGTGACATCCATAAATTCTAGATCTCTTCCTTATGTGTATCACTTCTAAATGTCTCATACACCTGGTGAAGGAGTAAGTGCATACTCCGAAACGTTGTGTTCCTCAAATAAAAAAGAAGTTCATAACCATAGATTTTCTTTCTTATGTGTATCACTTCAAATGCCTCATTCACCTGATGAAGGAGTAAGCGCACACTCCGAAACGTTATGTTCCTCATAATAAAGAAGTTGATATCCATAAATTCTCTTCCTTATATGTATCACTTCTAAATGCCTCATTCACCTGATGGAGGAGTAAGTGCATACTCCGAAACGTTGTGTTCCTCATCAACAAAGAAGGTGACATCCATAAATTCTAGATCTCTTCCTTATGTGTATCACTTCTAAATGTCTCATACACCTGGTGAAGGAGTAAGTGCATACTCCGAAACGTTATGTTCCTCATAATAAAGAAGTTGATATCCATAAATTCTCTTCCTTATGTGTATCACTTCTAAATGTCTCATACACCTGGTGAAGGAGTAGGTACATAGTCCGAAACGTTATGATCCTCATAATCAAGAAGTTGATATCCATAAATTCTCTTCCTTATGAGTATCACTTCTTAATGCCTTTCTAAGATTCCAAGACTTCCAAAAGTGCAGTTCTGATGCAGCTGGAATGAACCATTTTATACCCACTTGACTGTTGCTTGTTATGTATTGCACGTGCATGGGCTGGTTGCGTTCAGAAGAGTGTTTTGGTGAGCTTTTTCCACTCCTTCAATCTCGCACCTTTCGTTGTTCTTAATAGTCGTTGTCCATTTTTTAGTTTCATAAAAGCATCCAGTCAGTGTGACGCAGGCATGAACACCATGTTCTCCACCTGTTGATCACATTGTCACCATAATCAGACCTATTGACGCTTGTTGGCATATGTTCATGTTTGACACTCTACATACCGAGGTGACCCTTCAATAATGACACTGTGTATATACAATGACTGTTCTTTGCCTAGGAGATACAGAAGGCGTTTGTTTAACCAGGCTGATATGTATATATGGAATCATATCACACTTAACACTGTGTTAGTACTGTGACACGATTAGGTGCATTCATGTAATACACACTTATCAAAACGGTTTTTCAGACTGACAAATCTGTGTTGCCAAACCCTTTCCCCTCTGTGTCTCACCTGGCCGCCATATTTACCTGAGCGTTCACGTGTATGTGTCTGTATGCACCTGCCACCTAAATTTAGCACCTGGTAAATGTTAGGGGGTCTGTGTTGTGGGCACGGTTATATATAGCTGGTGCCCACCTCACATGTGCTCCACACAACATGTGGGCGTATGCAATGAGACGAAATATATACATGTGGGTAAATTAAAGAAAAATAACCTTGTTACACAATTACAGACATACATACCGTATATAAATGCGACATTGTCATTTAAGTTGTCATAAGAAATCGATTGTACCATTGATAAGTGTTCGGGAAAAGGTGTGCGTATCTTGCCCCACCGGTGGCACCCTTCACACACATGCAAAGGCAAGTCAATTGTTCACCTGAGAAATACACGGCATGTACATATCAATATAAAGAATTACATCGGATGTCATGTTTGTCACTATTACAAATATCATCCACATGTTTACCACAAGACATCACCAAAGATGTTTTTGAACGTTTTAGTCTTATTTTTTCAATTCTGCCTTGTAGCCATATCAGGATGTATTTCCGACCTATTACACAAGTCTGTACGAGAGCAATTAATCTATTTCCATCTTTTTCAGAGTGAAATTGTATGGGTGATGAGATTTATTTAAGAACACAAACTACAAGGCCAGGGAGATATTATAATAACATCTGCGTTAACCATAGATAGTCACAAGGTACACATTTATGACTATGACCTATAAAACAGTATACCTCAAGGAACTTTAGTTTTATGATATCAGGCACTATGAAGACAACGACAGTGATTTAAGATGTTTACGAGCAGTGTGATACTAGATCATGCCCAGGTGTCAGACATTGCTCGTGGCTTTCACAAAAGCGATAAACATCTAGAGCTTGCGTCAATTTGGGCTTCCCGCCCACGTTAAAGCTCAAACGACGTGATATAATTATTAAAATGACATACTGTTCGAAATCTAACCCACTCACTCATTCAGAAACAAGATGTCGGTGTTGTATATTTAGGTAACATAACTTAGAGGTGAAAGTGGCTTATGTACTGTAACGGATTTGTGTATCGCAGGCAGCGGGTGACAGGTGTGATGACGCTCGGCGCATCTGGGTGACCTTTAATGCCTCGCCCGTGGGTGAGAGGAGGTAACGAGGTCAGCCACACAATTAACACGTTCAGGACTGAAACCCTTGTGGTTATGCGTCTCTTATTAACGGACGCGTGGAACCAAGGGCTAAGTAACAATGTTGAAATTGCTAATTTGAAACAAAAATTAATGTGTATCAAATTTGAATCGGAAATACACATTAAACATGCATCATACTGTCAACGTCGGTACGAAGATTTCGAGGAGCGTTGAATAATTGAATAAGGTGTTTGATTATATTAGTAACCATTCAAGGCCTCAGCAAAGCTTTCAAAACGTTTTATAGTAGACATGTGGATGACATTTCCAAATTTCACGCATCAGTAATGAAAATAATGTCCGATGAAGTTCCATATTTTGACTTGTATCATATGTTAACCGTGTATTTTGTACAAGTGAACACTTGACTTGCCTTTGCATGTGTTTGTGAAGGGTGCCACAAGAGTGACCGGATACGAACACCTTTCCTTGAACACCTAGTATCATCACTATTTAATAATTATTCTTGAACACATGCTTATGATAATGTCGGAATATTTACAATGGACACTGCTTTTAGCAGTTGCTTATGGTTATGGAAACTGTAATAAATATAGGACGTTGGAGAAAAGAAGAAATGTATTATTAAGATTCCTCAATAGCTAATTTAACATATTAAGTTTATCATTAATACGCCCATCCTTGACTATCCAGTTAATTCAAGTCCATTCTATTGTGATCAATACACGGGACCCATTCGCTCGCTACCAATGCTTCGTTACGGAAGTGACGTCACCATCTCTATTCGATTACCGCTAAGTTAGCGCAGGAGTGGAATCTGATTGAACGACTATTCTTATCGGTGTATCTTTCGAATACGATGTTAAACGCATGGTATGTATCGTAATAGAATGGAGATTTAATACCCTTGATAATCCAGGGTGAAATGTACATGGATGTAGAGGTACGACCCAAGCAAGTCGTCAAGCCTGCCTCTAACACACACAGATTTCTCTATGGAAGCTCAACTATGGACACTCTAATATTTTATGTTGTAAAAATGTGGAAGGTGTTGACAAACTACAATTTTCGGGGGTAACAACGTATAGTACTTTAAAGTAAATAATCATAAAAAAAACATTGCATGTGAGCCATAGGTAGTATTACGAGATGATTTCAAAACTATATGTTGTGAAATCAGTAAATAACCACACAAGATCAATGAATGATCAAATTATACTGAAACACACAGGGTAAGGTTTACAATCAAAATAGGCACTACAATGGGTCTTATACGTGGCAGCAGTAATAAGTAACAGTTCCTTTTAAACATGACAGTACACTCATGATGTCACGAATTTTGTCACCGTCGACTTATTTGAAATAGTCTCCGTTCTTGACTCCAGAACGGTGTATGATGCTATCGTTGTTTTCAGACTGGTATCAAGTTCGCGCTTGGCAAGTAGACAACACCCATGTCAGGCATTACAAGGCCTCGCATCTCCTTTGCGTCGCTCTTATGTATGTACAGTTAGACTTCGAGATACTGTCCAATCCCGAAATGTCTCGAACGATCAGTTGCGTCATGTTTAAGGCCACTCAAACAAAGGCGGATAACTCTAAATTACTCGCTGCCGCATAGTACCGCAAACAATCTGGTCACGACTACCCTCAACATTTTACTAACGCTTCATTCAGTTGCTGCCACTGATAATCACCACAAATAAATTTTCTACAATCTCTACTGCCAGTTGGAGGGCAGTGGGCAGGTGTTTTCAGCTCAAAATTTATTTTTTTTCACAACACTGACAAAACTTACAGTTTTATCGCATTTTGATTAGTATTTATTTAAAACATATGTTTTCCAAGAATATTTCACATTAATGTCTCAGTGCAGTTTGTTCAAACTATATTTACGTGAGCACTATGATAATACCATTTATTAACCAGGTTAAACACGAACCAGAGAGGACTGGGGTGGCCCAGTGTTCATAAGCTCAACAACATCTTACCTTGAAGTTTCATTGTCTCCCTTTGATATTTGTATCAGATAATCGTTCATTAGGCTCACTCACTCACACACTCACTCACTCACTCACTCACTCACTGGTGAACATTGACGGTAGTTCGGTATGTACAGAATCTCACTCTCAGACAGGTCTCAGACTGGTTTGACCCACATTGTTAGGTTCTACCTACACGTCAAAATTGCTGAACCAGCATAAACCCACACTCGCCCATATTACAGCTTAATCATTCCGTATTCATGTCAGCGAAAAAACATATATACTTGTCTTTTCAAATTAGATTTCATTTGCGTGTCACCGGATATCTTTTGTTTGGAAGAATCATCAAAGCTATTGAAGCAGCAAAGTATTTTCTATTTCAAATGGCCGGCGTTTATTATTTTGCCCCTGAATCGATTCAATTTGCCCTTAAGCCATAGGCGAATCAGCAAAACCTTTCAGTTGTACCGTGGCGTCTTTTGTATTCAATATAAATAATTAATTTGTATATCATAACTAAATACTTGTTGCCTCGCTACTAGGATATATTCGTATATATTATTGTAATCGGTGTCGTTTGCTTTCTATTTCGATAACAAATGACTTCGATAATGACGTAACCAACTGGGAACATTTGTCCTCTTCCTGTTGGCATTTAACTTCCTGAAATATTAATCTTTGACAGAATATCTGGAACAATAACTTCAACTCAGCAGTAAGCTGTATGTGAAAACTCTTCGCCTACACATACGCCTACAAAAGAAATGTTGGTCGAGAGAAACCGTGAAAAGAACAAACTTGGATAACACCTTGATGAGTTTCATGTCAGTATGCTTACCGATTCAGTACTGCCTCTCTGTCAAATAATGTTATTTAAAATTTGCTTTTTACGTCCAATGGAATCTGTTTCAGCACATAATCGATACTGATTATTCTTGATGTTTTATATTTATTTCATATTCTGTGAAATCACATGGGTTCCAAGAATAACACCGATGTGTTGCGTTCAAATCCTTGACTGTATATTACATACCTTTTCATAATGACACTATACGTTTGCTCCTCGGGTCTACGTACATAAATTGTACGCGTACATGCGGACTTTGAATCTGATTTTGGCTATTTTTTAATTAAGCGTATACTTAATATACTCAATCATATTCATAACAGTGGTTAAACAATGCATTTTCTGTGTCTGGAAGTCATCCGAGTTCATTGAGTATAGAATTCATTACAGAAATATCTATAATGTTCCATTTTCCTTTACCATTATCCCATGCTTCTGCTAATGTCAAAGACCTAAAGTGAATTCGAGAAGAAATGTCACCTTCCTAATTTCGTTAAATATTCAAAATGATGAAGTACAAATTTGTATCCGTATAGTAAAGGTCCGAAAGATACGTATTCCCGTATTCGCTTAATGTGACATTGACATATCGGAACTACCTTTATCGGAAGAGAAGGTAGATGTAGGATTATCTTTATGTAATTGAAAATTGAATTAACTGTTGTTAAACTTGATTAGGTCTATTTAACCATCACTCATCCCTGCAATAGACTGTAAAAGGTCATCAGTGAAGCTCGGTAATCTTGTGTCAACTTAGACTGGTTCAATAAAGACTGGGGGCGGTCGGGTAGCCTAGTGGTTAAAGCGTTCGCTCGTCACGTCGAAGACCAGGGTTCGATTCCCGACATGGGTACAATGTGTGAAGCCCATTTCTGGTGTCCCGCGCCGTGATATTGCTGGAATATTGCTAAAAGTGGCGTAAAACCATACTCACTCACTCACTCACTCAATGAAGACTGGGGTAGAAATTTTTGTTTTGCAACCGCATAACCCCTACTATACTTGGAATGTTGTAAATTTGTAATTTTGTTTAAAAGGTTTTAAGGATTTTTCAAATACAAAGCATTTCTAAGTATTTTTGAGTGCTGATTAAGCGCAAGTACAGTTTTTTGGATAAAATATCGCTTCAATTGAAAATCAAAGATAAGATAAAATTAACTTAGAGGTACATATATAGTTTCTTTTGCTCCCCAGTTTATGGTATTAGAGATGTAAGCCAGTACGTCTGGACGTGTTAAAGTAGAGAGTGTTACATGGACCAGTGATGGTGTTATCACGTTAGTGACAAATGTCAAAATGTCAGGTAAAATTAACGAGAATTTGCCGTCCTGTAATATCACGATTATCGTCGCCCATGTCATGCAGATAGAGGTGTGTGTTTACATTTAGAATATTATAAACCATTATCATCGTCAGTGTCACTCGATATGAGCATTTAATAATGTATTTACCAACATACTTTTGTGGCTCTATATGTTTATGCCGTCGTGAGATTCACCACCATGATTTTCATGACAGTAAAAGTTACGTCCTTTACTCGTTTTGCGATAATTAGCACACCGGCATAGGCTTCTGTATTAATGGATTAGCTGTCACGGAGACATGATGTTCAAAGCTTCACAGTGATTTCACTAAGGAATGAGAAGATTGATTCTGTCGTTTCGCTTTGCATGTAAGAGATGTCTGTTTCTTAGTACGGGAGACATCGTTGTGTTGAAAATAATCAGGTTTGAATATATGGAACCTTTGGACTCTTCACTTACCTGCATTTGTCTTTGGCGCCGATACCAATGTACCCTTGTCTTCAGTGCCTACCTTTAGACTCCCTTGTCTTGAATATACCCTTGTGTTTGTTTCCTTATCTACCCCAACCTGGTCTTCGGTGCCTACTTTTACCTACAGTGGACTTTAATGCCTACCATTATCTACAGTGGTCTTTAGTGCCTACCTTTACCTACAGTGGTCTATAGTGCCTACCTTTACCTACAGTGGTCTTTAGTGCCTACCTTTACCTCCAGTGGTCTTTAGTGCCCACCTCTATCTACAGTGGTCTTTAGTGCCTACCTTTACCTCCAATGGTCTTTAGTGGCAACCTCTATCTAAAGTGGTCTTTAGTGCCTACCTCTTTCTACAGTGGTCTTTAGTGCCTACCTCTATCTAGAGTGGACTTTAGTGCCCACCTCTATCTACAGTGGTCTTTAGTGCCTACTTTTACCTTTTGTGGTCTTTAGTGCCTACCTCTATCTACAGTGGTCTTTAGTGCCCACCTCTATCTACAGTGGTCTTTCGTACCTACCTTTACCTACAGTGGTCTTTAGTGCCCACCTCTATCTACAGTGGTCTTAAGTGCCTACCTTTACCTCCAGTGGTCTTTAGTGCCCCCCTCTATCTACAGTGGTCTTTAGTGCCTACCTCTATCTAAAGTGGTCTTTAATGCCTTCCTTTACCTACAGTGGTCTTTAGTGCCTACCTTTACCTTCAGTTATTGTTATAATATGTTAAAAGCCTTGGATGAAAAGGGTAAATATTGTTTATGGGTGTCTGATATCAGAAATATTCTTTGTATGTCTGGTTTTTCTCTTGTATGGATATCTCAAGATGTTGGAAATGATAAATTATTTATCTTCATGCTTAAGGAAAGATTAGTTGATATATTTTCACAAGATTGGCGCTGTCAAATATCATCCTCAAGGTTTTTATGCCATTATACGAATATAAAATCTTTACTTGTTCCTGAAAAATATGTATCTGTACTTCAGGATAGAACTTTGAGAAGATCTTTGTGTAAATTACGTATATCATTACATAATTTTAATGTTAACAATCTCAGAAAGAAAAATGTACAAGATAAAGAAAGTAGTTTATGCCGTTATTGTAATGAAGGCTATGTTGAGGATGAGTTTCATGTACTTCTCATTTGTAAACATTATCAGTTTCTTAGAAATAGATACCTCCCTATGATTTCAACTATGTACAAAGATGAACAACTGATGAGAAATTTGTTGATCTCCTGCAATGCAAATACAATATCATCTCTGTCAATATTCCTGAAGAAGAAATTAGACGTTAATATTTTATGTAAACTTATTATTACCTACACGTGACTGTACAATGTTGATACAAAAAAACAACACTACTGTACTATAGGTCATATGGCCTAAAATATTGAATAAACTTCTGTCTGTCTGTCTGTCTTTACCTTCAGTGGTCTTTAGTGCCTACCTCTATTTACAGTGGTCTTGAGGGCCTCCCTTTACCTTTTGTGGTCTTTAGTGCCTACCTCTATCTACAGTGGTCTTAAGTGCCTTCCTTTATCTACAGTGGTCTTTAGTGCCTACCTCTATCTACAGTGGTCTTTAGTGCCGACCTTTACGTGCAGTGGTCTTTAGTACCTACCTCTATCTACAGTGGTCTTTAGTGCCGACCTTTACGTGCAGTGGTCTTTAGTGCCTCCCTTTATTTACAGTGGTCTTTAGTGCCTTCCTTTACCTACAGTGGTCTTTAGTGCCTACCTTTACCTTCAGTGGTCTTTAGTGCCTACCTTTACCTACAGTGGTATTTAGTGCATACCTTTATCTACAGTGGTCTTTAGTGCCTACCTTTATCTACAGTGATCTTTAGAGCCTACCTTTACCTTCAGTGGTCTTTAGTGCATACCTTTATCTACAGTAATATGTAGTGCCTACCTTTACCTGCAGTGGTCTTTAGTGCCTACCTTTATCTACAGTGGTCTTCAGTGCCTGCTTTTACCTACAATGGTCTTTAGTGCATACCTCTATCTACAGTAATTTGCAGTGCCTACCTTAACCTGCAGTGGTCTTTAGTGCCTACCTTTATCTACAGTGGTCTTCAGTACCTACTTTTACCTTCAATGGTCTTTAGTGCCTACCTCTATCTACAGCAATTTGTAGTGCCTACCTTTACCTGCAGTGGTCTTTGGCCCCTACCTTTATACACCCTGGTGTTTGTCGCCTACCCCAACCCATGCTTGTCGTAAAAGGCGACTACCGGGATCAGGTTGTCAGGCTCGCTGTTTTAGTTGATTGCATGTCATCGTATCCCAATTGTGTAAATCGATCACGTGATGTCAATCAGTGGATCGTGTGTCGATTATTTACAGACCGCCGTCATATATCTGGACTATTGCTGAGTGCGGTGACGTTAAACAAGAAACATACCAAACCTATCCCTACATACACCGGTCTACTACCGTCACTTCTCCAGGGTATTAGTGTCTACCCTTACCGACGCTTTGTTCTGTTATTAACTGAAAAACAGTGAAAAACGGCATTAAAGGTGAGGTGAAATTGGGTTTAGCGTCGCGTCCAAGACTATTGCACTTATATAGCGACGTGCATGTGTGTATGTGTGTGTGTGGCTGCTTGTACTAGTCCGGACTGATGCCGATTTATAGTGCTAGCCCACTGAGATGCCATGACGCAGTTTAACAGGAATACCCCACTCAGACACAGTATACTGACTCCGAGCCGACCAGTCCTTGTTTTAGCCCCTTAATGCTGAGCGCCAGACAGGGTAACAACAAGTACCATCTTTTAACGTCTTTTGGTATGACGCGGCCGGGGATCGAACACCGGACCTTCCGCTCTCCGGGCGGACGCTCTACCACTAGACCACGGAGGCGGTCGAAAAACGGCATTAAACACTCACTTGCCCTGGTCGTTAGCTCCCTGATCTAAGAATTACCTACATGTATATTTCGGCTTCAGAAACAATGGCACCTTTTCAAAACTTACATGCGAGTCATGGCTTTAAATTCATTGTCCGGTTCATTCACAAAAATATTAAGAAAAAGTTGTTCGATGTCGGCTTGAAACGCTAGCTCGATAAATCAGGCTTGAAATTTACTTCGAAATTGAATTTGAAAAAAGATTGTTCGAAAAGGGGTCGAACGTGATCATATTGCAACATGCCGTTATGCTAATGTTTGACATGACCACTCAAACAGTATGGAGACGTGATTACTGGAACTATATTAAGATACTCTGGACGCCAAGGAGTCTGAGCGATCGTACTACCCGGGTCATAGGATTGTCACAGTAAGCGTGAAATACACGCTACTTTCAGATGTATTTAAACTGATTATATCAAATATTCTCCTATTATAGCTTACACTTGCAAGCGACAGACTGTTTGGACAAGTCAAGCGGATATTTATAATCGATTGCCTTTTCTGTATTGGCGTTTGTCCAAGGCTTGCTTCTTCAAATAGATAGCCCGAATTAAGATATAGGGTTGCTTGCAAGAACGTTATAGTCCGAGCCCGCAGGTCACTTAAGTATGACCATGGTGTCTGATTTCTGTGGGAGTGAGGGAGTTCGGTTATACGCCGCTTTTAATCGCATTTCTGTTACTTCGCGTAGTTGTTTCTTAAAATGAGGGGGCGGTCGGGTAGCCTAGTGGTTAAAGCGTTAGCTCGTCACGCCGAAGACCCGGGTTCGATTCCCGACATGAGTACAATGTGTGAAGCCCATTTCTGGTGTCCCCCGCCGTGATATTGCCGGAATATTGCTAAAAGCGGCGTAAAACCTCACTCACTCACTCACTCACTCTTAAAATGAAATAACAAGAAATGGTTGTCATGGTTGATGTTTATACGGTTATCTTTGTTGTATTTTGGACTTCAAGTTGGCTGTGTTTCGGCGACTTGTTTTCAGCCTTGTCACGTTTTGATAGCGTTTGTAATTTTTGGGGCCAATATTTTTTTTAAGTGAATGGTTAAATATTGTTGTCTATCTTTTGTCCGGCAGTTTATGTGGTTTCAGATAATAGGATACCAATTTCAGTTATTGTAGAAACCGAAATGTTATTTCTAATTTTAGATCAACTTATGAAGATAAACCACTTCCACGTATCTCTACAATGGATACACCCTTTTATATCTGGACAGGAACACGCGAACACGCGACATATCCATCTCGACCATCGACTTCTATGCATCACGACAAGGGACAGTCGACATCGCTTTGTGTCTCAATATTTGTTTAGTTTCACAAAATATGACCAGGGCATATCTCGACGAGTTACATGATCACGATATATGTCGACATGATAAAATACATATTCTATTTCGACAAGATAAATAACAACTATTTACATGGATCTCGACAAGAAAAAAATACCATGATCTATTTCGGCAAGATAAAGTACCACGATCTATTTCGACACGATAACATACCACGACCTATTTCGACCAGATAAATAACAACGATCTATATGGATTTCGACAAGATAAAATACCATGATCTACTTCGGCAAGATAAAATACCACGATCTATTTCGACAAAATAAAATACCACAATCAATTTCGACCAGATAAATAACGACGATCTAAATGTATCTCGTCGAGATAAAATACCACGACCTATTTCGACCAGATAAATAACAACGATCTATATGGATTTCGACAAGATAAAATACCATGATCTACTTCGGCAAGATAAAATACCACGATCTATTTCGACAAGATAAGATACCACAATCTTTTTCTACCAGATAAATAACAACGATCTAAATGTATCTCGACAAGATAGAATTCCACCATATACATCGAAATTGTCCCAATTGGATCCCTGATAAATGAAACGCTTCTATATCATCTTCTGCCGTCATATCACATGACTACAGACACAAAATCGACAACTCTACTGTGACAAAAAGCGCGGAAACATTTTAGGAGATGATACAGGCCTGATTATTCGCTCTAGAAAGATGGCAAAATGCGGCACACGACTCATCCGAATCTCCACACACACCCAAGGCTTCATGTACGTGTAATGTAGAGCTTCATGGTGCCGAAATACAGAACGATGTCGTCGTGTCTAATCTCTCTTCTCTTGGGTCGATACACATTGCAGTAGGAGAGATTCGGACAACAAATAAGCCCTCATGCGGCAGATATCACTGTCGATTTATAACAAGGAAACCAATGTATGTGTCTGTGGGCAGTACACAAGATAGACCAATATAACATGTCCTTGAAGTTGTGGACGTGGGACATCGACGTCTGTGGTCACACTGAGAAACCATCCGAGTGACCAGTACTTGCGGATTATTGGTCGTTAGCACCACGTTGTGCTGAATAGCCACTAAGCTGCAAGAAGTTGATTTAAACATCTCAGCAGAACTCCAGCTCTGTAGAGACAGGGAGACCGATGGATGAGATTGTTGGGAGATTAGGCACATATACGTTTTCTTGATTATTAGTTTTCTGATTATCTGTAGAAGGCCTGATTTGATAGAAGGTCCCGAGTTGCTGATATGACGCCCTGGACAATATAGCGTGGACGTGTGGTAGGTTTCAGTGACATTTCATTTAAAACGCGTAGTACATGTAACTGAAAAAGCAACTTAATCCCATTAGCGAATAAATAGGCAAAATTCGTAGAAATATACTGATTTGTTTTTGGATTTTACAAAAGACGTAAATGTCTACAACTTGCGTCAATTCTCCGACATTAGGAGCCACGGTTGGCCCAGTCGACTAAGACGCCGCAAATCGTTGTGCAGAGTTGCGTCCCTTGGGCACGCTAGAAACCTATGGTCGTGAGGTCGAATCCCGGTTTGTCAGCACCATACCCGTGCTCGTGGGTTTCACTAAAGTGCTGAACGTCTAAGACCTGCATCACTTCGGGCGTTTCTTCCACATTAAGCTGACACGCCGTAATAAAACTGGAATACGGCATTAAACCTAACTCACTCACTAATACAGGACACGCATCCCGTAATCATAATCTTTCCTCTCGAAATTGGTATATATTAAATTATTTTATCGCACATTAATTCTGCCAAAATAAATTACCGACGAAAGGATCCGAAACACCGAAGAAAGTAACAAGATGATTGAATGCGGAGGCTTTGTTGATTCTGTGTAAGGTGGATTGAATCAATGTGTAAACCCATTCTGTTTATTGGTATGTGACATAGAGTGAGTGAGTGAGATGGATTTTAACGTTGCTTTGAACTGTTACTGTTACAGTATTCCACGAGTTATATCACGGCGTGTCAGCTTAATGTGGACGAAATGACCGAAGTAATGCAGGTCTCAGCCGCTTACCACCTTGGTGAAACCCGCGTGCACGGGCATGGTGCCCAAGGGAAGACAGGAGACAATGCCCCCATGTGACATAGATATATGTGCAGCAACCTTTAGGTTCCGTCGCTTCATTGTACGGAGACATATTAGATTTATTTGTGCGAGGAAAACCAACAAGTCATTTAATTCCCCTCCTCATAAATATTCCAAACAACCTCTGGGGATAACGTGTGGAAATTCGTCATGAAGCAGTATCAGTTACATCAATGTATAAAACAGCCAATCAATTTTCACTTCTTTTACCACTGTGACAAGAAAAGTAGAGAAAACGATATCCGTCTTGTCATTATGGATGCCGCACGTATTGTGCAGCTTGACAGAGCGGGTGGGGGAGGACGTTTGACGTGTATACCCAATACAATCATGGCTTCGTCGGTTACATTAGGTTTATAATTAGAACACAGCGGAGCACCAGTGGTGCGCCGAATTGGGCTTTGCTAGCCTAGAAAGAGCGCTAGAACCAATCTATCCCACTTCCTGATTCCAGCAACGGTATGGTTTCTTATTTCGACTTCTCTAATTGATCGTCTCATTCCATTCAGGCTCCACAGCAACAATTGATTCAATCTTTGCTAAGGATCTCTCTCGTCCGTCTTTCACCATCACTGATGGGAGATGGGGGGAGGGGGTTGTCGGGAATCGCACGCCACACAAGGTTCCTCTTCTAGAGCCTCAAGGAACAGGAACTAACAGCCTCTGACCTCAGACCCGCTACATTAATGTTCCTCTTATAGGCATTAAACATAGACCTGCCCACTCCAGAAAGGACCCATTTTGAAGGTTTACATGGCCACACTGAGTCGTGTTTCAAGCACGTGGAATTACCGAAAGATGTATGACAATTACTATTATCGACAGTGGTTTGCATCCTGAACAACACAGTGACGTCTTAGCATCACGACAACGCCTTTGGGGACCAATGACATCAACAGAATTGCAATCCAATCTCCTCATATTAAATTATTACTGCCGTTATTGCAGTTTTACGCCGTAGAGTGCCCACTTCTTCCGTTATTTTAATGAACTGGTTTTTGAGGGAATTTGTGACGCTGACAAATGATATTACCTTTGCCTGTGAGACATACATGTATTAGCGCCCGATGCACCGCGAGATGTTCAACAACAGTGTTGATGATTCTGAGCTTACCGCAAGTCTTTATGAGTGCATGTCATTGGAAGCCACTGCTTACCTCGACTTAAATGCAATTTTACGGAAAAAGAAAATTGAGGAAAGGGTTTATTGGCAAACTGATGTGCTTTGCCGAATGTGTTGTGTCTGTGTCATATTTCGCTAGTACAGTAAACTACGGTTATAACGAACACGCTTAGAACGAGCTGACCGATATAACGAACTTATTTTTCAGTCCCGGACATATATGCTGTATATATGCTTATAACAAACTACGGTTATAACGAACTAAAATTAGTCGTCGCTTTGAGTTCGTTATAACCGTACTTTACTGTATTGTCCTTTGTTATTCTGACAGCAATAACTTCGCCGTACAGCCGCATACTGATCACACAGTGACAATATTAATATTAATGACTGAAAAGGAGATTAAGTTGATGAAGGTTATGCTGACAGTGTTGGGGTCTGATTGAATATTGCTTACCGCCGCATCAGCAAAATTCTATTGGCAGCGAGATGTCTTAATCTTGGGTCTGAAGTAGATAATGCATACCTACGTCAAGGATGTGCTTTTCCTTTTGCATGAAAGCCTGCAATTTTAAATAACAATGCATTTTGATTTGTAATATATGTTCCTGTGTATATTCTGGTGAACAATTGACTTGCCTTTGCATGTGTTTTTGACGGATGCCACCTATGTTTACCTCATGGCGAACACATGGTATCATCACTATTTGAAACTGATTCATAAACACATGATTGTGATATAGTCGGAATCATACAATGGACTCTGCTTTTAGAAGAAGCTTCTTTGTCTTTGTCGCTTTCATTTACTTCTTCAAACTAAGTGTTCACTTGTTCTGATTAAAACGAAGTCCCACATTTTTAGGAACTGAATGTATAATTATATAGTTAGTCCAACCATTTGGTATTTTTCTTAAGATATTTTCCTGCGTGTTTGTACCGAAGTGGTTGTGCCCCGACCTGACTGCGGGTCCCTGCGATAAAGCTGTAATGAGGTGTGATACAAGTCGATAGTTTATACTGAAAATAACCTGCGTCTCTCACAACTCCCCCTGCGGTCACTGGTAAGGCAGGAGAAAACGCTGGAGTTGCGCAAGCTGATTACACCACAGACATTGCTTCCTTTGGCAATTAGAACAAAGGACACACAGACTCACAGTCCGTTAAGGCTTACGCTAAAATGTAACGTTTGTTTACGAGAGAATTCATCTTATTTGGTGAATTATCGTGCAAGTAGGGTTGGGGCTTTCTCCACGATTGTTCCTCCGGCATGTCGAAGTGAGTGAGTGAGTATGATTTTACGCTGCCTTTAGCGATAGTCAAGCAATATCATGGCGGGGGGACACCAGAAATGGCTTCACATTGTACCCATGTTGGGAATGGAACCCGGCGTGACGAGCGAACGCTTTAACCACTAGGCTATCCCACCGCCCCGCATGTCGAAGTAGTGCACTAATAATGGGTTCTCAGGCACTGTATCCATTGTAGAATCGAACTTGCCTAACAAGCGACCACCAGCACCAACGGGCCACCGCTCTACCATATCGGTAAAGCAGTACGATACCTTCTGTATATTGATTAACTAAAACTTTATCAATTATATTTTTTTACACATTTTTGTAGGGCACTTTGCAAAGGGTTTCAGATATCATATCCATTTGTAGATTCGAACCCAGATGTACCACACGTACCATCGGGCCATATTACTGGCACCATATTGGGCAAAGAAACAGTTGTATTGCTTTTGTGAATAGCTGAAGATTTTCTTGTTTATATTTGAACGCTTCAGTGTGCCAGCGATGGTTTGGACGAGACGGAGCAGGTACACCTTGTGCGGTATCTGAAGCACGTGGTCCTAATCGCCACTGACTTTCATCATCTCGACGTGCCGTATCGTCATTGATGTGCCGTCTTCATCTCTTAATTCATTTGGATTCAAATCTCACGAGGCCGTGTCTCGAAAATAGAGCGTTCACATCAAAGACGTAGGATGTTACCCTTAGTAGCTTTCTCGTGCTAAATGTAGAGGACATTCGACTCCCATATGTTCAACCCATACATATTTGATCTCTCGCGATTTCTTTCAAAATGTTATTTAAACAAATTAAAGAAGTCATGTTTTGTTATCTCCCAATCTCAAATATAAAACCGACTTTCCACGCATCCTCTTTGGATTTTATCAGTGAATATCAAGACAATTCTTTACCGAAATTGTAGATATATAATGCATTCAACCAGTAAAATCGATAAGAAAATACCAGCCACAGTTAGCCTACATTCAGTAGGAGCGCCAAAACGAGACGAAGAAGGCAAGAGCATATACGCAGGCTGTGTCGTCATTATGAAAGTATATTGTCCGAATGTCAGTGTAGCTTAATACTTTATTGTGGTTGCAATTATTTCATCGATGATGTCTAAAGTAATGCAATAGGCACTGAAATAACAATGAATATATTTATACTACTCAACACTTGCTTAAGACCAAAATAGTCAAAGGTGTGGTCCTCAGCCAATGCTAAGTGGTATTTAACGACGCTGATGTAGTTTCAAGGAGTTCTTTTGAAGCCGTTACCCTGGACTTTGGCTAACCATGTTGCCTAAGTACCGTGTTGCCTTTTTGTAAGATGTTGAGCAGAGGTGTCACATGGAACCGAAAATACACCATAACCAGTTTTAGATGTTCTTATCAAGGCCAATAAAAACTAACGTTGAATTTCTTAGTCGATGCCTATGTTGCTTGAATATTAAGGGTTCTGTTAATAGGGTTGAGATTGTAACCTCCATGTATATTGAGACGTGGTTTTTTTTCATATACATTGAGACATGTTCATCCTGATGAGACAACGACACGGGTGCTTAACGCCGCTTTGAACAGTGGGGGGCACGGTGGCCCAGTCGTCTAAGGCGCCGCGATTCGCTGTGCAGAGTTGCGTCCCTTGGGCACGCAAGAAACCTATGATTGTGGGTTCGAATCCCAGTTCACCCCGATTATGTTTCTAGGTTTGTCAGCACCATACCCGTGCTCGTGGGTTTCATCGAAGTGGTAAACGTCTGAGACCTGCATCACTTCGGGCTTTCCTCCCACATGAAGCTGACACGCCGTGATATAACTGGAATACTGTTAAAAGCGGCGTTAAACCAGCTCACTCACTCATTTTGAACAGTATTCCAGTTATATCACGGCGTGTGAGCTTAATGTAGAGAAAAGCCCGAAGTGATGCAGGTCCCAGACGTTTACCACTTCGGTGAAACACACGAGCACGGTATGGTGTTGAAAAATCTAGAAACATAATCGGGTCGAACCGGGATTCGAACCCATGATCCTAGGTTTTTAGCTTCCTAAGCGAATCCACTCTGCACGAATGAAAATACATAATTTTACATATTTGTACCACGCTTACAAATTGATGCAGGTGTCCTGATCAGGTATTTGTCAGAGGTGTACAAAACATTCACACTGACACAGATCGTACCCTAATTGTCCAGTTCGTTGTTCACATGAATACAACGTTTGTTTTACCTTCTAGATTTATTAATTCGGTTAAAAACCGATTGGACGCTATTTCCGACTCCAACTCCAGAAGTGGCTTTATTAGATGGAAATTCTGATAACCCTCCAGTCCAAGAAAAATTTAAGTCAACTTTTAGAAGGCCAGTGTGTATGTTCAGATAGTTCGAGCAACTGCCAATAGAGGTCTTATGAATGGCCGATTTCAGGAATACAAAATAAGGAAGATTGGTTGATATCCGGAGATGCATGTAGCACTGTATACCCGGCAGAATGCGTCCATCTATGACAAATACCACTGAAGGCCCAACAGCGTGCGTTCTTTTAGCACTTGTACGAATGTATCCCGATACAACGTGCGTTCATGTATCACCTGTGCGTGTACGAGTGCATGCCTATACAATTTTCGTTGGCCTATCCCCTGTACGAGTCTATGCCTATACAACGTGTGTTCACCTTTCACCTGTATGGTTGTCTGCCGATAATACGTGTGTTCATGTATCACCTGTACGAGTGTCTGCCGATACGACATGTCTTCACCTATCACCTGTACTAGTTTGTGCCGATACAACGTGCGTTCTTCTTGCACCTGTACGAGTGTCTGCCGATACGACACGTGTTCACCTATCACCTGTGCGAGTGTCTGCCGATACAACGTGCGTTCTTCTTGCACCTGTACGAGTGTCTGCCGATACGACATGTGTTCACCTATCACCTGTGCGAGTGTCTGCCGATACAACGTGCGTTCTTCTTGCACCTGTACGAGTGTCTGCCATCACGACATGTGTTCACCTATCACCTGTGCGAGTGTCTGCCGATACAACGTGCGTTCTTCTTGCACCTGTACGAGTGTCTGCCGATACGACATGTCTTCACCTATCACCTGTACTAGTTTCTGCCGATACAACGTGCGTTCTTCTTGCACCTGTACGAGTGTCTGCCGATACGACATGTCTTCACCTATCACCTGTGCGAGTGTCTGCCGATACAACGTGCGTTCTTCTTCCACCTGTACGAGTGTCTGCCGTTACGACATGTGTTCACCTATCACCTGTGCGAGTGTCTGCCGATACAACGTGCGTTCTTCTTGCACCTGTACGAGTGTCTGCCGTTACGACATGTGTTCACCTATCACCTGTACTAGTTTCTGCCGATACAACGTGCGTTCTTCTTGCACCTGTACGAGTGTCTGCCGTTACGACATGTGTTCACCTATCACCTGTACTAGTTTCTGCCGATACAACGTGCGGTCTTCTTGCACCTGTACGAGTGTCTGCCGATACGACATGTCTTCACCTATCACCTGTACTAGTTTGTGCCGATACAACGTGCGTTCTTCTTGCACCTGTACGAGTCTGCCGTTACGACATGTGTTCACCTATCACCTGTACTAGTTTCTGCCGATACAACGTGCGTTCTTCTTGCACCTGTACGAGTGTCTGCCATTACGACATGTGTTCACCTATCACCTGTACTAGTTTGTGCCGATACAACGTGCGTTCTTCTTACACCTGTACGAGTGTCTGCCATTACGACATGTGTTCACCTATCACCTGTACTAGTTTCTGCCGATACAACGTGCGTTCTTCTTGCACCTGTACGAGTGTCTGCCGTTACGACATGTGTTCACCTATCACCTGTGCGAGTGTCTGCCGATACAACGTGCGTTCTTCTTGCACCTGTACGAGTGTCTGCCGATACGACATGTCTTCACCTATCACCTGTACTAGTTTCTGCCGATACAACGTGCGTTCTTCTTGCACCTGTACGGGTGTCTGCCGATACGACATGTGTTCACCTATCACCTGTACGACTGTCTGCCGATACGACATGTGTTCACCTTTCACCTGTACGACTGTCTGCCGATACAACGTGCCTTCTTCTTGCACCTGTACTCAACTTTGCTTAGCCTCATGTCTCCAGTTATCAGAAAGTGTGTTAACAACGCTTCACCCAAGTATAGAACACATCTACATGGAAGCCGAGTTGTTGTCTGACTTCCTCTTGAGCTAAAGAATATGTTACTCCATCATCTATTACCGCTGTGCCCTGTAAGCTGAAGTATCGATACAACTACCCCATCGGTCCCGTATCTCCCAGTGATAGAGTAGGGCTGATTAACGCCGGCTGTTATCCCCCCGCGACGTTCTCCCTCCCGCCCACTCACACAGTCAGTGCCTCACTGCATTACAACAGCCCACTACAGGACGGGGCGGCACGGAGACCAGTTGATACACACGGAGTCGGACGTTGTCCCTGCTGATGACGCTAGCCCGTGCCAGCACACTTGGTCTGGTGGGAGACCTCGGTATGGGATAGCAGACATTGGCTTTACATCCGAACAGGTGAGGAGACTTCACATAGACTTAACATAGACGAACATAGTTGATATTCAGATTTCACTTATTCAAAGTCATGATTTTATTGCGGATATATGTTTCCCCTTCGTGGCGTCGTTAGCTACCATGATCAATGGCCGGCATGCGCCTGTCTTATAGCTTGCATTGTGTGATTCTCGAACGGGTATTCAAGGCAGTTTATTTCCATCGTGGGCTATCAAGATTGCACTAACTACATGCGAAACAGCGTCTTGTAATGCAGGAGTGGGACTGAATAATTGATAGCTCTATAGAGTATGTTTAAGTGAACTACGTGCTTCAGACTCTCAGTGAATACTGTTCAAATGGTACATTTGGTCGCTATTGACTTTTAATGGATCAAGTAGACTGTAAAAGGAGACTCAAAGGACTAGCATTTTATGTGTGCAGTTTCATGACTGATATCAAGTAAGTGTAGCAGTTCAAAGGGTTAACAATATAACATACGTGTCGTATGTGCTGAAGTCATGTGCAAATAGGTTTTGATCGTTAAATAAAGCTTCTCTCTTCTGTAGCCGCAATTATGTATTGCAAGTGACATCCGAAGCTTTAATTGGTGGAACTTTAATAAGGCGTTTGATATACATTATAGAAGATGCCAACTGTTCGGTAAGGAGATAAATGATATAAAATCATTTGGGACAAATATCTACTTACGAATTTAAATTAAACCAGGGAAGGCGTTATCGTCTAGCGCGAGTCGGGAAGAGGAGATAATCGTCTAGGGCAGGTCGGAGAAGGAGGATATTCGTCCAGGCCAGGTAGGAGAAGGGGTTACCGTCTAAGACAGGTAGGAGATGAGGGGTAACCGTCTGGGGCAGGTGGGTGAAGGGGGATAACCGTCTAGGGCAGGTCGAAGAAGTAGGATTACCGTTGAGGGGTGGTCGAAGAATGGGGATAACCGTCTAGGGCAGGTCGAAGAAAGGGGATAACCGTCTAGGGCAGGTCGAAGAAAGTAGGATTACCGTCTAGGGGTGGTCGAAGAAGGGGGATAACCGTCTAGGGCAGGTCGAAGAAAGGGGATAACCGTCTAGGGCAGGTCGAAGAAGGGGGATAACCGTCTAGGGCAGGTCGAAGAAAGGGGATAACCGTCTAGGGCAGGTCGAAGAAAGGGGATAACCGTCTAGGGTAGGTCGAAGAAGGAGGATAACCGTCTAGGGGTGGTCGAAGAAGGGGGATAACCGTCTAGGGCAGGTCGAAGAAGGGGGATAACCGTCTAGGGCAGGTCGGAGAAGGGGGGTAACCGTCTAGGACAGGTCGAAGAAGGGGGATAACCGTCTAGGGCAGGTCGAAGAAGGGGGATAACCGCCTAGGGCAGGTCGGAGAAGGGGGATAGCCGTCTTGGGCAGGTCGAAGAAGGGAGATAACCGTCTAGGGCAGGTCGGAGAAGGGGGATAACCGTCTAGGGCATGTCGAAGAAGGGGGATAACCGCCTAGTGCAGGTCGGAGAAGGGGGGTAACCGTCTAGGACAGGTCGAAGAAGGGGGATAACCGTCTAGTGCAGGTCGAAGAAGGGGGATAACCGCCTAGGGCAGGTCGGAGAAGGGGGAAAGCCGTCTAGGGCAGGTCGAAGAAGGGAGATAACTGTCTAGGGCAGGTCGGAGAAGGGGGATAACCGTCTAGGGCATGTCGAAGAATGGGGATAACCGCCTAGTGCAGGTCGAAGAAGGGGGATAACCGCCTAGGGCAGGTCGGAGAAGGGGGATAACCGCCTAGGGCTGGTCGGAGAAGGGGGATAGCCGTCAAGGGCAGGTCGAAGAAGGGAGATAACCGTCTAGGGCAGGTCGGAGAAGGGGGATAACCGTCTAGGGCATGTCGAAGAATGGGGATAACCGCCTAGGGCAGGTCGGAGAAGGGGGATAGCCGTCTAGGGCAGGTCGAAGAATGGAGATAACCGTCTAGGGCAGGTCGGAGAAGGGGGATAACCGTCTAGGGCAGGTCAGAGAAGGGGGATAACCGTCTAGGGCAGGTCGAAGAAGGGGGATAACCGTCTAGGGCAGGTCGGAGAAGGGGGATAGCCGTCTAGGGCAGGTGGGAGAAGTTGGATAACCGTCCAGGGCAGATGGGAGAAGGGGGATAACCGTCTAGGGCAGGTCGAGGAAGGGGGATAACCGTCTAGGGCAGGTGGGAGAAGAGGGATAACCGTCTAGAGCAGATGGGAGAAGGGGAATAACCGTCTAGGGCAGGTCGAGGAAGGGGGATAACCGTCTAGGGCAGATGGGAGAAGGGGGATAACCGTCTAGGGCAGGTCGAGGAAGGGGGACAACCGTCTAGGGCAGGTCGAAGAAGGGGGATAACCGTCTAGGGCAGGTCGGAGAAGCGGGATAACCGTCTAGGGCAGGTCGAAGAAGGGGGACAACCGTCTAGGGCAGGTGGGTGAAATGGGATAACCGTCTAGGGCAGGTGGGAGAAGGGGGGTAACCGTCTAGGGTAGGTCGAAGAATGGGGATAACCGTCTAGGGCAGGATGGAGACGTGGACTAGCCGTCTAGATGTTGGGCGAGTATAAAACGTAAGACATTCCAAAGGACGGCCTGCGACTAAACATATTTGTGTCAGCCTCTACAGAAAACTGAGAGTTGGAAAGGGTGCTATGGTGTGGCACTAATTCGTGTGGGGAGGATTGTAGAGGCTGGCTGAGGTTTAGGCATATAGGTTTAGGGAAATATTTAGAGAAAGGTATCGCCAGTTGCCGCGGTGTATGCTCATGGCGGTCAGCCGACCTGCTACATGATCTAAAACAGACGGTATCGTAATTAAAGCGAGTCATGTATCTTCAGCTCCAAGCATCTGTTCAGATCAAACAATAGGGAGATATTATCAATCTATATTGTATGCAGAACCAAAGCGGTCAGTTATTTTTCTCCTCGACTAGACACGCTTAATATTTGACATTGTAAAGTATGCTATTAAGAAGCAAGAGGCGAAGGTATCTACCTTTGAAGTTAAGTTTAATTTGACGCTAGAGCTGAATAATGCATGTTATTACTGTGCGATTTGCCTAATTAGTATATTTGCCTTCTCAATACCAAGTCAATGTGTATTGATTATTTATACTGATTCCTATCTTGCGTGTTTTTGCGGTGGTATGTCCACGTACACGTGTAGATGAGCCACCTGTGCAGAACAGTCCACCATATGTACCACCTGTGTAGAATAGTCCATCATATGTACCACCTGTGTAGAATAGTCCATCATATGTACCACCTGTGTAGAATAGTCCATCATATGTACCACTTGTCTAGAATAGTCCATCATATGTGCCATCTGTGTTGAATAGTCCATCATATGTACCACCTGTGCAGAACAGTCCATCATATGTACCACTTGTCTAGAATAGTCCATCATATGTGCCATCTGTGTTGAATAGTCCATCATATGTACCACCTGTGCAGAACAGTCCACCATATGTACCACCTGTGTAGAATAGTCCATCATATGTACCACCTGTGTAGAATAGTCCATCATATGTACCACTTGTCTAGAATAGTCCATCATATGTGCCATCTGTGTTGAATAGTCCATCATATGTACCACCTGTGCAGAACAGTCCATCATATGTACCACTTGTCTAGAATAGTCCATCATATGTGCCACCTGTGTAGAACAGTCCATCATATGTGCCACCTGTGTAGAATAGTCCATCATATGTGCCACCTGTGTAGAATAGTCCATCATATGTGCCACCTGTGTAGAATAGTTCATCATATGTACAACTTGTGTAGAATAGTCCATCATATGTGCCACGTGTGGAGAATAGTCCATCATATGTACAACTTGTGTAGAATAGTCCATCATATGTGCCACCTGTGTAGAATAGTCCATCATATGATCCATCTGTGTAGCACGTTTGGAAAAATCTTCCTGTGGGCCCACGTGTAGAACAATCCACCCTGAGCACTTCACATACTGAACAATCTTTCTGTTGGCCAACGTAAAGAGCAATCCATTCTGTTCACTCCAAGTGTTGATCGTTTTTTGTCCTGTAGGCCCATGTGTAAAACAAATCATTCGATGCACTCCATGTGCTGAACAATCTCCCTGTGGACCCACGTGTAGAACAATCCATAATCCATTCCGTCTGCCACGTGTAGAACAATCCGGTATGTTCTCCACGTGGAGAAGAGTCCATGGACATATACCTCACGTGTATCATATGAACGAACAATCTATTCTGTGCATTCACGTGTACATTAATCCGTCAAATGCGCCCCACGTAAGGAACAATCTTGTACATTCGCGTGTAAATGAGTTAACTGTGCTAAGCAACTTTATGTATATAAACACTGATAATTGCAGTTGTTTAATAGTTGATATGGATGAATGTTCTTCCAGAAGAAATCTATTATCATAATTTGACATTGAACATTAATGCATTAGGACGTTAGGACATAAGTGGTATATCTCTGCTAATGTTATGACATTCTGTTTACTATTAATTGACATGGGAACGCGAGCGATCCAGACTATGTGGCTCTGATCTGACGTGACTTACATCAACAAATGGGATTTTACAAAATGTTAAGTAAATACACATTGTAATCTCTACTGCGATTTGGTTATGTAAATCACTATGTGTTCGTATCAGCTCGCCCTCCTTTGAGTAAGTGTTCCTATTGACGGTGTATGAATACCAATATGTGTGGTAAATTTGATTTATCAAGAACTCAATTCTCATGACAAAGGAGTCATGCGAAATATTCCATATATTATCACGTTTCTGATATTTACAACGAGCATGTTTAGACAGGTGACGCTGTTTAGTAGACGTTTGTTGTGATCTGAACTCAAGGCGCTGTCGCTTTGGTAGACGTTTGTTTTGATCTTAACTCAAGACGCTGTCGCTTTGGTAGAAGTATTTTGTGATCTGAACCCGAAACGGTGTCGCTTTGGGAGACGTATTTTGTGATCTGAACTCAACATGCTGTCGCTTTACTAGACGTATTTTGTGATCTGAGCTCAAGACGCTGTCGCTTTGGTAGAAGTATTTTGTGATCTGAACCCGAGACGGAGTCGCTTTAGTGACGTATTTTGTGATCTGAACTCAACACGCTGTCGCTTTACTAGACCTGTATGAGGATCAGAGCAGGAGATGTTATCGTCACAGTAGAATAGTATTGTGATTTGGGACAGAGATGTCGTCACGGTAGATGTGTATTGTGATTTGAGCAGCGGGTGTTATCGTCACGGTACATGTGTATTGTTATCTGAGCAACACCTGCCGTTGTCAAGATAGGCGTGTGTTGTGATCTTGGCACTTGTCGGCATGCACTTGTGTCTCCATGGCTACACCCGATGAACCATGTCACAGAACGTACAATGATGTAGTGGAACCTATGTTGCCTATTTACAGTATGGCTTTGATATGGCGTTAAGCAATACTCACCAACACTCACTCACATCACCCTCACTCTGTCACTCTCAACCTTCTGACTCATTCACGCATTAGCCCACTCACTCAGCCTCACGAACCAATGAAAAAATGGCAAATGGTAACCATCCCGACCGATATCAATCACAAATTCTGACGTGTTCCCGAAACAAGAACAATCAGTCATTTTTCCCCATATGGCCTAAGGGTCCAAGATGAAACGGAATATTTCTTCATACATCATTCGTGGAGAGATGCAACTAAGTATTTGTCATGACAGATACGGAGTGACACAGGTGCATTTTCACAATGTTCACGTGGAGATATCATGTGCGAATGTAATTTGTTTCTATTTCAATCACCTTCTTATTATTATATTTCTTATTATTGGTAATGAACATGCATGTCAAGTATAGAGTTACACAATGACTCATTAACCATCCATTGACGTCACAGTGGCGTTTCGCAATGTCTGTCTTATTTATCAGTTAGACATCCTGTCATCAAATATCAAACAGATTATCGATTGTGGGTGCCTGAATCCTAAATCTCATGCATATTCTAGTGCCTGTTATCGTGCAGAGAGTATGTTGCTTAGAAATAATGGCTGTGCAGCGTCGTTCATACAGGTAGGATTATCTGCAATACATGTGCAATAGGTTATGACGTCATACCATTATTGTAGTATGACATACATAGTTTGGTTACGACCCACGAGACATTGGCGGCACACTGAGATGGATGTTTGTGTTAAGATATCTCGAAATTCGTAATCCTCTTGAACATCTCTCTTTTGTCTCGTAGAGGGATATCAACAAACATTAAGTTATCTCTAGATCTAGATCTCGTAGAGTGATATCACTGAACACAAAGTTATCTCTAGATCTAGATCTCAGAGTGATATCACTGAACAATAAATGACCACTAGATCTAGATCTTGGAGTGTGATATCACTGGACATTAAGTGATCTTTAAATCTTGGATTAGGATACCAATGTTCATTACGAGGTGTCTTGGTCTCTGAATTCTCAATGCTTAAGATCGCTGCAATGTAAGAGGCCACGAAAGGGCCATACAGAGCAACAGTCCTAACTTATATTCATCTCACGACATGGTTCTGCAATACTCCCAAATTAGAACTGTATTAGAGACCATGAAATCCTAAACACCCTTGTCGCACCAGGCACGGCTGGTCCAATATAACGCTGGCGGTTGTGCTTTAAAAAACGTTTATGGAGATCAGGCGCTCACTTAGTAGAGTAGACTTGGCATTTCATTCATATGTACATGTCTTGTCATATACCCACCCCACACACTTAACGAGTCTTGCATTTTCTTTTGATTACCGCTAAGGTTTGAATTCAGCTTAACTTAATTCTTTGGTGGAACGTTCCAAACACTATTTCTACTGCAATGTCTGTGTAGTGAGATATGTGTTGGGCGCTGCAGTCGCTTTCCTTCGCCCGGAACATTTCATCAATAATATCACAGAGACTTTTAATAGAATCTGGTAATTTTTGTCTGAAGTGTCACTTTTCTGCATCTTGGAATAGAATAAAGATCAATATGTCAGAACGTCTATCTCTGTGACATTGTCGCTCAGTTTTCCTAAGTTTCGGGTCAAAATCAATACCAACTTGGGGTAAGAAAGTGGCATTAACAAACGAGGACTGAACGGTAAGCGGGACAGTTACAGTGGAACGATGGGAGTGTAGAATAGGGACACGTTGTGAAGTGCAAACCACGGGGAATTGGTGTTATTGTCCGAGATGATTTATTAATTAGTTCTCGTCATGAACGGACTAGAAAGTGGCATTTACGGTTAATAATTTGGTGGTAAGTGTTGTGGCTGATCGCCATTCAAATGTCAGTGCTAGTCAACAACTTCTTGAATATGATCGCTCAGGTTGTGATTAATGGTAAACCGATGACGTACAGTACTCTATCAATCTTCATCAACAGAGTTTAATTCAATATATGAGTAGACACCTACTTATTGGCCCAACTCTCTCAAAGATAATTGATTTGATGTTGTTTTCAGAGATCGCATCTATTGATCCTTATATAAATAGGTGTCACTGAGCGCAATGAAAAAGGAATGGGGAAACTGGGGGAGAATGGTTTCATGGAGAAGTATTTTGCACGGAGCGTTTACGCAAGGCTCTGTAATGAGAAACGTGTTTAGATGCCTTGTGGTTCAGATAAGTTTACGCGAGCGGTTGCTGTTGCCAAGGAACGCTTTTATTTATGACGTCATCGCACTTCCTGTGATCCCGTGGAAACCCAGCTGGCTGTTTCCGTTACGCCATTCCACACGTTTACCTTCAATATGCAGTTTGACAATGCAATCATCGCTATTGGTTCAGCTTAACACTTTGATTCCGCTTCATCGTATAAAGGGGATGCTAGTATGTTTTGTCATAGAAACGCCCAATACAGATAATATCCTCGCTAAATCGGATATCTGTGTACACTGTTATGAAATCATTCTTCTTGTTGAAGAGTTTGATTTTTTGCTTCTTTGCATGATTTAAGTTTTTATTGGTGCTTCGCGTGATGTTTTACTGGTTGCCATGCCGACGGTATCTGTTTGTAAGGATCCCTGTCATTATATTTGTGTTATTTTAGTTTTCAGTACATATATAAATGTAGCTGAATCAAAGCGTGAGGTCAACGCGTCACATCGGTATCATTGACTGTATCAGGCACACAAAGGTTTGTTCAATCGACACTGCCAGGCTCATGGAAAAACTCGATTGTTATCGAATTAGTGTGATGAATTACTCGTCATTCGGACAAAAGAAACACAAACGTTATTTTTCACATTAACAGACGGTATCGACGAGCCAAATTGCAGAGTTATTTTTAGGACAAAATTACACTCAGCTATAACTGCAGCTTGTGTTTCCTCTCGACCATCTGTTCATGCTGACCCGCTTCTACAGTGGTCTGGAAGAAGTATTGAATGATTAGGTGTGACTCTAGACGAGCATTTAGTCCCCACAATAAAGTTATCTTATACATGAAATATTAAATAAAATTCAAATGGATCCCAGAACAATGCTGTATTTCACATGCCAAGTCATTCAAGACTTGAGTAGGATTCCTTTTATAATTTATTTTCTAGGGTCTGAGAGACAGGCTAGTGTTATTCCAAAGTCAGACAAACCAGAGGAACACAGAGAAAGTCAGCACAGGACATACCTCAGCAACATTTAAACGTTAAGCTCCATCCCATGTTTAGCAGGGCGTGGAGTCATCCAGTTGATGAC
Organism: Haliotis rufescens; assembly: GCF_023055435.1. NCBI lineage: Eukaryota > Metazoa > Mollusca > Gastropoda > Lepetellida > Haliotidae > Haliotis > Haliotis rufescens. The sequence goes on from NW_025963802.1 coordinate 14,647,252, forward strand.
ACCCCTACCTTATCAGCTTAGGGTTAAAGTTTGAGGCATGTGGACAAGGCGTCTGGCCTCTGATCAGAAGGTCGCTGGTCCGAATCCCATCACAGGACTAGGACATTGTATGGCAGCTACACCATGTTAAGCTGACCCTAACCAAAGGTTTATGTTTCTGTGAATTCATGTGGTCCTCTACGTCTAGATTTCATCATGATATCTGTAGCTGAACGTTTTATGGTTGATCCTTGCAATGAGATCGCCAAAACTACAAAAAGAAATCTGATCTTGTTTTAAACATGGTCGTTCCTTTGCATTGATAACCATACCATTGTTAAGGAAAACATGCGTGCAAAGATCTGCAAACATATGTAATATTTCACTAAACACTTCATTCTATTGAGTCAATAGAACATGCGTACTTAGACAGCACGGTTCTCCTCGAGAAATGGCGTGAAAGCCAATTAATGACACAGCCAAATATCAAGCTTTTGATTAGGTGGTTCTTTAATATTTTTGTGACCTGTATATGTTTTGGGTACGAACAAGCAAGCTATTTAGCGATAGCGTCACAGGTGTGGAAATATATGCATTGACACCCAGTTTACGACTTACACTGCCCTATGGCATCCATCCAAGAACTGACCATGTACTTGAACATATCTCCGTTTTAGGAGCCATTAGGCGCCATTCGTGTGATTGGGAGGCCTGTTCTCCCCGTTACCTCTGGGTGAATAATGGTACATTAGTACGCTGTACAGTTGGTATTGATGCTGTACACGTGTTGCTGTAATTGCGTAGTTGCCTTGTGCCGTTGTTGGAGCGTGACTGAAAGCGTTCCATTATCAGTGAATATGAAGTGTTCTAAGTGAGTCCAATGCTCCGTTGGTGCCATGTTTGTGCGTCGTTGTATTTGCCTCTTTGTCAATGCGTCGTTTTTGTTCATTGTTGAATGTGAGTCTCGATGCACCGTTGACGGTGCACCTCTTTTAGCGTGCCGTTGTTGGTGCGTCGTTGTATATGTCGTTGCAATTACGCCGCTGTTAGTGCGCCATCGATGGTGCATCGTTTCAGTGTGTGTTTTTCGAGGTACTTCGTGGGAAACATATATGTAAAGATGTGTCTAAATATAAATTATCCTGTACAGAATGGGTGAAACTGACTCGTACGAACGGGAGGATAAAAATAGTTCACGATATATCATATGTCATACTTGTTGGAAATCGGCCGTAATATACAGTATGGAGACTGGCTTCTGAAGTTTCTTACCTCCCCCAGTTTGTCCTCGTCGTCTTTTACAGCGTAATTGTAGGGTTCATTAAAGTCTCCGCATGTCGGATAAAACTAACACGTACGAAAGGGAAGAATTAGTTCACGATATATCATATTTGCTGAATTGAAATTCAGTCGTTATATACAATATTGGAACTGGTGTATGATGGGTTCGTCATATCCGCCAGTTGGTCCTCGTTGTCTGTCGCAGCTTAACTGTAGCTTTTATTAACGTCTCCGCACCGCACTAGCGTGATATGGCATTCATAACACAATACTGCAGCATCAGCAACAATCCACAGACATCATTCACCGACAGCATCACAGTAATTAGACGTGTATCCCTCCTTCATCCGCGCACCTGTCATCGCATCCTTTGTACATAACAATGATGACTGTGCATATACATGCTGTTGACATTCAACCACACACCCAGCCTCACATGTTCCTCCAGCCCTGACGCAATGCTCTGACGTCACCGAGCCATCAACAAGTGAGGTTTATTGCCTCGTCGGGCTATTATTGTCTGTACTTTAATTGCCTTTGATCTCCTAAATACAACCAGTATTGGTTTCCTAGCCTCTAAATCCATGTAAATGGTATCATATGCGATGGCTGCCGGCGGTCTCGTCAAGCCCAACAGAGACTTGTGATATCGATTTACTTATATCAACAATCAGTGGCAGCTTAGACGGCGGCTTGTCCTGTTGTCTTTAATGCCATATTGAACTCGACCCATGGTGTGATGCCCTGCCTTCAGACCGGCACGTGCAGGCTTGACCCTATGTTCGGCTTTACACGTAATCTTGAAACTCGATTACCCAAACACGCGGAATAAGAAGTGTGTAAACAAAGACCTATCTCCGGGCTGTGCGATAGAGAACGTAAGTTAGTACGTCTTCACACCGTAATGTCCAATAATGCTGTCAATTTGGTGGGCTTTACATATTGTAGTCATGAAGGGAATCGAATCTGAGACGCACTTCACCCGCTTGTAGGCATGTGTGAACCCCAGAGTGAACTGAAGTTGTCATTCTGGCACACCAACACAGTTAGTAGCCACAGTGACCACTCGTTAATCCGGATCCCGATAATCCGAAATCTCCGCTTTCCGGTCAATCTCATCTTCCCGAGGCAAGCGTGTCCACGAGCCTATATCAAAGCCTAGTTTCTACCCTTTCCACATCAAGGCCACTTTTCTTGGCTAGACCCTGGGACCACCTCGCTTAGATCACGAGTTGTGCCCCTCAGGAATGCAAACGCGATATCCAATCAGATCGCTGTCATCTCGTAGAGCTTCACAAAGAAGGCCACTACCATAGGCGACGACCATGTCGATCTGAATACGAAAACATTCGCGATTTCATCCCTGACACAAAAACATAGGAAATCGTTGGGGGATTTAAACGATGAAAAAAACATATTCGTGTCAACAAAGGCATGCAGCGGTAAATCACTTTCATACGAAAGTGTACATTCGTGGATGTTGATTTTGTGAAACGTTCTGATTGGACTACAGATATGTGCGATAGTCCAATCATATTCATCTTCCCGAGGCAAGGGAGTTAAAAGTCTACTAGGCTGGAATTCCCGGGCTTTAGCGTAGCGCAACCAGTGGCTATTACGAGTTATGTCCCTTCTTTGCCTCTCCTATGAACCAATCAGATTCCACCTCTCGTATCTCTTGCATTTGCTTCAAACAAAATGGCGGCGCCCAGTCAAGACGATCTGATCGATAATCAAGGTCTATATTGTAATAAAACGGGTCTTACATTGAATCACGTGAGCATCTTGATTAAAAACATGAAAAGATTTGGAAAATATCTGTTGACAACGATTTGCGGTGCACATGCTTTGCAAATCCTGCAATCGACCTAAAATCTGCATGACATTTTACGAACCGGATTTCGATTTCGTTGGGCAAATTTTGATTGGACTATGCATAGACTCGTTAGTCTGGCCAAAATCTAACTCCATGATACCAGCCTGGTTCGGCAAGGGTGGAAACTGGACTAAAGTCAGTTAACTGACTTGCCTCGGGAAGATGAATCATATTTAGCACAGGAAAGTGGGCATGGTGTGGCAAGGGTGGAAACAAGACATTGATAAAAAGGCTAGTGGACGCGCTTGCCTCGTGAAGATTGGGCAATCGTGTTGGAAACGTTGGTTTTTTGCAAAAGGAAAACTGCTTTGTACCATGCATTATTCGACATTTGTTGATACGAATATTTGGCCCCTAGAGCGTAGTGCACAGTTTATTGTCAATCGCTATTAAACTTGTACGTTCATTTGTGTATAATATAACTTTATATTGCTGTTGATGTACTGAGCCTGACCATCCGATGCCGTTAGTCGCCTCTTACGACAAGCATGAGTTGCTGAAGACCACTTTTATCCCGGAATCTTCACGGGACCTCACATCTGTCATTACAATCTGAGGAGTGGAGAGTAACGTCCAAGTAGCATTCTATACAAGGTGATTTGTACCTCAACATAACATTCACCCCTCCTATTTCAGAGCCTCTTAGTGATCATGGCTTCACAAGATAAACATGGGGAGCAGAACCTTTCGCTGGAGTCCCCGGCGGCGTCTAGCAAGCAGCTGATTGGTCGACGAAAGTCGGGCATGCGCCTTGAGCTGCTTGAACCTGACGACGATGATGACATGCTGGAGGAGGGTTCCACCGCCTCACGGCGACCGTCGACCTGCTCTCTATCAAGGTGAGGTAGCTAGGCTTGGGCGTGAAACCTGAGGGGACAACAGAAACCTGGAGTAGTATCTGATAGGGAACGTGCCATTAATAGAATCACACCAATATACGAGCTTTCGGGCCTTTCGACATTTACTGCTTGTGTACACAAACCACTGAAACGGGTAAAGTACCTCTCGTTCATCTAGACATCTTTGAGCAAGAACAGATAAAGAGTTACGTCCCTTATATGTCAGGATCCGCATATCGCAGGCTCGATCTAGACATCTTTGAGCAAGAACTGATAAAAAGTTACGTACTTTATATGCCAGGACACGCATATCGTAGGCTCAATCTAGACATCTTTCAGCACGAACAGATAAAGAGCTACGTCCCTTATATGACAGGATCCGCAGATCGCAGGCTCGATATAGACATCTTTGAGCAAGAACAGATAAATAGTTACGTACCTTATATGCCAGGACACGCATATCGCAGGCTCGATCTAGACATCTTTGAGCAAGGACAGATAAAGAGTAACGTACCTTATATGACAGGATCCGCATATCGCAGGCTCAATCTAGACATCTTTGAGCAAGAACAGATAAATAGTTACGTACCTTATATGTCAGGATCCGCATATCGCAGGCTCGATCTAGACATCTTTGAGCAAGAACAGATAAATAGTTACGTCCCTTATATGACAGGATCCGCATATCGTAGGCTCAATCTAGACATCTTTCAGCACGAACAGATAAAGAGTTACGTCCCTTATATGCCAGGTTCCGCATATCATAGGCTCGATTCCCACATTCATTTCAATAATGATCCTTGGTATATTTTTGTATTGTTTTGTATTTTTGTTCATCGCGGCCTTAATCCCAGCTCAAGCACTCCCTTTCTACAATCCCACAACTAGCCGTGACATTACTGAAATGTTTCTCGCTGATTTCGATGTCATTGCTCATTTTCAGGGATAATAGGCGTTCAAATTGACCCCATTTAAGCAATTCGTATCGTACAGGAATTCTGTTCAGTCGTTTCAGATGTAGAACTTTGGTCGCCCATAACTTTATCCACCAGACTGATTTACTTGCTTTTCTCCCTGTAGGTTCCGGTCATGTCCCCAGCTCGCAGCAGTGGCCCAGGAACAGATATCCCCTGGCATGGACGTCGTCAGCCTTGACGACGACGCCGCAGCTACAGCTTCTCCTACTTTGCGACAACGTCTACACATAGAGGACCTCGACAGACGCTCAACCACGCCTACCCCTCCATCAACACCCGGAAGTAGACGGAGCCACTTGTCTCTGAAGGAAAGTTCTAACCGCGTTTCCGGTTTGTCGCCTACATCAACACCAAAGCTATCCCGGCGTTCCATGCGTGACTTTAAGCATGTTGGCCGGACTTCCTCTGGAGACAGCGCCACGCAGGACCACATGTCTTTTTCTTCCACAGGAGTACAGATCTCACTCAGAGATGAAAATGTCCTGAGGTCGGACGACTTCAGTGATAGATTTTCCAAGCCACAGTCAGACATGTTTGAGGGTCCTCCAGAGATAAACATTGAGGACAGATTGAGCGACATCGAGGACAGTGAACGCCCTTCCTCCGCCCAGCATCGTTACCATCATCATCATTCCCATCACGCCGTTAGCGACGACAGCCACGACAAGTGCCAACGCTGGCTTCAGAGCCTTAAGATCACCCGAGCCGACCGAATCAAATCCCGGAGCCATATCCAACTGCCACCTATATGACCGGCGTGGCGTAGAAAGCACGTTACCAAATTTCATATCTCTTCCTATGATTGAAACGTGTGGTATCTGTATGGAGAGTGAAGAGTAGCGATAATGTAGCGGGAGGATTATCCTTTGATCTGTGATAACTCCGAGGATGCAGTTAAGATGCACTGAAGATGCAGTGAATGTGATGACCGTGACGGTGCCTGCAGCATCATATGTGTAGTAGTATTTTGTTGTTGCTGGTATGTCGCAGTGTAGCTTAACGCTGTATCACAGTTGTAGCGTCACCGGGGATTAACACTGTACGGTGTTCACAGATCACAGATCACAGATCACAGATCGGCAGCATTATCACAAAGGAAAGGGATGGTTGCCATATATATATATATATATATATATATATATATATATATATATATATATGTGTGTGTGTGTAAAGCTGTTAACTGATCTTTGTGTATGGCACAGGAATATATTCATGCTGTATAACGAATTCATCATCCTGGTTAAAGGATATGACTGAACTATTTATGTGCATCATCGTGAATCAGGGGATGTATAATCAGTGTTCAGCTTTGATGAAGATGAAAGGATGTGTTTCGATTGGCTTGATACGACCGTATTGCTCAACCACGTGTTTTTGTAGCGTTTGGAGTGTACTTTTAGTGCGTGTGGTGTTACGACGCCGTCTTTATTGAAACCAATCCACCGAATTCACCATCTTCCACTTACCACATCCTTGCAATGTCCTGAAACGATATGGACTCATTTTCATTCATTTCCCAGCAGATCAAACTTAGATGTGTTTTCCTTGTACATACAAGAGATCCCTTCGCAGAACAGAATTGTAAAACACGAATGGTCTCACGTTTCACATTTGAAATTCCCAATTCCTGATGCATATGCATAACACCCACTTAAAACTGGCTTTTGTTGAAGTCTCCCGTACCCATGACAATCATTGTCTTGTCGACAGTACTTTATTGTTTAAATTTGTTGGATTTGTATAATTTCATGTATTTGTTTTGACCGAATGTATTCGCTCGCAGAAGATAAGCTGTTTTTAACTTGTTGGAAGGTTATATAAAGCCTGTAATAGAAACGCACAGAATATGACAATCTTTCGACAGCAATAATAGGTAACTCGGTGCACACAAAAAAGTCGTTTATGGTTTATGGTGTTAAGTTCCTTAGTTGTGCCAGGATCCTCTGGTCGATGGTTTTAATCCTAGATTATGATCCTTTGCCTGTCGGCACCGTAGTTTTCACACAGTGGTAAACCTGCATCATTTCGTGTAGTGATATGACTCAAATATTGTTCCCGGTCGGTTCATCCCTAACTCGCTCCTTCACTCAGGGCTACTTTTATTTGCTTGACAAGTGAACTTTAAATTGTAGTCTATTTATCATAATTTGAATCTAAATCTAAACGATGGTGTAGTGGCATCAGTCTTAAAATAAAATATATCAGGCGATTGATTCAATTGAGAAAATCTAATGCCCCTATAATGCATTGTCGCCTTTGATCATATTATATTAAGACATTGAGGTATTTAAGACCCATTCAGGGGGCCATCTTTCTCAGAAAGCTCGTGTAAGACGAAGCCTAAGACTGCTTCTATACTCTACCATGAAGACATTTTACATGATGTAAATGAATTACTATGCCAGAGCCATTAAGAGCTGCTTGTGCAGCAATGGCCCCTTTGGGAACCGTTTTCCGTATGCGCGTGTCATATCTCATGTATCTGGATGTCTTCACATGGTGAACCCGAGAAGATCCGGGTTAAAATTGATCATCAGCAACCCATGTTTGTCGTAAGAGGCGATTAACGGGATCGGTTGACTTGCGTATCATCGTATCCCAATTGCGTAGGTCGATGTTCAATTAATGGATTGTCTGGTCCAGACTGGGTTATTTTCTGACCGCCGTCATATAGCTGGAATATTGCTGATTGCGGTGTTGACCATCAAACAAACAATAAAATATAATGAATGGGCGAGTTTAAATCCGTTGGACAATATCCCAGCACCCGTAAATTCATTTCTATGACTTTATGCTTTCTTTTGACAACATTTTCGAATTCGCATCCTAAATTCCCTACTTTTTGAAACCAAGCATTACGATTTATTGAGGTTGGCATGTCCCTGTGTGTACAGCCTGACCAATAATAAGCTACAGCATTGACTAAGTCATGACTTAGGCACAAAAAGGTATTATGTTTCTAATCTCCACCGTGGTCATTTTTGGGAGGTTGGGGAGGGCTTCCTGTGCAAAAATGGCTTTCAAAAACATATAAAGGCCCATAAACAACTCAAGTAGAGGAGTGAGCGAATTTTGTTTTACGCCGCAGCAGCAATATTCAAGCAGGGTTGAGCGTGACAAAATGTTTCCATTTCCACGAACCCAATTCTTCCTCAGACAAACAAAAAATCAATCTGTTGTGGCCTTATGCTTGTACTACATGTATCTATATGGAAATATGTTCCCTACATTGTCAGTTACTTAGTGACATACTCCACTGGTGATGTACGTGTACGCACGTACACTTGTTCACAAAACTATTACCTGTTATTGAAAGTATTGCGTCTTTGACACATGTTGTAAGTTAATGCAATATATTCACGTTATGTGAATAAATATGGATGAAAAGACCTCACGTTTTCATATTATTTCAAACATTGTTCCACTGAAAGTATTGAAGAAGTTGAATAAATATGATCCCGGAGAGCCCATATTTGATGCAGCTGTTGAGGAATCCTCTATATACCTATGTACTTATGTGAACAAAGTACTTTAGTGTGGGAAAATATATACGTGTGTATACATAATTATACTTCACAAATGTAGATAATACTATAAATACATATTACCGAGGCAAGGGTGTCAACTGACTGTGAAAGTCCAGTTTCCACCCCTTACCAAACTAGGCCGGAAGTTCTGGGTTCGATCGTAGCGCCACCCGTGGCTATTACGAGTTCCCTGCTATGTCCCTCCTATTGACCAATCAGATTCCACCTCTCATTTCACTTGCATTTGCTTCAAACAAAATGGCGGCGTCCAGTGAAGACGATCTGATCGATAATCCATATCGATATTGTAATAAAACGGGTCTTATTTCGCGAGCACCTTGATCAAAAACATGAAGAGATTTGGAGGATATCTTTTGACGTTACACATGTTTTGCAAATATTGCAAACGACCGAAATGTGCACAGCAGCTTTGGACCGGATGTTGATTTCGTGACGCTATTTTGATTGGACTATACATAGCCTCGTTAGTCAAGCCAAGATATATCTCCACAAGTCCATCCTAGTTCGGCAAGTGTGGAAACTGGACTTATATCTCACGTAACTCCATTGCCTCGGGAAGATTATATATGCCACTTGTGTAAATTTTCATTTCGTCAGTAACTCCCATGCTATAACATATATCTGGGCTTGCGACAGTTGTAGCCCAAATATCGCTTTTTGGAACAGGCCCATGCAGGTTCCGCGTGGTAGAAGTGTTGAGTATTAGGGGCCTTTGCAGCTTGAAACAGGGCGAGCAGAAACTGATCACTTATCGTACTTATGTCTCAAGAATACACATGTACGTATTTACTATTACATATAAAACACGTTATGACAAGTTGGATGAAGCACACGCTCAGACTATTACATGTAAGTCGTATGAAACTCGGCGAAAGCCTTTTGTGCTTAAATTACATACGAGGGGATATCAGAACATTCTTAGTCTGGTATAATGCTTACGTGTGACATTAATTTTGATACTCCGTCCTATAATAGACTATGGCGTGACCTGGAGAACCAGCATTAACAAACCAGTGGTTCACAGTCACGCTACAGACTATATATAGCCCTTTTCTATATATAGGTGATATATAACACGCTAAGACGCGGGATGAATGTCATTAAAGTGAGTGAATGAGTATGTTTTTACGCCGCTTTTAGCAATATTCCAGCAATATCACGGCGGGGGACACATGGGCTTCACACATTGTACCCATGTCGGGAATCGAGCCCGGGACTTCGGCGTGACGAACGAACGCTTTAACCACTAGGCTACCCGACCGCCCCTTGTTATTAAAGACATGTTTTACTATAGCCAGATAGTCAGTGCACCTTCAAGCCCGTAATAACAACATGGATTTCCTTGGCACAAGAATTCCGCGTATGTTGGACATCGGACAAGGAAATGACTCTCGTTATTAAGATCCGCGTAATATCTGACGCATGTTCGTCAGGAAAAGAGTGCACGGGTGGCCCCGCTTCCTTAGCCGCTGCAATTTATTGTGAAGAATTGCGTCCCTTTGTCGTGTCAGGATTCGATTATTGTCGGTTCGAATCCAGTATCGCTCTGATTATGATTTTTGGTTTGGTACCACCACGTTCGTGTTCGCGGATTTGCCCAAAGTGGTAAAGGTCGAACGTCTGCATTACATCGGGTTTTCTTCCCACATTAAAAACGAAATAAAACCCAAAATAACTTAAATAATACGTTTAATCCGACACACACGCACGCGCTCACATCTGGAATATGAGTTACACGGGATCCAGATGTATCAGCATTTTTCATGTGACTCGCGGACGCGACGTTCAACCCAATTTCACCTCACCTCACCCCACCTCACCTCACCCCACCTCACCTCACCTCACCTCACCTCACCTCATGTGACTCGCAATGACACTCTGATATTTCAAAAGCTTGAGAAAACCCTGAAAATAATGCGATAGGTTTGGTTTCACTTAAAAAAGAATTATTGATTGGAACGATGAAATTCGTATGACGTCACGCCTAAAAGACAATATTCCATGATAGTTATAGACTAGCATGACATTTAGTTAACAGTAGCGAACTCGACCTTACACAGTACTGCCGTACAAGGTCTTGGTACCGTATATGGTGATATGTATCATTTAAAGAGATATGTATAGAGCTAAACGATGTCAGAGGAGGCGTCTAAATATGGATGAGACAAAGTCTTCCAACATTCAAAAATGCTTTACAATGAGAATAACGTGTACACTTTTGTATGAAGGATCGACAGAGTAATATCTTTCTTGAAAAAGACCATTTCATACTCTGAATTTAAGAAGCAAGAGGAATTGTATTTGTATCACTAATACTACAATAACCATACCACGCCAAACCATACTGGTCCACACTGTGATCTTATACAAAATGTTCATGTGCATAGGTCTGCCACCATACTTAAATGTTAATAATATTGTCGTCATAATAATTATTATGTTTTGATAATGTGCTGCTTTGGGGAATATTTCAGTTCATTTGACTGGATGAATGCGCAACTTGGTGCTTGAGCGTTAAGATACAAGAATACCTTTCCACACACATATATACGCCGATACATTTGTGACCTGTGCAATCCACTGGGCAGGATGCGCTCACCTGTTCGCGAACACCTGGTGTCATCACTGCCTGCTAGTGATTCATGATGACATATTAATGGTACAGTCGGAATCGTACAATGGACTCTGCATTTAACAGAGATGTCTTTGGTATAGAAAGGGTAATATGTCACTTCATTTGGCTTTTATTTTACTGAGAGGAAGGACCGCCTCCGTGATCTAGTGGTAGAGCGTCCGCCCGGAGAGCGGAAGGTCCGGGGTTCGATCCCCGGCCGCGTCATACCAAAAGACGTTGAAAGGTTGTACTTGTTGTTATCCTGTCTGGCGCTCGGCATTAAGGGGCTAAAAGAAGGACTGGTCCGCTCGGTGTCAGTATACTGTGTCTGAGTGGGATATTCATGTTAAACTGCGGCATGGTATCTCAGTGAGCTAGCACTATAAATCGGCATCAGTCCGGACTAGTACAAGCAGCCACACAAACACACACACGTTCATGCACGTCGCTGTATAAGTGCAATAATCTTGGACGCGACGTTAAACCCCATTTCACCTCACCTCACCTACTGAGAGGAAGCTTGTTATATTTCAAGTGAATTAAAGCCAAATGAGAGAAAGCATTTAAACAAACATAATAAAAACAAACAGAATATTTTGGGGAAAATATAAGGCTGCAAGTTATGTCAAAATATTAAAATATTTAAGGTAAACATAGATATTCAGCTCATAGAATCTAATTGTGATATCTTAGGTATATATACTTATAATGCGGAGCTATTAATGCATTTTAACCTTACAGGGAAATATTACTGACAACAATTAAAGTTTCCGTGCATTGTTTAATTGCTCACAAGGTTGTATTTGTATGGTTTCATTTAACAGATGACTTAAGCGGGAATGAACAGAGCGGCCTGGGTTTGGAAAGAAAACGCCTCTTCTAAAAAGATGGCGCGTCTTAAGACAACACAGATACAAATTGTTAATGTACATGTAGGTATCTGCATGACAAAGAAACAAGCAAAACAAAGCATTTTGAATCGGTTTTGTCCCATATGTTACAAAATATTTATGTCGTCATGTTCCTGGTTTTCTCTTATTCACTCAACCTCCCACGGGTCTAGTGATTCGATCCCCGGCCGCGTCATACCAAAAGACGTTAAAAGATGGTACTTGTTGTTACCCTGTCTTGCGCTCGGCATTAAAGGGCTAAAACAAGGACAGGTCGGCTCGGAGTCAGTATACTGTGTCTGAGTGGGATATTCATGTTAAACTGCGGCATGGTATCTCAGTGAGCTAGCACTATAAATCGGCATCAGTCCGGACTAGTACAAGCAGCCACACAAACACACGTGCATGCACGTCGCTATATAAGTGCAATAATCTTGAACGCGACGTTAAACCAAATTTCAGCTCGCTTCGCCTCTTATTCATTCCTATCTCATTCTGATTATAGCCATAGTGATAAAGAGTTCGTTTAGAGGCGGTTAACATATTTTCATAACTCGCATACCATTATTTTATTGCTAAATTCGCCAATATATAACGTTATATCAAATCCCATACAAAAACGAAGTCTTCAGTTATGAAAAGATGTCCGAGTCGACTTAAAGCTTATGTTCAAACTTTGGACGAAACGTGCAACTATAGAAATTAACTTAAACGTGGTCCTTGGTCGTTTTGGACATTGTAAATGGTAGAATTATATATTGCAAACCACCGTGACTGCATCAGATGTGGCAAAGGTTTACCTGCGGTAATTTGGAAAGACAAATTACTGCCTGCCTTCGGCATCGTCAGCTTCATGAAAAAGTCGACGTAGGAGCTAGAGAATTACACTTAGGAGATACAAAAGCCTACGTAGGCGATAAAACGTGCTGTTTATGAGATAAAACTCCTATTTAGGAGATTTAAACCCTACGTACGAGATTAAAAGTCCTACTTGGGTGATACAAAAAGTCACAGGATGGAGCCTGAAAGTCCCACGTAGGCTTTTGGTTTCCTACGGAAAAGATAAAACTCTGTTCCATGTGGCACCAAGACGCTTCCATACATCCGTATGAAATGTTCAGAATGACATTCATCAATCTCATTAAAATCAGATCTTAGTTCTCGCTACCGCTAAACAAAGATCTGAGGACATCCCATTACGGGTCACGTCAGACCGACCTTGCGCGAACTTTGACCGACCAATGGAATAACCAATCAGAAGGCAGCTTTCTCGTGCTTTACGGCACTAATTTCAAATTGGCGACTCCGCTTCGAAACTTACATATTTTGACAAACTCTCGATTACAAATTTGAAACCTGAACAAAAGAACATTCTGGAATGGCTAATAGATGATCTAGATTGTATGGATTCAATCGTTAAACCCGTATCTATCGTTCGGAATACCCCGTGTTAAAGTTTTCGAGGTTGTATGATTAGAAATCCCATTCCGACTGTCACTTTCATGATATGGTAAGCGACGCTCTGATTGGTCGCATGAAAGGTCGTTCTGACGTAACTCCAAATGGGATGTCTTCAGATCTATGTTTAGCGATAGCGAGAACTAAGGTCTGATTTTAATGAGATTGGACATTCATCCATGTATTTTTAAAAATGTAGTTAGGAATAAAGCTTACTTTCGTCTGTATTTGAACTGCAGTATAGAGTCCTCCAGAAACTGAGAACGACCTAACAATTGGATAATCAGTTGAGATGGAAATAGCATTTCATCAATTCCTATCAAGCAAATAAGCTTTCTGGTTTATAAAAGTGACCATTATCAGTGGGCTCAAGATACGTTCTTGACGGGTATCACTAAACGTCATCAATGTGTCCGATGCTAAAACACAGGCAGAGTGGCGAATACTGCCACATAATAAACTTTACAAGTTGCCTTTAACGTTATTATCATCTGCCCGAGGCAAGGGCGTTAACTGACTATATGGAACGTTTGTAGCCAGTTAACGCCCTTGCCTCGGGCAGATGCGTTATTATCTGCTACACTTTGAAAAAGAACTTTATAGTTAATACAATCAAACGCTTTCCTGAAATCGATAAACATACAGTGTAAATTCTGCCATATGTCCTTGACAGATATATCTCATAGCCCTTAGACAAAGGATTTGGTAAACAGATAAACGTTGGGCCTAAAGCCTGCTTGTACTTCAGATAATGGTATTTTACCACACCACTAAAGTCTCTATTAATAACAGCAGGTACATCTTGGTAGAGACAGTCATTCAGAGATATCCCGATGTAGTTTGTCTCAAGGATCATCAATGCAATGGATAAATTATACTTTTACACTATTGAACAGGGAAGATGCTGCTGTCAAAGTCAAGCCGTCATATTCCTAAGATTCATTACCCTTCTTCATCTTGTATGCTGACTAATCTACGCTAGGGACATAGAGTATTCCATATCTGTGTCCATAGATTCATTACCCTTCTTCATCTTGTATGCTGACTAATCTACGCTAGGGACATATAGTAATCCATATCTGTGTCCATAGATTCATTACCCTTCTTCATCTTGTATGCTGACTAATCTACGCTAGGGACATATAGTAATCCATATCTGTGTCCATAGATTCATTACCCTTCTTCATCTTGTATGCTGACTAATCTACGCTAGGGACATATAGTAATCCATATCTGTGTCCATAGATTCATTACCCTTCTTCATCTTGTATGCTGACTAATCTACGCTAGGGACATATAGTAATCCATATCTGTGTCCATAGATTCATTACCCTTCTTCATCTTGTATGCTGACTAATCTACGCTAGGGACATATAGTAATCCATATCTGTGTCCATAGATTCATTACCCTTCTTCATCTTGTATGCTGACTAATCTACGCTAGGGACATATAGTAATCCATATCTGTGTCCATAGATTCATTACCCTTCTTCATCTTGTATGCTGACTAATCTACGCTAGGGACATATAGTAATCCATATCTGTGTCCATAGATTCATTACCCTTCTTCATCTTGTATGCTGACTAATCTACGCTAGGGACATATAGTAATCCATATCTGTGTCCATAGATTCATTACCAGTGTATTGTAAAAAATATCACGGCAACGCCAGGGAATACTCTTTCTCTAGTATGTGACGAAACAGGTATAATTGGGTTTAAAAAAAGGCAAAATGGTGATGAAAATTATATGAATGGATCACTGATCGGTAAAGGGTATTTTAAGCATGTCCTACTCTACATATTGTGTTGTTTAACAAATAACAAACTGACCTCATGTTGTCTTATCTTACCCAAATATATTCTGTTGTTGCAATGTTTGTTCGTGTTTAACGTGTGTACTTGGTGCAACTACTGCAGAGTGTATGTGCATTTAGGGCGATCGCAGCGATGTGTGTAACATTCTGTACTGCAGATATTAATTATAAGGCCATGGATTAAGTTGAAACAGGACAAGGGCGTTGGTTAATAGGCGTTGAGACTTTACTTGGAAACACCTGGTACTCAGGTGCATATCGACATAGATGATAGACTCTGTGTGGATCTGCAGGGGGGGGAGGGGGTATTAACTTCCTTATTTAACTATCACGGATCGACGTTTGTATACGCGTCTCTATACCGATACAAATAAGCTGAATATCATACAGTTGACACCCACAAGGCAAGGAGCATGGTACTATTACTAGCCAACAAATCTTATCCGATTGGACATACAGCTGGCGCTTAAATAAAAACCATTTCGGTTATCAAAACAATTCTCTGCCTAAAAAGTCTGTTGTACGATTAAGACTATATCATAAGCATGGGTTTATGATTCATTATCAAATAGCGATGTACCAGATGTTCACAAAAAGATGAGCGAATCCTCACCCGTCACAAACACATGCAAAGGTAAGTCAAGTGTTCATCTGATGGAACACGTGGTATGAGTCAAAAAAGAGAATTGCACCGGACATCGTTTTGGTCACTGATGCGACAAGATTCTTCCACACATCAACGACACCAACTTACGAGCAAGAGTCGGGGGGCACGGGGGGCCCAGTCGTCAAAGGCGCCGCGGTCCGCTGTGCAGAGTTGCGTGCCTTGCGCACACCGGAAACCTATGATTGCGGGTTCGAATCCCAGTTCGCCACGATTATGATTCTAGGTATGTCAGTAACATACCCGTGCTCGTGAGATTCACCGAAATGGTAAACGTTTGAGACCTGCATCACTTCGGGCTTTCCTCCAACATTAAGCTGACACGCCGTGATATAACTGGGGTATTAATACTGTTAAAAGCGGCGTTAAACCCAACTCACCCACTCGAGCAAGAGTCGTATGCCAGTATCCTCAGCTGCATTTCCAAGGGCTGGAGTTACTGGAATGTTGCTCTGCATAACGGGGAAATTGACTATTGGAAACTTGAAATCATCCCTCTTGTCATACAGCCTTGTGGATGCTATAGTCACTCTGAATCTTTAAGGCACAGATCTAAATATGAAACAGATGAGGCGGTCTCACTGGTCTCTTTTATTTCTAGTTCGATCAGGGAGGTAAATCAGTGAAAGCTTTTTAACAATTATTAAACCTTGTAAAATCATCGATATGTCTGAAGCTTAGGTTAAATTCCTTGGCCAAATTCCCGAGTTTGAAATTTACAGACATCCGTCTGCATGACGATGTGAAACACGTGCCTACGTGGGCTATATACACACTGCACTGCTTGAGCCTGTATCAGATGCATGTTGAATGTTACAGTTTCTGGCGCACACTATCACACATTCTTTTCAATTTCTGCCGTTATTTGTATTTTAAAATCAACCTTACAACACAGACAACGTGCACAGAATCCGGTGACGCATGGCAACTAGATGCTCTTCATTTACGTTTTATGCGGGATTATTTTAGGATCCATCTTCAAGCACTTAAAAATGTTTAAATTATAATGTTTTAGTTGCAATACCGTATGGGACGCCTTTATCTGGTGCCCGCCTTGAAATTGTTGGAATATTGCTAAAAGCAGCGTAAACCCTATTCACTCACTCCATAACTGTACAGATTCGTATAGTAAACGCTCGTTACTCAGAATCCCCTTAATCCAAACACCCCCCTTTCCGCACGAATGTTGGTTTACGAGTCCCGTTCACCCGCTATTGACACATGTAACGACCGCCTTCGTGGTCTATTGGTAAAGCGTCCTCCCGGAGAGCGGAAGGTCCGGAGTTCTATCCCCGGCCGTGTAATACCAAAAGACGTAAAAAGATGGTACTTGTTGTTACCCTGCCTGGCGCCCGGCATAAAACACTAAAACAAGTACTGGTCGGCTCGAAGTCAGTACACTGTGTCTGAGTGGGGCATTCATGTTAAGCTGCCGCATAGTATCTCAGTGGCCTAGCACTATAAATGGGCATCAGTCTGGACTAGTACAAGCACACACGCACACACATAAACACACGCACGCACGCACGCGCATCGCTATATAAGTGCAATTGCAATAATCTTGCACGCAACGTTAAACCTCACCTCACCTCATTGACATATGTAACGAGTTTATCATTCACACGTTTCAAAGAATTATTTTCGGTGTATGGTGTTTACAAGACGGTAACTAGCTAATCAGATAGCTGAATTTTATTACGAGAAGTGATAAAGATTCCTACAGTTTGTCACAGATTATCATCCTTGGAACCTCTGTTCCTCACCCTCACAAAATGTATAAATATCTAGTATCACTTCACGTGTCTTCTATTAAGCTGATAGGTGATCATATAACTCCCACTGATCAACAAATTCAAACAGTAACACATACATGTAGTAGCTTAACAATTGGAAGCGACGACCATAACTCACACACATTAACGCACACCATCACGGTTTTATCAGTAAGATTAATGCACGCAGGAGACGTGAAATTAGGAGTTAATATGATTGATGACACCCCTTATCTTTCATATATATATATTTATATATTTGCATTTGCAGACCGTGATATATGTCAGGTGATATAACATTAGCCTGTCCCGTTCCAGACGCAGAAGTTCAGAGGAATTAGGGCCACAATCACATTATGGAAACGCATCAGCAATGGAATTGATAATGTGTGTGGCTTTATGGTGTGACTAGGTTAAGAGAAACCATGTCCCATTATGTGTTGTATGTCCTGGGAATTACGTAAAACAAGCGTCCTTAATGCTAGGTTACCTTCCTACGGTGTTCTTTATGAGCATAATAGACAAAGCTGCTCTCTTGAAAGTAATACCTTCTTTAATAATAAACAGACTATGTGCCTCATATTTTTTCTCTTAAATACCACGGTGTATGTGGTATAATGGTTACGGTAGCGTTACGTAAATTGTTACGAATGTACATTTAGCAAACATTAGAAGGAAAGAAGACACACTTGTCGCCGTATGTTTTTCGAGCTTGCGCAAGCATGTTACGAGGAGAAGCGTTCTTCACACATAAAACCACAATACTGGTGTAATGAATTGCCTGGCGAACACACTGGAAGGTGGAATACTGCAGGATACCTACGTCTATCTGGCTCTCATCAGTGAAGAAATGTCTTCATCCACGCGTACATGCTAGGCTACCGCGGGGTATGCCACATGCTGTTATATACAACAGACGTGCTCGGTGTCAGGTTTCACGAGAGACTTATTCTTAATCTACTTGGGTTTAACATGTCCTGAAACATTATTTCTTCCATGAGTTTTTAAGGGAACGTTAACTATAAATAAAGCGACAAAGTCATAAGTACTAAAAGCAGTACAAGGTGTTGGATAGTTTGACTTTGTGGAAATGCTAGCCAAAGTACAGGCCGTGTCCCAGTTTCAGGAGTGAGTAATTAATGTTATTTTATGGCTGAGTCAGAGATTTGTTCAAGATATTTGTTTATTTCATACAGTTCTAAAAGACACAATAGCCAATCCCACAGTGTGAACACGACTTTATTGATGAGAACGAATCTGACAAAACTACCAACAGTTCATCGATTGGCCTCCCGACAATTTATCATTTGGAGTTAGCGGGAACGATTTGAAACCTCTTACGACATCATCTTCCAAGTATAACTCGATCATTATTGAAATATAGCGAACTGAATTGTCCATGAACTCATAAATACGCCAACCCCGGAAATTAAATTCAACACATAAATGTCAACGAAATTGTCGAAATATAATTACGCTCATAATCGAAACATTCGCAGGGGGTCCTACAGCCTTCCAATCTGTATGTTTAGATGTTCAATCTATATTTCATTGTCTGAATTACGTGTTCATCATAAACAAGATCAAACATGAAATGATTTATTACTGATGTGTCATCGTTTTTCAATATTGTATTTAAACAGCGGCTTGGGTAATCATGTATAACTGAGTCCAACTCCGCCCACAACATGGTTAGGCAATTGTATAGTCCAGACAACTTGTGGTTTTGTCCGCCAATCGACTTCACAAGACCAAGACAGAACGTTACCATTGCGGGAAAGGAAACCAGATTTGGCGATGACTTCATGGTCGGGTCAAGCTGACCGCGGACAGTGAGTGGGTGATCAGGGGTGAGATATGATCCGATTTACTTAGATAGGTCTGATGTGAGAGTTAAATGGGTCTGAAATCAGTGATATGAATAATTCAGTACACAGGATTCTTTGCAAATCGTTATTGACTGTCTGTGTGAAGTTGGGAGATTGCTCCTCACGGAAAGTGTTTTGTCTGGTATGAAGATAAAAAATTTATTCAAGTTTCTATTCATCACATACAGATTTAATTTGTTATGTGTGTTTGGGGTAACGTCGCTTTCTATGTTTCAGTCATATCAAAGACCAAAGTAACGCCGTCCGTTTTGTTTTTGTTTTTTTGTTTATTTGTTTGTTTGTTTATCGCCAATTGTTTATCGATATGATGGCTATTGTAAATAATCGAGTCTGGACCAGACAAACCTGTGATTGATATTAATTCAATATTTAAGTCATATCAAAGCCCAAAGTAACGCTGTCCGTTTGTTTGTTTGTTGGTTTGTTGGTTGGTTTGTTGGATTGTTTGTTTGTTTAACGTCAATATTTTATCCATATTATGGCGAATTGTAAATAATCGAGTCAGGTCCAGACAAACCAGTGATTGATATTTATCCAACATTTCAGTCATATCAAAGCCCAACGTAACGCTGTCCGTTTGTTTGTTTGTTTGTTTGTTTAACGCAAATATTTTGTCCATACGACGGCGATTGTAAATAATCGAGTCTGGACCTGACAAACCAGTCATAGATATTATGTGTAGCGTCTCATGCTATCGGGGCATGATGACACACTACAAACCGACTCACCAGCCTGACCACCCGGCCAATCTAGTCGCCTCCCGCAACAAGCCGGGGACCTATTCTCACCCGGAATTCCCATGGGTTACGAAGTTCTTAGATGTTACCACATTGGTAAAAGGGGCGGTGGGGTAGCCTGGCGGTTAAAGCGTTAGCTCGTTCGACCAGGGTTCGATTTCCGACATGGGTACAAAGTGTGAAACCCATTTCTGGTGTCCCCCGCCGTGCTTTTGCTGGAATATTGCTAAAAGCGGCGTAAAACCATATTCACTTACTCACTTTGGTAAAACCCATGAGAACGGATATGGTGTTGACTTACCAAGATTCACAATCTGAAACGGCCTTCCCGCTCAACGATGTACGTCAGGCGTAACTCCGCTCTTTACGACGTTGATCACTTCGGCTCCGAGATCCCTCTTGACCATATACTGGTATCGTGCGACTCTAGATGCACTGGTATCGTGCACGACAAGAATACACAACTGATACCCACAAAGGAATTCGAAACTAGAACTGTAGCCCTATAAGGAAAAACGGTAACCAACAAGCTACCCACCCACCCTCGTGGAGTAAGGAAACTTTGACATTCTCTCTCTATCTATCCCTTGTATTTTGCGTGAAAAAAAGCAAACTTGCAATAGTATTTAAAAAGTCGTCTTGATCATTTGAATTTGTTTTGTGTATTTCTGTTGATTGTTAGGCGAGTTGTGCCAAAATAGTACATGGTATCGATAACGGGGCTATGTATGTTATTTCGATGTCTCCGCCCATGCTGGTGGTGAGAGGCGACGTTATTAGATAAGGAGGTCAGGCTCTATGATTTCGGTGGTTGGTAAACCCCGACAGCGTGGTACGGTGCTCAACTTATCAACCCAGACTGGCCCAGACTTTCCTTTACACAGATCGCTGAATATTGCTGAATAAGGCGGAAAACGGCCAACAAACAAAATTAATACAATCATTTCGTCGTCAGATGTCTGATTGTTCAAAAGTTCTGACAATACACAGCTCTGTTCTCCTGAAAGGTATTTTGAAGGTAGAAGGTCGTTGAACTACCCAAATGGCAAACACATAATTCAAAATGTCTTTTTACATTTTTCGTAAAACGAGAAGAAAGGGGAAATTGAATATGCGTGAATGTACTGACCCATTACTGACTGGCTTAGAGTGAGTGAGTGAGTGAGTGAGTTGGGTTTAACGCCGCTTTTAACAATATTCCAGTTATATCGCGGCGTGTCAGCTTAATGTGGGAGGAAAGCCCGAAGTGATGCAGGTCTCAGACGTTTACCACTTCGGTGAAACCCACGAGCACGGGTATGGTGCTGACAAACCTAGAAACATAATCGGGGCGAACCGGGATTCGAACCCACAATCATAGGTTTCTGGCGTGCCCAAGGGACGCAACTCTGCACAGCGAATCGCGGCGCCTTAGACGACTGGGCCACCCGTGCCCCCGACTGGCTTAGAAATACAACGACCAGCTGATGACCTTGAAAACCACATGGGTTGGCGTTGTTTCATCTAAACGTTACACAAGGCCTGTACCGTAGTGTGGCGATTCCCCCTGATCGCTGTGTTCCTGACAACGTGGTCTGTTTATCAACCTAGCCACTAAATCCACAATCAATACCCCGCCATCATCAATCACAACCATGGTGATCGAAAACCGATCATACTCCAAAACAATCTGGCCGCTACTTACAGCCTGCTTCTCTAAAGAGGTCTTTATCCATCTACGGTCCCGACAATCACTCGTCGATGGGCGATGCTCTGCTAAGACTCATGTTTAACAAGCGAAGCAACTCGAGAGTTGTAAATAGCTTATCAGCGCTAATTACAGATAACAGTTGATTTACATGTTAGCGTTGTGTAGTTCTCTCAGTTTGAGTTGTGTTCTTAGTTGTACTAACAGACGTACTACTTGACGACTCACGAGGAGTGAGTGAGTATGGTTTTACGCCGCTTTTAGCAATATTCCAGCAATATCACGGCGGGGGGAACCAGAAAGGGGCTTTACACATGTCGGGAGTCGAACCCGAGACTTCGGCATGACGAGCGAACGCTTTAACCACTAGGCTTCCCGACCGCCCCACGAGGAACACATGCGACCCTTACATAAAGGAGTCTTGGACTACATTTTTTTCTGATCACAGACCGACCCTATTTATCGGGTCCAGCCTGAAAGTTTTCTTTTTCAAATTCTCGGTTTCAGTTGAGGTAAGCTATCAAGGAAAAAACATGAATACTCCATTCAGATGCTACTCTTCCAGGACAATGAACCTGTGCCATTTTAAAGGACAATATTTTGAAAAAAATGTGTCAACAAATTTTCTCCTGAACAAAAATCTATTTGAAGCCACGATAATTTCGATTTACTGTACACAGATACTCACAACTTGACACTAAATGTCCTTTTAACAATGCGTAAAACTCGAAGCCTTGGCTAAGTACGTCAACAAATACGCCAGTTTTCGTGTATTATAGAACAGTCTCGTCACAGCCCTAATGTCGAGCTACATGTAGGTACATTTGCGTATTCCAATTTAGGTAAGTATACAGAAAGGTACCTGTGACACATCGACCCCTTCAGTTTTTCATTGTTCATCACGTTTATGTATGCCAACAAGGGTTGGGTATGATAAAGACTCTCTAGTCAGTAAAAAGGACATTTTATAAGGTGTTCACAAAATATTGTGACAACTATATTATTTTCTGCATTATAATTTAATTTTGCACTTTTTATAGCATAGAAGTATGACAAATAACGATGAGAAAGTCCGTGGCCCCAAATGACAGATGAAGTCTCCTAAAATTATGTGCCTTGATAAAGAAAAAGCATCATCCCGAGTTAACTAACTGTTAAAGTCCAGTTTCCATCCTTGCCGAACTAGGCCGGCATTTCTGGGTTCGATCGTAGCGCCACCAGTGGCTATGACGAGTTATGGCCCTTCTATGTCCTTCCTATTGACCAATCAGATTCCACCTCTGATATCGGTTGCATGTGCTTGAAACAAAATGGCGCCGCGAAGTGAAGACGAAAGGATTGATAATCAAGATTTATATTGTAACAAAACGTGATTTTCTTCGAAAACTGCTTTAAATCACGTGAGCACATTTATTAAAAAACATGAAACGATGTATCTGTTGATGCTAAGTTGACGGTACACATGCCTTGCAAATCCTGCAATCGACCGAAATCTGCACGGCAGTTTACGCACCGGATGTTGATTTCTTCACGCGAATTAGATTGGACTATGCATAGACTCGACAGTCCAGTCAAAATATAACTCCATAATTCCAGCCTACGGACTCAATACACGGATTGCACGAGCTCATCACACGACTTCAGGGTGACGTTGTTTGGCTCGAGACCTTTAATAGGCGTGGCAATCTAGTCATATATGGTATTGAGGAAGGCATAAATGGAACCTGCGATGTTTGTAAACAGAAAGTTGTAGATGCACTCAACTCGACTACGCCATCACAACTGTTGACAGTATCTGATACTGCACGTGCCCATAGAATTCGTTAACCTGTTCAGGGGAAATCAAGACTCTCATCGCTAAAGTTAAAGATTCAGACCAGAAGATAGCGGCATTGAAAAATAGATCTGAACTTGCTACAAAAAACATTGGGGTATCAAATTATCTTACCTTACGTCAGCGGGAAACATTACGGGCCCTACGTGCTGATAACAAGCGAGGTTACTTCAAAGGTGGCAAACTGATGGTGGAAGGTATGTCACCAACTGCGCAGTCGACAGATAACAGACAATCACCACCGCCTACTGAGACCCCTGCTACGCCCTAGACCCAAGTCTGTGACCGTGATGCTTTACCCAACACCTATAGATTTCTCTCCTGAAGTAATAAATATTGGAGGCTTACTAAATAAACTTAAGGATAGTGACTTTTGTTCTTTCATATACAACCATGAGGTCATCCCGATATATGAAACAAGGACGTCAGAAATCGGCTTCATTGGCACCCACTTTCATGACTTCCCTTATTTCTCTAAATAAGTTATCTCAGTATGGTCGATATTCTGAGGGAATACTAGTTTTAGTTAAAGCTCAATTAGCAAGGTACATTCTTGATTTTAAGGTTGGTGATAATGCAGTTACCGTGTTGTTTGACAAGGACATATTAAGTTATGACTTAAATGTCTTATGTGTTTTTAGTTACATTCAGCCAGAAGGCTCGTCATGGTATGATGACAAAGACAGTCGCAATGGTGTTGACTTACTTTTGTGTGTTGGAAAAGTATCCAGATGTTTCCATTTTATTGTTCGGGGATTTAAACAGCAGAACTGGCACAGAACAAAACTACGTCGGAGATGATATCATTCACTATGTGGAAGGGGATGAACATTATACCCACCTTTTAACCAAGTTCGACATGCCACGAATATCTAGTGACCAGAAGGTGAATACGTTCGGTAGATCTCTCCTGGAAATGTGCTCACTTCTGGACATCCATATTAACAATGGAAGGGTTGGGGCAAACTCCGGCGGCTTCACTTTCATAGGCCATTTGGGATGCAGCGTCATAGACTATGCGTTAGCATCAACAGATATATTTCAACATATTGCAGACTTTGGCATAATGTCCCGCTCAGAAAGTGATTTTTTACCAATCCGTGTGAGCATTAGTCATAAGGGAGATGCGTTCGAACCTGAGGATAGTCAAATATTTCTCAACATTATACACAAATATTGATCCTCTTGACAGTGACGATAAAAGTCTGTACTTATGTGAATCTCATGAATTGATAGAAGATATTCTACTGCCCTATAACAAGATCAGAAATCACAGACAGTATTCGTGACTTCAGCTGGAGTTGACCATATCATAAGCGAATACATAAAACACTCATCAGATGTTATTTCTCCTCACTTGGAGATTATATTCAATAGCATGTATGAAAATGGTGCTTTTTCTGAACAATTGGTCATTAGGAATTATCATTCCATTACATAAGAAAGTAACGCAACAGTTCCAGATATCTATCGAGCCATACGCCTTCTTAGCAAAGTCTCCTTAGCAAAGTATTCACTTCAATTCTATGCAAGAGATTAGTTTTCTGGACAGACACACTTTGTGATATTTCTGAATGCCAGTCAGGCTTTCGGAAGGGTCATTGCACTGTTGATAACTGTTTCGTCCTTAATGCTCTTATACAACGATTCCTTTCACGTAAAGGGGGTAAGTTTTACGTGACTTTTATTGACTTCTCTAAGGCGTTCGATTCCACACACCGTAACCTTCTTTGGAGTTTGCTTTATAAACGGGGATTAAGTACAAAAATGGGTAGAATGTTGCAGTAAATCTACAAGGACGTTGAGGCAAGTGTAAGGTCTAACAATCGTATGTCTGAGGCATTCGATTTCCCTTTGGGTGTCAGGCAAGGCTGTGTACTTAGCCAATTCTTGTTCCAGTTCTTAAGATGGAAGAGGAGTGTCCGTTTGGTGTACAGCTCCATCCAGACATTATCCACTTCCTGTTACTTCTATTTGCAGATGATTTGATACTCGTTGGTGATAGTGTTTCTAACCTTCAGAAGAAACTAAGCGTCCTTAAAAAACTTTGTAACACTCGGAAAATGTCAGTAAATATGTCCAAGACCAAAAGTTGTATTAAAAAATGGCGGTTGTTTGTCACATTTCGAAAAGTGGTTTTACAAAGGGAAAAGGGTTGAAGTTGCTTGCGGTTATACTTACTTGGGTTTGTAGTTTAACAATAGGACTTAACTGGTCTAAAACTCTTGATAAGATTGCCCTGCAGGCGAAAAGGGTATGTATAACTATCCTGAGAGGTATACATTCGCTACAACCTTTTTCACCAGATTTCTACTTCCAAAGTTTCGATGCGAAGATCATGCCAACGCTTTTGTATGGTGCCGAGGTCTAGGGATTGAAAATGTTGAAAAATTGGAAGCTGGGCAGTTATATGCTTGTAAACGGTTTTGGGGTTTAACGTTATCCGCATCAAACAATGCTGTATTGGGCGAGTGTGGCAGATACCCTATTCAAGTATTTGCTTTGACCAGATGTGTGAAATATTGGCTGAACATACCAAAGATGCCAGGTGAGGTGAGGTGAAATGGGGTTTAACGTCGCGTCCAAGATTATTGCTCTTATATAGCGACGTGCATATACGTGTATGTGTGTGTGTGGCTGCTTGTACTAGTCCGGACTGATGCCGATTTATAGTGCTAGCTCACTGAGATACCATGCCGCAGTTTAACATGAATAACCCACTCAGACACAGTATACTGACTCCGAACCGACCAGTCCTTGTTTTAGCCCCTTAATGCCGAGCGCCAGACAGGGTAACAACAAGTACCATCTTTTAACGCCTTTTGGTATGACGCGGCCGGGGATCAAACCCCGGACCTTCCGCTCTCCGGGCGGACGCTCTACCACTAGACCACGGAGGCGGTCCTAAAGATGCTAGACTTTAGTTTACCAAGAAAGTGCTACAATATATTGTACCTGTATGATGAACATGGTCTGGTCAATTGGGTAGCTAAATTAAGGAATTGCCTTTGCAAACTTGGTTTCGGAGATGTTTGGAGGTTCCAAATGTATGGAAACCGAAAGGTTTTTCTTAATATGTTTAAACAACGTCTGAAAGACCATTTTCAGCAAATCTGGCAAAGCGAACTTCTTGCAAGTTCAAAAATGTCACATTATGCTTATTTTAAGACTTATGTTAAATGTGAACCTTATTTGTCATTCTTGAATTCGCAAAATATGAAAACAACCATCACGAGATTCAGACTGAGTTGTCATACTTTGGAAATTGAGAATGGACGTCATTATAAAATCCCAAGAATTTTAAGAAAATGCAAATTTTGTAAATTAGACTGTGTTTTAACCGAGTACCACTTCCTACTTTTTTGTCCATCGTATGTCAAGTTACGGCAACTATATCTCAAAACAAAGTTCTATTGTCATCCTAACGTTCATAAATTTAATATGCTTCTGTCATCACCAGATACATAATTATATTATTACAAATCTAGCAAAATATCTGTATTATGCAAATGAAGTAAGAAATGCGAAACTGAATGTTTAAAACTTGTCTGGACTGAACTTTTGTACACAAAGGCCTGTGGCCTACATGTATTAGAAATAAAATGATTGATTGAATTCCAAGCTAGTTAGGCAAGGGTGGAAACTGGACTTTTACAGCCAGTTAACTCCCTTTCCTCGGGAAGATGAGAAAATGAGACAAACCGCTCAAAGAAAGACCATTAACTTACTAGGATTTGGTGTTGTAATAAGTGAACGTTTTATAAAGCAAAAAAACACACACCGATTCTACAGTGATGAAATTGGGCAGCTCAAGCGGGTCAGATAGGGCCTTTCATCACACCTGTCCGTTTTCCAATATCGGGGGTACGAAAATGTGTTTGTCCATTATCGTGGCGTGTATCGCTGAAATATTAAGTATAAATTGCCAGGCAGCAAATCCTCAGTAACACACGTTAAATTGTTTTATCGACCCAATAAATGTTGGTACTTTCCACAAGCACACTGCATCTGCTCAAAGATGGTTTAATAATTTAATGCTGTTGTGAACGCTATTTCAATTACAACACGGTCTGTCGGTTTATGGTAAGAGTCATGCAAGATTTATACGTTTGCCAGTTTGGATCTGCCCAGCCAACGAGCCTTATAGAGACGAATTTCGAATTTGAAAACACACCTGTGGATCCAGGTACCTTTGGGGCACAATTCTGCATAGCGAATTATCATCCGTCACCACTCGCCCCTTTCCTTAACTTGCAATAAGACTCGTCCTCCTTGTGGTTAGGCTGTGAAGACGGAGACTGACCATTAGCCCCTCGAGGGTATTTTCAGAAAACCACTACACCACGCTCCTTTACGACTACAAAAGCTGTTGATAGTGCTACAAAGTTATGACCTTGAGGTATCCTACAAGCCAGGATCAGAGATGCATATTTTAGACCAGCTAGGTCTGTCATATATCCCAATCATGGAGGATAAGCTGCTACCAGACTTGGAGGTAGATATGCTCAGCTACCTGCCAATCACGGAAGAAACATATGACCACTTCAAAAGAGCTACGAATGAGGATGAGAGTTTAAGAGAAGTCCGACCTTTGGTAATGGATGGATTGTCAGGTACCAAAGACAAACTTTCAAGAGCTTTAAGACAATACACTTCAAGGAAGAAATATCATGGATTAGATGGACTCCTCTTCAAAGGCCACAGACTGACTGTTCCCAAATCTCTTCAGGGTGTGATGCTGAAGAAGCTCCATGAGTCACATACTGGTATAGTAAAATGTAAAAGCCATGTAAGAGAAGTATTGTTCTAGTGTGGAATGGCCTCACAGATAGAGGACATTGTTGGAAAATGAGCAGTGTGTGCACAGGATCAGATAGAAAATCCAAATACAGGTTGGACTGCCTGATCGCCCATGGTCCAAAATAGGAAATGACATGTTCGAATTCAATGGCAACCAATATCTGTTGACTGTTCACTACTACTCCAAATTGCCAGAAATCGCTAAGCCCCAAAGAACCACAATCTCTCAAGTAATCGACCAATTAAAGAGCCAGTTTTCCAAATATGGAATGCCAGACATTGTTTTCAGTGACAATGGACCTTAGTATCCAAATGCTGATTTTAAGGTTTTCGCAAGTTCATATGGTTCCAGGCATCTGACATCTAACCCACATTACCCCCAGCCAAATGGACAAGCGGAGCGCATGGTACAGACGGTACAAAATGTGTAACGGAAAGCAAAGGATCTATACAAAGCATTGACGACTTACAGAGACAGTCCACTTGAAGGCTTGAACAAGTCCCCGGCACAGATGATCCTAGGTAGGAGACTGAACACTACACTGACTGTGATATCACCTCTGTTAAAGCCACAGGGTCTGGAGGACATGAAGCAGAAACTACAAGCAAGGCAACATAAGCAACTCTCCCATTACCCTGGCAAGTGTGAATTATCTCCCTTACACCAGGGGGATCCGGTGATTATTGAAAAAGTTAATAAGAAGTGGGTGAGTGCAGAGGTGATGCGTTACCATGCGACAACTCGATCCTATGTACTGGAGACCCCCGATGGCCGTGACTTCCGCTGAAACAGGAGCCACTTGAAACCAACGAGTGCTGCAGCAGAGGACATGGAAAGAACTGAGACACAGACTTCATCAGGCAATACGACAGGAGAGAACTTGTAAAATTCTGCAGTCAACATTAGTCAGCAAGTAGATCTACAGTAGCCAGACAACTTACAGATGACAGGTAGAGCAGGAATAGTGGTGCCACCTGCAAAGTACAAAGACTATGTTACATAGACTTCAAATCAGTGCCAAAGTGTGAATCTGTGTGAATCTGTTTTCAGTGTACATATTTTCAGACTCTTCACAGGGCATTTTCGAATCAATGCCAATTTATTTCTTTTCAGAAGAACGAACATTACACTGACCTTTATACAGACAGTGGCTTTAACAGATCCATCGCAAACATGTGGTGAAATCCGTCCATGTTGTTCATCTGTTTTTTCGTTAAATGCTCATTTACATGTTATCTAAAGTTTTCATAATAACCAGCTTATTCAAAAGTGCGAACGGAAAGGGGTTTGAAATATTTCGGTCAATTCCCACCTTTCATTATAACCAATGATAACCCATCAGTTGAGTTTGCCTGTCGAACCTTTGGAGAAACCGGGCAATGGCGGTACATGGCTGAATAAACGTAATCAGAAGAGCTCCCGAGACGAGATAAACCTACATGACACCCCTATCGATGAATGTTATGTGCGAAAACCAGTACACAACACCCTTTCGTTTAATGTTATGTGCGAAACTACGTCAAACCAATCAGAATGCGCGTATGAATTCAAGTACTTCAGTCAAAGAATCCCTCAGGTATAATGTTTGGCTTTACATATGTTTTGCATTTAAAAATATTCCCAAAATACAGTTAAATGTGTTTAATCATACCATATAATACTGTTAGTCCCGATATGTTTTCAATAGTATCTGGAATTATATATATACACAACGAGTTGACAATTCTTTTACCCATGCCTTTTTCCGCTTAGACGGAACCCAGTCGCAAAAAGAGAGGCACGAGTCCCTGTTCGGCTTGTCCCGGAATAACACGAGTTGGTCTCGATAGAGCGAATAGAGACCCATGCCCCATAACTGGGAAGAGACGTGACGTACTTTGAGCCGATTTGCTCATTTTTACTGGGCGCTCTGGGTTCACTCGACGTGATCGCATATGGAGGGGTTGTCAGAGCTTGGCGGAGGCAGCTGTCAAATCTGAGAAAAAATCTGAATATGATGAGGTTGATATTATTCTGGATCCTACTGAATAGTGGAAGCGACTGTAGATAAGGGTGGTCTACAATCCCAAATCGATCATGGGCTCCACTTTAACATATACTTGACATAGCGTGATGATCACTTTGTGTAGGCGCAGGTTAGTCCTGGACCCACTCGCACAAAGCGATCTTAGCGCTAAGATGATCTTAACTCCCATACTTTAACATAGGCTTTCAATAGTCTTAGTGCTAAGATCGCTTTGTGCAAGTGGGCCCTGGACGTTGTCATCGATGCAATGACACCCGGTGTCGTCAATCTAATTACCATTACAGGGAAACTCCGCCACCCGGAAACCCCACTTTCTGTAAATATCAACAACAAAATCATTTCCATAATCATAAGAAATATAATGCTGATGTCCATTGCGAGACTCCGACTATATCACCAACATATTTTAATTAATATAACTATCAAATAGTGATGATATCAGGTGTTCGCGAAAAGGTAAGCGTATCCTGACCCACCGGTGGCACCCATCACAAACACATGCAAAGGCAAGTCAAATGTTCACTTGAATGAAAACATGGAACATATGGTACGAGTCAAAACAGGGAATTGCTTCAGACATATTGTTTGTCACCGAAGTGTCAACTTTGGAAATTTCCTCCACATGTCTACAACGAAACGTTTTGAAAGCTTTACTGTGAAAGCCTTGAACGTTGTAACCTTGTTCAAACAACTTCTGAGCAAGAGTTGTATGACGCAATATTCCAGCTATATGACGGCGGTCTGTAAATAATCGAATCTGGATCAGACAATCCAGTGATTGACACGAAGCGATGTATCAACCAAGTCAGCCTGACCACTCAATCCCGTTAGTCGCCTTTTACGACACGCAAGGGTAACTGAAGAGTGAGTGAGTGAGTTGTGTTAAACGCCGCTTTTAACAGTATTCCAGTTATATCACGGCGTGTCAGCTTAATGTGGGAGGAAAGCCCGAAGTGATGCAGGTCTCAGGCGTTTACCACTTCGGGGAAACCCACGAGCACGGGTATGGTGCTGACAAACCTAGAAACATTATCGGGGCGAACCGGGATTCGACCCCACAATCATAGGTTTCTGGCGTGCAAAAGGGACGCAACTCTGCACATCGAATCGCGGCGCCTTAGACGACTGGACCACCCGTGCCCCCGTTGCTGAAGACCAATTCTAACCCGGATATTCATGGGGACACATGTATGTAAAAGAGATGTGGGAATAGCTGACAGTGGTGTTTAATTTACACGTCAAGAATCGTGAATGTTGATCTGACAATTAGTCTTGCTGCTCCCAGTAAGAATAGGACAATGGGGAAAGCGCGTTTTGGATCTGACTTTGTCCACACACCGTTCACAAGAAACGGCTTAACAATGCTAGAGACTCCGGTAGTGAATGTTCCGGTCGTGTGCAGGGAATTAGACTGGGCACTGCTTCACATTCAACCTGTCAGTCATCCCGTGGAGGATATTCCATTTCCGTGTACCCTTTGTGAAGAGTATGTAGATCAAGTTCTATTTGGGCCACTTATTTACATAGAAATTGGTATTTCTATACGCAATCAGCTGCTTGTGACTAAGCCTCCCATGTACCTGTGGTTCAATTGTCCCGATCCTATTTATTTCCACTCCAATTTTTTTAGGAGAGTAGCTGAAACTCAGTTAAGTGAAATTATTCAAATCTATTTTATGTCCTCTCGTTTGGTCAGGTCAGTACTTGTGGCCTTTTTTAGTTTGAAACAGCGATCAGACCCCAGCTGCCATAGTTTCATGTACCGCTTTTTACATGTTCCCCTCAGTGTTGCATTGTGGGTACAGTTCGCTTCCTGTTTGATGCAACCTGGAATAAACCTGTAACGAATCTGGTTCCGGCTCTCCCCGCGCCTCCTCATCATGTGATATGTAGAGACAGAGCCAGGTTTATAGCGTCCAACGATGATCACAGTCATTGTGAGATAGAGAATTTTGATTCTGAGAAAGTCACCCAATGTCAAGGCCTTGCAATTCTATTAAACATTTAGATAAGATACCTACGCGATAAATCGCAAAGAACAATGAAGAACGAAGTGTGGGTTATTTAAGAAATAAACGACGAGTGGAAGCTGTTTATCGTACAATAAAACACTGCAGGGAGAATAAACCATGAGCTTTCTCATATTTCACGATACTGCGCCCCTCATGGTTTATTCTCCCTGCTGAGTTTTATTGTATAATAAACAACTCCCACGCGTCGTTTATTTCTTAAATAAAATATATCAGGATATAATTGAAGGATGAACGATTTCGATTTTCTCGGCAGCTCACCAACTGACGGAATATCACGATAAGAAGTTGCTGATTCACTTATTAATTTGTAGATATATTTGTTTGGCTAAGAGGTATTGTAAAATTTGGAAATCACCATAGGTAATATTTTAATTTCTCTTTGGAAACGAAACGAGACATATGACCATTTTCTTTAGCTTTCTGTAAATGTACGACTCTATATTGTCGAAACATCGAATGAGGATTTATTCAATCTTTCACGGCACACGTCTTTGTCTAAAGTGGGACAGCCGAAATTGATGTACGTCTTAGGCAATTATCATGCTTAAGAACATTCTGCCGATTATTTCAAGGATCGAGTGGTAATGCAACCGTCTTCATACATCACAGAGGCAATGGAGCAGAAGACGATTGGCGACAGCAATGTCAGGAATTGCCGACATTTGCATCCAGTCAATGAAGTGGTAGATTACATTCTATCAGTCAACTCTATTATATGGCCTCATCTTCGCTTATTTCCTGTGTCAGTTTTTATCGCCGGTCCCGGATACTCTTAAATCGCCATTCATGTGTGCTCACATCAGTGTTGGGTCTGTATATCTCATATATGTTTCCTTTAACCCAGGTCCCGTTTCCTCTTATATCCCATACCTTGGGACCTCTATTATCCCAGTCATGAGCTTTTTTACATCAGAGGTTTTTTTGTCCTATTGTTTTCCCATATGGTGTTTCCTCAATATCTAAACTGTCGATCAAAGAAAATATATGACCATGTTTGATGAAGGCTAAACATGAAACCAAAAAGCACATGGGCGGGGTACAGGGTGTCCGGACTGTATCTCAGTGGGCTGGCACCATAACACCGACCTTGTCCGGACTAGTACAAGTAGCCACACATACACACACTCCTCTCTCTTCCGTCCAATGACCCTATACCATTCGGCTTGTGTCCTTCCATATCATCCGACCTAGCTGTGACCAACTATATCTTCCTTCCTAGCTGTGACCAACTATTTCATCCGTCCTGGCTGAGACCAACTATTTCACCCGTCCTAGTTGAGACCAACTATTACACCCGTCCTAGCTGTAACCAACTATATCACCCGTCCTAGCTGTAACCAACTATATCACCCGTCCTAGCTGTGACCAACTATATCACCCGTCCTAGCTGTAACCAACTATATCACCCGTCCTAGCTGTGACCAACTATTTCCCCCGTCCTAGCTGAGACCAACTATATCACCCGTCCTAGCTAAAACCAACCATCTTAGCTGAGACCAACTATATCACCCGTCCTAGCTGTGACCAACTAATTTCCCCGTCCTAGCTGTAACCAACTATACCACCCGTCCTAGCTGTAACCAACTATATCACCCGTCCTAGCTGTGACCAACTATATCACCCGTCCTAGCTGTAACCAACTATATCACCCGTCCTAGCTGTAATCAACTATATCACCCGT
The DNA here is from genome assembly GCF_023055435.1 of Haliotis rufescens. Taxonomy (NCBI): domain Eukaryota; kingdom Metazoa; phylum Mollusca; class Gastropoda; order Lepetellida; family Haliotidae; genus Haliotis; species Haliotis rufescens. The sequence continues at coordinate 14,681,658 of NW_025963802.1, forward strand.
CCTAGCTGTAACCAACTATATCAGCCGTCCTAGCTGTAATCAACTGTATCACCCGTCCTAGCTGTGACCAACTATATCACCCGTCCTAGCTGTAACCAACTATATCACCCGTCCTAGCTGTGACCAACTATATCACCCGTCCTAGCTGTGACCAACTAGTTCCCCCTTCCTAGCTGAGTCTAACTCTTTCACCCGTCCTAGCTGAGTCCAACTCTGTCACCCGTCCTAGCTGTGACCAACTATATCACCCGTCCTAGCTGTGACCAACTATATCACCCGTCCTAGCTGTGACCAACTATATCACCCGTCCTAGCTGTCACCAACTATACCACCCGTCCTAGCTGAGTCCAACTCTTTCACCCGTCCTAGCTGTCACCAACTACATGTATATCACCCATCCTAGCTGTAACAAACTATATCACCCGTCCTAGCTGTAACCAACTATATCACCCGTCCTAGCTGTAACCAACTATATCACCCGTCCTAGCTGTAATCAACTAAATCACCCGTCCTAGCTGTAACCAACTGTATCAGCCGTCCTAGCTGTAACCAACTATATCACCCGTCCTAGCTGTAATCAACTATATCACCCGTCCTAGCTGTAACCAACTATATCAGCCGTACTAGCTGTAACCAACTATATCACCCGTCCTAGCCGTGATCAACTATATCACCCGTCCTAGCTGTGACCAACTATATCACCCGTCCTAGCTGTGACCAACTATATCACCCGACCTAGCTGTGACCAACTATATCACCCGTCCTAGCTGTGACCAACTATATCACCCGTCCTAGCTGTAACCAACTATTTCATCCGTCCTAGCTGTGACCAACTATAACACCCGTCCTAGCTGTAACCAACTATATCACCCGTCCTAGCTGTGACCAACTATATCACCCGTCCTAGCTGTGACCAACTATATCACCCGTCCTAGCTGTGACCAACTATATCACCCGACCTAGCTGTGACCAACTATATCACCCGTCCTAGCTGTGACCAACTATATCACCCGTCCTAGCTGTGACCAACTATATCACCCGTCCTAGCTGTGACCAACTATTTCTTTCACTTCCTATGTCACCTCGGTGGAGACCTCATGCTCAGTAAGTCACAAAATGACTGTACGCGATCACAGTGCGACTTTTTATCCAGGTAACATGGAGTAGCCTGTGATTAATCGGTAAAAACTATTGCAACAATCAGCGTAAAACCCCATTCATTCATTCATCCAAAAAATAATATTCAATGCTCCGGTTCCGTATCACCATGACGAATTTGTCCATTCAGACTGTAGCGAGTGACGGAAACGGAACAGCGTTGCACGAACAAAACACATATAATACATCACCGGCACGATATGTCCACATAATGACCGGATGGCCTGTACAAGTATCAGCCTCGCTGCTGTGGCTTCCATCAGCAGACATAGTGTCTCCTGAACCTACAGTATCCGTATCCTTACTTAGAAGACAGAGGGATACATCCATGGCACACTGACATCTATTGTGGGGTACTCACACCACCTGACGATCTATCTTTCTTCGGGGCTGGTCTCAAAACGTAGAGTGCGTTTCTTTAAAAAAATAATCATGTATTTCAGGGTTAAGAATGAATTGAGTTCAACAGTAGCTTTGAGGTAGGTCAGTTTCATAACAGAGCGTCAGCTTAATGTTGTAGGAAAGTCGGATTGGCATTGGTTGAATGGTTACCAGTTTAGTGAAACAGAAACAAGGGTGCCACGCCAAAGGTCATAATCAGAAAATCGACCAAATAACCAGAAGGACGCATGACGTGCAACTCTAACACATATAATTGCGGCGTCTTTGACCGCTTGGGCGGAGAGCGAGGGGACGTGTCTAACTGAACCTGTACCTATATATGTGGCGCGAATGCTCCATCTAGGGAGTACAGCCATGTATTAGGTTGTTGAAACGTGTGTTCTCTATATTATGATGGTACACTGCATCTCAGGGGCATGCTTAAAGCGGTATTATTACCCTGGTCACTGGGTCAATGTGCACTCAAGAATCATTCTCAGCTCCCCGAGGAGTATACAACCCAAGCTGCCAGTTAGGCGCGCGAACGCTAACTACCGTTTTGCCATCTCATCCTACCGGGTACCCACTCACTGTTGGGTGAACAGAGGCACTTGCCCAAGGAGACGCCGTATGTGTCACATTTGCTTCAGTTCACATGATGTGAAGAACTAGCGCCATGGAACTTGGCCGTTGTGAGTGGAAGTCAAAGTAATGCTAAATGTCAGAAGATGTCAGTTATGTTATTTTTTTAGCACTTCCCGTGCCACCTGAGATACATACTCATCACGCTGCGATTTTATTAATATCTGGTATATGAAACGTGACACGGTCTTGCGACATCAGGTATAAATACATGTAGGATCACATCTGACGACCATCGGGAGTTTATTTGACATTAATGTCGGTGTTGGGAGGATATAAAACTACTGATCTAAAGAAAATATCAATCGACATAGACAACTTATAAAGAACACGAGAAATTGAATACATTTTTTATTTGAAATGTATTTTGAAGACCAATCGCTATTGAACACAGACATAGCACTTGGGATGAATTAACAAAAAGCAATCAAACACATCTGAGGTTATAACTGTCACTTTTCACAATAAAATCAGATGATGATTGTCTGATAGTTTCTGAACATTTTCACTGCGCATCATCTCACCCCCCTCGTATTAAAACTGGGAGACATGGCAGCATTAGGAATTCCCCGAGGGGAGAGAAACTGTATAAAATGTAATATCAACGACTTGGAAGATAAATTTCACTTCTATTAATTTGTCTTTCTATAGGAAATTGTTATGTTTGTTTATTAAGAAATATTATTATGTAAACCCATCAGTGTTCAAATTTGGTCGGGGGCACGGGTGGCCCAGTCGTCCCGCGATTCGCTGTGCAGAGTTGCGTCCCTTGGGCACGCCTGAAACCTATGATTGTGGGTTCGAATCACAGTTCGCCCCGATTTATTTCTAGGTTTGTCAGCACCATACCCGTGCTCGTGGGTTTCACCGAAGTGGTAAACGTCTGAGACCTGCATCATTTCGGGCTTTTCTTCCACATTAAGCTGACACGCAGCGACATAACTGGAATATTGTTTAAAGCGGCGTTAAACTCACTCACTCACTCAAATTTGTTCAGTTATTTACATCTGATAATGTTGGTTGTCAAAGAAATTTAGCCAAATATATCTTTGAATCTTTAAAATTAAGAAACAACAGTTAAGTTAAATATATATATTTCTTTATCAACGATCTAGTTCTGAACTTAATTCTGTACATATGATAATGTATTTTAATTATAATTATGTCCATCACCCCAGACATCCTACATGTATGTATCTTGTGTACATGGCTTGAGTTAAAATAAAGTTTGTCTGGTAATGGCGTCAATATCTTGTGTGACATCCTCGGACGTCCGACAGGCCGCGACACGGCGCCTGGTAGATGACGTAAGCCTCTTGTAAGTTCGTTTTATGACAACAAAAAGGGAAATAACAATAAAGGGATATTAAACATTTAAACAGCATGTAAATCATTAATCCATTGATTGTTCATATCTTGAAATCAATCAGAGGAATAGTCAAGATGTATCAGGATACGAATTTATGAAAAACATAGTCGTACACCATAAAAGACGTTTCGAGAACGTCACTCGAATGTTTCTGCTGTGTTTAGAACTCCGCTGACATTCATAAAAAAGACCTACCTTGTCTCAGGATCTCAGTCACGTGAAGTATTATGAAATACCAACATGACCATTTTGTCACGTGCAGTGGCTGCGTCAAAGCAAGGGGCTTGACACCCAAATAGAATTGTATAATGACCCCATCTAGGGTTTATTTGTCAACTAAGCTTTGCTCTAAATTGACAATTACTATTGAACAAGAAACACCATACCTTACTTTATGTAAACAGTACGTTTAGAAATCGACTTGACATTGCTGTAAAAGATGCAAACACTGAAAGCCATAGATTTTAATGAAAACTATTTTTCCTTGGTTAACTTTGATCCATGACGATTTTTGCATTGATACAAAAGATTCATTGGAGCGTTGGAAAAAATAATGAAAATATTAAACATTACTCTAAGTACATTCTTCACTATTATCATTCGTTAATTCGATGCCCGTTTACTCGTCCTATCGTTTACTATTTGGTCCAGACAGCATTTTTATTTGTCTCGAAATACTGATAACTCGATGTTATTTGTTGGGTCCCGGGACCAACTCTATTTTAACTTGTTAATTCGATGTCCATTCATCGTTTAGTATTTGGTCCAGACAACATCTTTATCAATAATCCGCGTGTCTCGAAATACGAGGCCTCTATGACTTCGACTTACTGGGGTTTAACTGTACTTACATTTCGGACTCCTTGAGGCAATATTTGCTCACTGTTAGAATTACGAAATACTCGTTCAGAACGGATATTTCACATCAGGGCATTGGTGTCAATTTACGAAATATAAAACCTGGATATAAGTTGAAAACTACACATTCACAGTCGGGGCCACTGTTGATTAATGCTTGCACGTAGCGCGGCATACATAACTTTAATTTGCTGCAGTCCTACATAAAGCACAATGAGTGCTCATAGAACCGATGTCAATTACGCGTGGACGTGCGTGCTTAAACCATGAATAACGCTAATTTAGAATTGATTTTACCTGATTGGCCGCGTGGCCTGACACTGTGTATTATGCTGCGCTCACGTCCCCGTCATGAGCTTCAAATACCTGTGTGATTGGTGTGTTGGTAGTGCCTGCGGTAGTTCGAGTATGTTGACGACAAGGATCTATTCCACAAAGCGATCTTAACGCTACGACTGTCGCAAACAGAGGACGTCAACGCCAGAGAATAATCAGTCTCGATTACCATTCGTCACCACTCGCCCCTTTCCGTCACCACTCGCCCCTTTCCGTAACCTGGATTCGGCTTGTCCCGGAATAACACGAGTTGGTCACGAATGTCGCGATTATCTGGCGAAACAGATTCCATTGGGCGTAAAAGGCCAAATAACGGTGACAATAATATGAATGGATCACTGGAAGTCAGTAATGACACCATTCGTCACCACTCGCCCCTTTCCGTAACCTGCAAGAAGACTCCTCCCCCATATCGATGAATGCGAAAATACGACAAACCAATCAGAATGCGCATATAATTTCAAGTTCTTCGTCAAAGAATCCCTCAGAAATATATTTTGATTTTACATATGTCTTGCATCTAAAAATCTACCCAAGACACAGTTAAATGTGTTTAATAATACTGTATAATTCCGCATGTCACGATGTGCTTTACATTGCATTTGAAAGACATATAATGCATGGGGAAATATATGTGAACCGAGTTGACAATTGTTTTAGGTATGCCCGTTTGCGCTTAGACGGAACCCAGTCGCAAAAATGGGCACGAGTCGCTTTTCGGCTTGTCCCGGAATAACACGAGTTGGTCACGAATGCAGTGACACCAGGTGTTCGCGAAAAGGCTAAGAGTGTCTTGCAGCGCTCCTGACATACGACGGCGCTTGTATACAATCGCGTCTTGACCAGACAATCAAGTGATGGATCAGACAATCCAGTGTCTCGATAGTCAGTGTTTAAGTATGGGATATGCATGACGCTGAGTCATTACAGTGTGTGAGTCGAGGTTTAATGCCGCTTGTAACAAAATTCAGTCGTATCACGGCTGAGAACGTGAGTTGAGTGTGGGCTGATAAATCAAGCATCACAATCAAAGAATCTTGGATTCGAACTACAATCGTCATAACCTAACCAGACCTTTGGAGCCACCTCACCTGTGTCAGAGCAGAGAGAATATTGAATTTGAAATTTGCGGTTTCCGTAGAGTGTGGCCAACATAAGTCATTACTAAAAACTAAGATTCGTAATCTACAAAACACTAAACTTTCAATTTGGATCAGTCAATAATTAATAGATTATTTGTTCGTCAGAAACGTTGGTCTTCGTTTTCTGGTTGGTACCTGACACATTAATAATGGAAATAGCATCAATGTAAACATCTGTTTACTGTAACAGGGATAAGTTTCCCCGAATTACGCACTAAAATGTATTTAAAAGTAGGATAGCTTAATGGTCTCTTCATACCGACCTGCTAAGGGTTATTTTGCACGGCGATAATTTTGTAGGCATATATATAACATAACACTAAAATTATAAATGTGATAAAGGTGTTAAGTACCTATTAGAAATTATAACGACTGAAATTGGTCAATTAAGGCGTTTCTCAAATATCAGCAAATATCAAGGTAAGGATCAATCAATTCATTCATATTACTATAGCTGTCCTCTCATGACAACATTAATTATAGTGATGTGAAAGAATCGAGTGATCCTTAACTGTTTTAGTTGTATTTCTCCAATACCTTCATAAGTAATGTTGACCCTAAAAAACTCCGTTACAGAAATACACCTGAGCCCCACACGTGGAGGGGGGGGGGGGGGGGGGGGGGGGGGGGGGCGCACTTGTACAGGTGATGCCACTGCTAATTATGAGGCTCCCTGGTTGGGCGCGTAGCCCCCTACCACACACCGACTGTGTGCAGCGCGTCAGTGAAGTCGTGACGGAAAGATACTGCTGTGTATGGAATCCTAGACGGGACATTGTCGCATTGCCGCCCTTACAAGAGCAAAGTGTCAAAATTAACCAAAGCGCGACAATTCAATAAACAGGCATGTGTCTATATTTCACATTCAATAAACACTCATGTATCTATATTTCACATTCAAAGAACAGACATGTGTTTATATCTTTCATTGAGACAATATGCATTTCTACATTCAATCAACGTACGTGTGTCAAATTCACATTCAATAAACAGGCATGTTTCTATTATTTCACATTCAATAAACAGGCATCTGTCTATACTTCACATTCAATTAACAGGCATGTATCTATATTTCACATTCAAGGAACAGACATGTGTTTATATCTTTCATTTAGACAATATGCATTTTCACATTCAATCAACGTACGTGTGTCTATTTCACATTCAATAAACAGGCATGTTTCTATTATTTCACATACAATAAACAGGCATCTGTCTATACTTCACATTCAATTAACAGGCATGTATCTATATTTCACATTCAAAGAACAGACATGTGTTTATATCTTTCATTTAGACAATATGCATTTTCACATTCAATCAACGTACGTGTGTCTATTTCACATTCAATAAACAGGCATGTTTCTATTATTTCACATTCAATAAACAGGCATCTGTCTATATTTCACATTCAATTAACAGGCATGTATCTATATTTCGCATTCAAAGAACAGACATGTGTTTATAGCTTTCATTTAGACAATATGCATTTTCACATTCAATCAACGTACGTGTGTCTATTTCACATTCAATAAACAGGCATGTTCCTATATTTCACATTTAATAAACAGGCATGTTTCTATATTTCACATTCAATAAACAGGCATCTGTTTATATTTCACATTCAATAAACAGGCATGTTTCTATATTTCACTTTCAATAAACAGGCATGTTTCTATATTTCACTTTCAATAAACAGGCATCTGTCTATATTTCACAATCAATGAACAAGAATGTTTCTATATATTTTACATTCAATAAACAGGCATCTGTCTATATTTCACAATCAATGAATAGGCATGTTTCTATATTTCACAGTCAAGCGACGTACATATGCCTATGTCTGAATTGACCAACATATTTCTATATCTCTCGCTCAGACGCAAGGCATGTATATGTCCACATTAACCTAGCGGGCATTTGTTTATATTTCTCATTCAGTCAATATGAATATCAGACATAGGTATCTGCAGCTAGGTGCGGTGTATGTCAAGTCAGTCTACTATAATAAGGATCTTCTACGGTTCACTGTCACACGCGTCTCCTCGGCTAGGTGGTGTCTATTTTGTACATGTCCAGTCAGGCAGTCTGGGTTTTTGTCGTAAATGTCATCAGAAGACCTTTGACGTGTAGCCTGCCCAGCTAGCTACCTCTGTCCTGCTTGTCCAGCCAGCAGCCCAATGTCTGTTTCTTGCTTGCTCAGTCACCGGGGGACGAAGGTCACAGACGACCCAAGGGCTTGTCTTGACATTCAGAGTCCATCACTGACTTCTAGAGTGATGCCATTCGCTTCAGCAAACGAAGGTAATGCTAGAGCAGGCACTAGGGTGCTTAACGTATCCGTCCTGTAATCAGCGCCAAGGGCCCTCGGCAACTTCCAAAATACTGGCTGACGTTTCGCTTGTTCTGTAATCAACTCTGAAGAGGTGTTCCTCTTTAGAAGCGGTGGTCCAACTGAAGAGAAGAAAGATTATTTTTTGTGTGATCTGAACAAAACCAAAAAACCCATGTCCGTTTAAAAAAGCATTTTTAATTCACCGTTTCCAAGGTGACCCAATTCTTCATGCCACGAGTATCGATAGTTGATGTTAATGTGTAGGAATTACGTCAGACTTTGTCGTTAGATGCATTGAGGAAATTAGTCACGAGCAAACAATATTCAGTTAGGTTTCCTTGTACTGAAGACCGCCTCCGTGGTCTAGTGGTAGGGCGTCCGCCCGGAGAGCGGAAGGTCCGGGGTTCGATCCCCGGCCGCGTCTTACCAAAAGACGTTAAAAGATAGTTACCCTGCATTAAAGAGCTAAAACAAGTACAGGTCGGCTCGGTGTCAGTATACTGTGTCTGAGTGGGGTTTTCATGTTAAACTGCGGCATGGTATGTCAGTGTCATGTGTCATGATCCCTGGGTGTATTCGAAGTTGTCGGGAAGGTTTTTAACGACTATGACCTGCATCCCATTGGACTTTCCAACCGCTTTAGGTGACTGTAAGGCCACGTCGGTAATATTAGACACAGAGATAGGTGAACGAATGAATGTATTTCGCCGTAAGCAGTATTGTATATAGTGAGTGAGTATGGTTTTACGCCGCTTTTAGCAATATTCAAGCAATATCACGGCGGGGGACAACTGAAATTCACACATTATACCTATGTCGAGAATCGAACCCGGGTCTTCGGCGTGACGAGCGAAAGCTTTCACCACTAGGCTATCCGACCGGCCCTGTTGTATATAAAGGCCGCTTGGAAATAATCCAGTCCGATCTATATAAACCTGGGGCTGATTGCATGAGCATCGCTCCACATCGTTATGACATGATGACAGGTCATACATTTTTACATCTAAAGCGACGGGTAGCCTAGTGGTTAAAGTGTTGGCTCGTTACGCAGAAGGCCCGAGTTAGATTCTCCAAATGGGTTTGTGTGAAGCCCATTCTGGTGTTCCCGCCATGATATTGCTGGCATATTGCTAAATGCGCCGTAAATCCACACTCACTCAATCACACATTTCAATCATACGGTCTCTATTGTTGTGGGCTGCCATGACTAAAAAGGAATATGAGGACCCTTTTCTGCCCCGGACCCCTGGAAAGACTTTACACAACACCCAGTTGTACAAAAGCAACCGTAGAAAAGTGGCTTTAGACAGAAGTACAACACTGCCATCACCCTAGAAGTCAGTGATAGACTCTGAATGTCAAGACAAGCCCTTGGGTCGTCTGTGACCTTCGTCCCCCGGTGACTGGACAACCCTTATGGTACCTTGAACATCCGTCCTTCATTACTGCTCTAATCTGACTGATGAGGTATCCAATGCTTTTCACAAGGGATGAGAGCGAGTGAGTTTGGTTTTACGCCGCTTTAAGCAATATTCCAGCAACATCACGGCGGGTGACACCAGAAATGGGATTCAGACATTGTACCCATGTCGGGAATCGAACCCGGGTCTTTGGCGTGACGAGCGAACGCTTTAACCACTAGGCTACCCGACCGTCCCTACCCGATGAGGATCGGATGGATGACATCGATCTTGAATATGAATAATTAATCAAAGCATGGCCCTTAATGGACACTCTCATCTGTAACCTGTTTGTGGTGTGCTCATACCGTCAATCTCTAGTTTGGATAGACCAGACGCGGTTATATTCCAGCCCGCCGTGGTGTTGGTGTAGGATGTCGACTGTGAAGCCCCTTTAAATTTAGTTTCATTACAATCAGATCGTTTTCTGAGAAAACGATACCTGTCCCCGTGATCTGACCACATCGCAATCGGGGAACTAGGTCACGTCAGGTTAACTTTGACATTTAATCAGCTTTTAATCAGGATTCGAAGTTCGCGGTACAAGTGAGTGAGTCATTCAGACAAACATATCTGATTTGTGTGTATCCAAAACGAAAACAATCGGGGAGTTCCGAAAGTAAATATATAAAGCAGCGCCATTATATTCTTGTGATGTTTTCTTATACATCATGTCGTTTTTTTGTGCGTTATGCTTATGTTTTCTCGTAGCCACGATAGACATTTTCTAATCGAACGGGTAATTAAATTAAACAGAATCGTTTTAGAAAACATCTAATAGCACAAGATCCCACGCACCCTTGATGTAGATTGTGTAGACAAGGTTTTCTCAGAGTTCACCTGATGCGACATTTGTGGAGATGTCCTCAGATCTGCTGTTTAGAATAAGCAAACCAGTTTAAGGTCATAATGTGAGAGGTTGTATTACTAGACAGACGCCCAGTTCGAAATATGTAGGTCGTCTGAAAGTTGTATAAACACATGTACATAATTACCTATCATTTATTCAACACTATCAGTCTCCTGTACTCAAGAAGTCCAATCAGTTGACACGGTAGCGTATTGTTAGATTAACCATTTGTCTATTTGTGTTAATTGCATTGACCAGAATGTCCGCCAAACATTGGCAATGCCATCAATAGATCGATTGCGACTATCACAGTGCTGAGGACATTGCTTCTTCAGGTCAGACAAGAAGATACATCGTCATGTTGTGATGGACTTCTTCAGGTCATTGTCGATTTGACAAAATACGGACCTGGCACGTTTTCATTATTGAACTCCCATTGTTCTTTGGTTAGGCGTGAGGACACAATTCCTTTTCAAAATCAAATAGAAAAACAGTTTGATCACATGTATGCATCCTATGTTTATTTGGGGGCACGGGTGGCCCAGTCGTCTAAGGCGCCGCGATTCGCTGTGCAGAGTTGCGTCCCTTGGGCACGCCAGGAACCTATGATTGTGGGTTCGAATCCCGGTTCTCCCCGATTATGCTTCTAAGTTTGTTAGCACCAAACCCGTGCTCGTGGGTTTCCCCGAAGTGGTAAACGTCTGAGTCCTGCATCACTTGGGGCTTTCCTCCCACATTAAGCTGACAAGCTGTGATATAACTGGAATACTGTTAAAAGCGGCGTTAAACCCAACTCACTCACTCACTCACTCACTCACTCACTCAACCTATGTGTATTGTCTCGTAAATAAACGTTTGCTTAGTTACAACCTTGGTAAAGAGTCTATTTTCAACTTGGGTAACTTCAAAGTATATTCTTTTGAATCTGATTAGATTTTTTACCTCATTCATTATGGAAGTATAATATTACTTCTTTTTATTATCTATATAATTGATAATGTTGATGTATGTATCACTTATTATAAGTACAAGTAGAGTAGTTTTCGAGCTTAAGACGTGATGATACTTGTCGTGCCATGCTCACATCCTATTTACAGTAATTTTGATAAAGCAGTTTTCCGTGATTGTACACCTAACTCTGTCGACTATTTAGACGTGTAAGATTGTACACCTAACTCTGTCGACTATTTAGACGTGTAAGATTGTACACCTAACTCTGTCGACTATTTAGACGTGTAAGATTGTACACCTAGCTCTGTCGACTATTTAGACGTGTAAGATTGTACACCTAGCTCTGTCGACTATTTAGACGTGTAATATTGTACACCTAACTCTGTCGACTATTTAGACGTGTAAGATTGTACACCTAACTCTGTCGATTATTTAGACGTGTAAGATTGTACACCTAACTCTGTCGACTATTTAGACGTGTAAGATTGTACACCTAACTCTGTCGACTATTTAGACGTGTAAGATTGTACACCTAGCTCTGTCGACTATTTAGACGTGTAAGATTGTACACCTAACTCTGTCGACTATTTAGACGTGTAACTAGAACAGGAAATCAGACTTTCTAGGATCGTTGAAATTTTACACGTTTCAAGCCGTCGCGATTGCATGACCTACGGACTGAATGTCGCGAAGTCCAACACAACATGACCATGTATCGTCCGATCTGACAAGTCCAACACAACATGACCATGTATCTTCCTGTCTGACAAGTCCAACACAACATGACCATGTATCTTCCTGTCTGACAAGTCCATCACAACATGACCATGTATCATTCTGTCTGACATGTCCATCACAACATGACCATGTATCATTCTGTCTGACAAGTCCATCACAACATGACCATGTATCTTCTGTTTGACAAGTCCATCACAACATGACCATGTATCATTCTGTCTGACATGTCCATCACAATATGACGATGTATCTTCCTGTCTGACAAGTCCATCACAACATGACGATGTATCATTCTGTCTGACAAGTCCATCACAAAATAACCATGTATCATTCTGTCTGACAAGTCCACCACGACATGACCATGTATCATTTTGTCTGACAAGTCAATCACAACATGACCATGTATCATTCTGTCTGACAAGTCAATCACAACATTACCATGTATCATTCTGTCTGACAAGTCCATCACAAAATGACCATGTATCTTCCCGTCTGACAAGTCCACCACAACATGACCATGTATCTTCCCGTCTGACAAGTCCACCACGACATGATCATGTATCTTCCCATCTGACAAGTCCATCACAACATGACCATGTATCATTTTGTCTGACAAGTCCATCACAACATTACAATGTATCATTCTGTCTGACAAGTCAATCACAACATTACCATGTATCATTCTGTCTGACAAGTCCATCACAACATGACCATGTATCTTCCTGTCTGACAAGTCCATCACAACATGACCATGTATCTTCCTGTCTGAGAGGTCCATCACAACATGACCATGTATCTTCCTGTCTGACAAGTCCATCACAACATGACCATGTATCTTCCTGTCTGACAAGTCCACCACGACATGACCGAGTATCTTCCTGTCTGAGAGGTCCATCACAACATGACCATGTATCTTCCTGTCTGACAAGTCCACCACGACATGACCATGTATCTTCCTGTCTGACAAGTCCATCACAACATGACCATGTATCTTCTGTCTGACAAGTCCACCACGACATGACCATGTATCTTCCTGTCTGAGAGGTCCATCACAACATGACCATGTATCTTCCTGTCTGACAAGTCCACCACGACATGACCATGTATCTTCCTGTCTGACAAGTCCATCACAACATGACCATGTATCATTTTGTCTGACAAGTCCATCACAACATGACCATGTATCATTCTGTCTGACAAGTCAATCACAACATTACCATGTATCATTCTGTCTGACAAGTCCATCACAACATGACCATGTATCTTCCTGTCTGACAAGTCCACCACAACATGACCATGTATCTTCCCGTCTGACAAGTCCACCACGACATGATCATGTATCTTCCGATCTGACAAGTCCATCACAACATGACCATGTATCATTTTGTTTGACAAGTCCATCACAACATTACAATGTATCATTCTGTCTGACAAGTCAATCACAACATTACCATGTATCATTCTGTCTGACAAGTCCATCACAACATGACCATGTATCTTCCTGTCTGACAAGTCCATCACAACATGACCATGTATCTTCCTGTCTGAGAGGTCCATCACAACATGACCATGTATCTTCCTGTCTGACAAGTCCATCACAACATGACCATGTATCTTCCTGTCTGAGAGGTCCATCACAACATGACCATGTATCTTCCTGTCTGACAAGTCCACCACGACATGACCATGTATCTTCCTGTCTGACAAGTCCATCACAACATGACCATGTATCTTCTGTCTGACAAGTCCACCACGACATGACCATGTATCTTCCTGTCTGAGAGGTCCATCACAATATGACGATGTATCATTCTGTCTGACAAGTCCATCACAACATGACCATGTATCTTCCTGTCTGAGAGGTCCATCACAACATGACCATGTATCTTCCTGTCTGACAAGTCCATCACAACATGACCATGTATCTTCCTGTCTGACAAGTCCATCACAACATGACCATATATCTTCCTGTCTGACAAGTCCATCACAACATGACCATATATCTTCCTGTCTGACAGGTCCATCACAACATGACCATGTATCTTCCTGTCTGACAAGTGCATCACAACATGACCGAGTATCTTCCTGTCTGACAAGTCCACCACGACATGACGGTGTATCTTCCTGTCTGACAAGTCCATCACAACATGACCATGTATCATTCTGTCTGACAAGTCCATCACAAAATGACCATGTATCATTCTGTCTGACAAGTCCACCACGACATGACCATGTATCATTTTGTCTGACAAGTCCATCACAACATGACCATGTATCATTCTGTCTGACAAGTCCATCACAACATGACCATGTATCTTCCCATCTGACAAGTCCATCAGAACATGGCCATGTATCATTTTGTATGACAAGTCCATCACAACATTACAATGTATCATTCTGTCTGACAAGTCAATCACAACATTACCATGTATCATTCTGTCTGACAAGTCCATCTCAACATGACCATGTATCTTCCTGTCTGACAAGTGCATCACAACATGACCATGTATCTTCCTGTCTGACAAGTCCATCACAACATGACCATGTATCTTCCTGTCTGACAAGTCCACCACGACATGACCATGTATCTTCCTGTCTGACAAGTCCATCACAACATGACCATGTATCTTCCTGTCTGACAAGTCCATCACAACATGACCATGTATCTTCCTGTCTGAGAGGTCCATCACAACATGACCATGTATCTTCCTGTCTGACAAGTCCATCACAACATGACAATGTATCATTCTGTCTGACAAGTCCATCACAACATGACCATGTATCTTCCTGTCTGACAAGTCCACCACGACATGACCATGTATCTTCCTGTCTGACAAGTCCATCACAACATGACTATGTATCTTCCTGTCTGACAAGTGCATCACAACATGACCGAGTATCTTCCTGTCTGACAAGTCCATCACGACATGACGATGTACCATTCTGTCTGACAAGTCCATCACAACATGACCGTGTATTATTCTGTCTGACAAGTCCATCACAACATGACCATGTATCTTCCTGTCTGACAAGTCCATCACAACATGACCATGTATCATTCTGTCTGACATGTCCATCACAACATGACCATGTATCATTCTGTCTGACAAGTCCATCACAACATGACCATGTATCTTCTCGTCTCGTACAATAATACGATCGTTACAGCGTACAACTGGTAAAAAAGCACTTGTCCGGACCTGTGTTGGTCTTGCAATTGCATCTCACACGGGCGTGGTCTGATAGGTATTGATAAACATGCCTGTATTATCTTTGATCAGAAGAAGACTCATTGAGAGACGAATGTCCTAAAATAGACATGGCGTCTGTTTAGATCCTTGTGATGTTCTCCGTGGCATCTCTTCAGGTTTGAAGGCGTCTGGCGGACATGCCATATTCAAAGATGACATTTGATGTCTGTTGATAGCTATCTTTACATATGGTCCCCTGTACATTTGAGAGGCGCTCGTAGTTTGACATAAACATTTATCACATGGATTATTTACAGTATTTATTATGCATCGTTGGAGGGTCAGTGCTGGCGACAATAGGGTTTGGAATGGCATCAACTGTTAACCTAGACAAAGGGCTGAACTAATCATTAATGCATTCCCAGATAAGACGGTGATGTTGAGTGGTGTAAACGACAAGTGTGGATGCATCGAGACTCATTACATCAGATTATCTTGAATCTCGCCATGTTGTCTCCCTCTAGCATGTTCACTAATCTACATGTCATCGAACCGGAAACAATATGGTGTCTCTCATACATCACGACGCATTCGATGAGGCGCTGTTGTTGAAGTATACCAGTTTAAGGTCATTATACGTGCATGTGAGATGTATTAATAGACAGACGCTCAGTTCGAAAAATGTATGTCCCTTGAAATACATGTATATAATCATTTATCATCATTTACTCAACATCATCTTGTACTGAAGAAAACAAATTAGTTGATGTGGTAGCGTTGTGGTAGATTAAAGATATGGCTAATTGCATTAATAGGACGGAACTGAGCCATTAAATACCATCAACAGATCAATTGTCACTAAGCACAGTGCCGGGGGTGTTATGTTTTCTGGGGTCGTGGACGCTTTTGAAATTTTGCCAATATGGTACGTTGTCATTAAAGATATTACGTTGTATTATTCCGCGACATCATGGACACTTGGACATCCGGGACACCCTAGACACATGAACACAGATATCAGGAACATCCGGAACACCATCGACACATGTACACAGATATCAGGAACATCCGGAACACCATGGACACATGTACACAGATATCAGGAACATCCGGAACACCCGTGACACCGTTCCACAAAGCGATCGGAGCGCTACAACTGTCGTACGTCAATAGTAAGGTATGATATTTACGATCGCCTTTGTGACCGCCTCCGTGGTCTAGTGGTAGAGCGTCCGCCCGGAGAGCGCAAGGTTCGGGGTTCGATCCCCGGCCGCGACATACCAAAAGACGTTAAAAGATGGTACTTGTTGTTACCCTGTCTAGCGATTGGCATTAAGGGGCTAAAACAAGGACTGGTCGGAGTCAGTATACTGTGTCTAAGTGGTGTATTCATGTTAACCTTCGGCATGGTATCTCAATGTGCTAGCACAAGCAGCAGCACACACAAACACGTGCATGCACGTCGCTTAATATAAGTGCAATAATCTTGGACGCGACCCCAGTTCATCTCACCCCGATCACCTTTCATGGTGATCGCTTTCATTTTTAATCAAGTTTACAACATTCATTGCCTCAATAAAGCTTTCAAACACTTTAATGGTAGACATGTTGAGGACATTTCCAAATTTGACGCATCAGTGATAAAAAAATATTTCCGATGCAATTCCAAATTTGACCTAGTAATATGTTCCCATGATTTTTCAGGAGAACAATTGACTTGCATCTGCTTGTGACGGGTCCCAACAGTGGGGCAAGATACGCCCACCTTGTAATGAACACCTGGTGTCATCACTATTTGATAGTGGTTCATAAACACATGCTCGAATCGCACAGTCGACTCTGCTTTTAGCAGAGAGTGAGTGAGTGAGATGGGTTTAACGCCGCTTTTAACAGTATTCCAGTTATATCGCGGCGTGTCAGCTTAATGTGGGAGGAAAGCCCGAAGTGATGCAGGTCTCAGACGTTTACCACTTCGGTGAAATCCACGAGCACGGGTATGGTGCTGACAAACCTAGAAACATAATCGGGGCGAACCGGGATTCGAACCCACAATCATAGGTTCCTGGCGTGCCCAAGGGACGCAACTCTGCACAGCGAATCGCGGCGCCTTAGACGACTGGGCCACCCGTGCCCCCCTTTTAGCAGAGATGTTTAATGAGGATGGTTTTGTGGCTTATAGTTGTGGAACAGGACCCAGACACCCGGACAACAGCAAACCCGGGCCCTCCAGACACTCCAGCACAAGAGCCACTAGACACAACGAATGCCCGGACACAGGGGATATCAGCGACGTTGTTCACAATACAGACCTTCCTTCTTGCGACTATTTTCATGTAACGGGATTAGCCGATGTCAGAGGAACTACATGATACGAATAAAGAAACATAGAACACGCAATCAGGAAATCCTCGAGAGTCGTAACACCTAAACAAGAACCAATCTCGGTTGAACTTCATATCGATCATGTTTCAGCAATGAAGACTGAATTCCCCGGATGAAAGGTTTTAACCGGTCAAACCGGTCGGTGTACGTTTTTGTCATGTTGTCAGCATGCAGATCAGAGTCACCAGGAAAAATGTTTCAGGGTCTTATCTATGGAATCCTAGACGGGACATTGTCGCGTTGTCGCCCTTACAAAAACATGCAAAAAGTGTCAAAATTAACCATAGTGTGTCAATGCAACAATGCGACGACGCGACAATGTCCCTTTTAGGATTCCATACTTATCGCCTTGAATAACTGAGCTTTGTCACCAAGACGAGATCAACTTCCATTCGATTAGTTATTGAATTGAGTTGTCAGTTTTGTATAGACCGCCTCGATGGACAAATGGATAGCGCGTCTGTCCGGAGAACGGAAGGTCTTTGGTTCGATTCCCGGCCGCGGCATACCAAAAGACGTTAAAGGATGGTAATTGGTGTTACCTTGCCTGGTGCTCGGCATTAAGGGGCTAAAACGAGGACTGGGCGGTCAGTAAACGTGTCTGAGACGGAAATCCATGTTAACATGGTATACCAATATGCTAAGCACTATACGAGGTCATGTGTATCGCTATATAAGTATAATAATCTTCAACGCGACGTTAAACCACATTTTAGCTCACGTCACTAAGGCAGGGGGCGGACAAGCTTGATATCTGAGGTTCGCTCCATTGTTTGTTTGTTTGTTTGTTGTTTAACGCGGCACTCAGCATTATTGCAGCTGTATTGCGGTCTGTAAATAATGTCTGGAGTTGTCTGACCAGGTGTCGCTGGTAACGAGTAGGGTACATGCCACTCGCTAACTGTGATCATATGGATAAAGACTCACTCACTCACTCACTCACTCACTCACTCACTCACTCACTCACTCACTCACTCACTCACTCACTCACTCACTCATTTCACGGTTTTGGATCATAACATTCGGGGGGCGGTCGGGTAGCCTAGTGGTTAAAGCGTTCGCTCGTCATGCCGAAGACCCGGGTTCGAATCCCGACATGGGTACAATATGTGAAGCCCATTTCTGGTGTTCCCCGCCGTGATATTGCTGGAATATTGTTAAAAGCGGCGTAAAACCAAACTCACTCACTTACTCATAACATTGGGAACACCGGAATAAGACCGATTTCTGAGTGCGACACAATTTCATGACAAAGAACTTGTATCACAAGAACTCACTTAAAGAGTTGCTACAGAGATCCTGTCTTCACCATAACAGAACAATTCACCAAAGGGGTGGATCTAGATATCCTCTCTTCACCATAACAGAACAATTCACCAAATGGGTGGATCTAGATATCCTGTTTTCACCATAACAGAATAATTCATCAAAGGGGTGGATCTAGATATCCTCTCTTCAACATAACAGAACAATTCACCAAAGGGGTGGATCTAGATATCCTCTCTTCACCATAACAGAGCAATTCACCAAAGTGGTGGATCTAGATATCCTCTCTTCAACATAATAGAACGATTCACCAAAGGGGTGGATCTAGATATCCTCTCTTCAACATAATAGAACGATTCACCAATGGGGTGGATCTAGATATCCTCTTTTCAACATAATAGAACAATTCACCAAAGGGGTGGATCTGGATATCCTCTCTTCAACATGACAGAACAATTCACCAAAGGGGTGGATCTACATATCCTCTCTTCAACATAATAGAACAATTCACCAAAGGGGTGGATCTAGATATCCCCTCTTCAACATGACAGAACAATTCACCAAAGGGATGGATCTGGATATCCTCTCTTCAACATGACAGAACGATTCACCAAAGGGATGGATCTACATATCCTCTCTTCAACATAATAGAACGATTCACCAAAGGGGCGAATCCTGATATCCTCTCTTCAAAAAACAGAACAATTCACCAAAGGGATTGATCTGGATATCCTGTTTTCATCATAACAGAACACTTCACCAAAGGGGTGGATCTAGATATCCTGACTTCAACAAAACAGAACAATTCACCAAAGGGGTGGATCTAGATATCCTCTCTTCAACTTAACAGAACAATTCACCAAAGGGGTGGATCTAGATATCCTCTCTTCAACATAATAGAACAATTCACCAAAGGGGTGGATCTACATATCCTCTCTTCAACATGACAGAACAATTCACCAAAGGGGTGGATCTACATATCCTCTCTTCAGCATAACAGAACAATTCAGTAAAAGGGTGGATCTGGATATCCTCTCTTCAAAATAACAGAACAATTCACCAAAGAGGTGGATCTAGATATCCTCTCTTCAACATAATAGAACGATTCACCCAAGGGGTGGATCTAGATATCCTCTCTTCAACAAAACAGAACAAATCACCAAAGGGGTTGATCTGGATATCCTCTCTTCAACATAACAGAACTATTCACTAAAGGGGTGGATCTAGATATCCTCTCTTCAACAAAACAGAACAAATCACCAAAGGGGTTGATCTGGATATCCTCTCTTCAACATAACAGAACTATTCACTAAAGGGGTGAATCTAGATATCCTCTCTTTATCTTTACAGAACAATTCACTAAAGGGGTGGATCTAGATATCCTCTCTTCAACATAACAGAACAATTCACCAAAGGGGTGGATCTAGATATCCTCTCTTCAACATAACAGAACAATTCACCAAAGGGGTAGATCTACATATCCTCTCTTCAACATGACAGAACAATTCAGTAAAGGCCTGAAATTACATCTCACAGTATTCCACAAGTAACACAGCAGTGGATGAAAACAATAGACCGATATTTAATTGAAAGGAAGATCCCCATGAACCAAAGGCAACAACTGCACCGAATGGGTGTGCAGGAACACCCTGGAGGATTTCTGTTCAGGGTCCACTTGCACAAAGCGATCTTAGCGCTACGACTATAGTAAGACTATGTTAAAATATGGGAGTTACGATCATCTTAGCACAAAGATCACTTTGTGCAAGTGGGCCCTGATGTAATATACAATACACATGTACTTACTATGTTCTTGATGATAAATGACTGACATACAAAATGGCATTTGACAGAGAGGAATAGATAGGAAGGAAACTGTATTATTTACTGGTGCTATGACGGGGCAAAAGTTAAAGTGATTTTTACTTGCCTTCAGTTGAGATTTGTAAATATTAACACAGACTATCGGAGCGCCAGAATCTTCACATTGAAAGAAAAGCAACAGAATTTAAACAACATACGGAATGATAATTCTATATGTACGTAACAGGTTCCGATAAACACATTACGTTAAAGTATTACGTAGGAAGTACTTGACAATTTTCCATTCCATTTCTTATACGGTATACCTTTACTGTGTAAATGTATTAAATTTCGACATTATTTTCAAACCACAGAAACGACAAAGCATGCTCCCAGTAAGAGTGAGTGAGTGAGTTGGGTTTAACGCCGCTTTTAACAGTATTCCAGTTATATCACGGCGTGTCAGCTTAATGTGGGAGGAAAGCCCGAAGTGATGCAGGTCTCAGACGTTTACCACTTCGGTGAAACCCACGAGTACGGGTATGGTGCTGACAAACCTAGAAACATAATCGGGGCGAACCGAGATTCGAACCCACAATCATAGTTTCTGGTCTGCCCAAGGGACGCAACTCTGCACAGCGAATCGCGGCGCCTTAGACGACTGGGCCACCCGTGCCCCCTGCTCCCAGTAAGTAAGCCATCAGACTTCACTATTATTGTCAAATAGTTTAACATTAAAAAGGATTCATGGTTAGGAGATAGGCTTCCAGAAACATATGATTGTGATAAGAGGCAACTAACGGGGTCGGTTGGTCACGCTCGCTGACTTGTTTGATGTGATCGTATCCCAATTGTGTAGATTGATGCTCATGATGTCAATCGCTGGATTGTCTGTTAAAGACTCGATTATTTACAGACCACCGTCATATAGCTGGACTACTGCTCAATGTGGCCTTACAGAACAAATAAACGTGTTCCTTCTGATTTACGATGTTGATGATCAAAACTCATACTAACTACATCATTTGGTCATTAAAACAGAGCTATTGCGTCATTATCCTCAGAAACCCCGAGATTATTTTTCTAATTTTTGTTTACCTGTTTCTAAACATGACGATTGGGCGCCAGTTGGTGTAATCAAGACCAAATTAATGTTGTTTATTTTACCGGAAAATATCATGTCTGTCTTCGTTGTTGTGATAGTACAAGATAAGAAGAAGGGGTGACGTGAACAGAATAGTGACGTGTGTACCCCCGCTCTTGGAGCCTGTGTTTACGTCTTGTCTGGAAACAGCGATAGCGAGTATACCTCTTCGCTTCACACGTAGCTGAAGTGACGCCTATTTCGAAACATCGTTTGGCGTTATAGCTGCCTGTTTCAACTCTCTAAGTGTTACGCAACAACTTATGATGGCACTGTTTACCATTCCGATTCCTGTTGCTGAATTCGTTCAAGAGAAAGCTTACACAAAACAAATTCCACATTGTACGTTTCTATTTTAACGATGCGGCTTGTGTTGTCTTGAAGCCATGTCTATCCCAATGCATCGAAGGTTTAACAGAAGGCAGAAAAATACTTAAGTTCTTAACTAATTTCTTGTACGTTAATCGGAATATTTTGAAGGGGTTAAAACCAGAGACCATATATGGTCTCTGTTAAAACTAAAGGCATTTTTGAACGAGTTTAATGTTTTTCGCGTTATTTCAAATTTTAGCGCACTTCAAGAAAATTCAGTCCATGCGTATCCTTCAGACGCTAAAAGCATTGATTTAGCGCTTGGTGTGTAGTAGTAGAAGTAGTAGTAGTAGTAGTAGTAGTAGTAGTAGTAGTGAGTAGTAGTAGTGGTGGTGGTGGTGGTAGTAGTAGTATATTTCTATTTTTTATTTATTTTTTGGATTATGCATATTTTTGCCTCAAAGATGTAATTGAACGTTAGAGCATGCAAATAGTTTATTTTCGTTTTATTTTCATTTTGTTCTACACTTGTATAAATACTTGGTGAGTGAGCAACTTAACCTTACATCGTATTCTTTTGTATTCAACAAACAGAGTAAGTGATTTTATCGCTGCTTTCAACAGTACTTCCGTTATAGCCTAAAGGTCCAAAGTGAAACAGGCCGCACGTGATCCCTGCTTTGGCGTCCCTCACTACCACGAGGCTGACCAAGGAGCATAATGGGGGGTGAGTCTCAGAATCAAACCCCGATCATCGGATCACGACGCGGAAAACGAACGGCGATATCAACAACTTGGCCATTTCCCCTTGAAGATCTGGGTTAAAATTGGTCTTCAGCAACCCATGTTTGTCGACAGAGGCGACTAACGGGATCGGGTGGTCAGGCCTGTTTGACGCATGTCGTCGTATCATTTGCGTTGATCGATGTTTATGGTATTAATCACTGGATAGCTAGAATGTGGTGAGTGCGGCCTAAAACAACAAACAAACAAACTTGCCCTTTGTGGATTACTTGACTATCTGAATATATTAATGTCTCCCCTTCATGTAATAACTTAAAGAAATGGTACCAGAGACAGAAAAGCAGAAATAACATCGCTGACAGGCAAAGCGTACGAAGTGAAGTTGGTTGGTTGGTTGGTTGGTTGGTTAACGCCGCACTCAGCAATATTCCAGCTATATGACGGCGGTCTGTAAATAATCAAGTCTGGACCAGACAACCCAGTGATTAATATCATGAGCATCGATCCACGCAATTGGGATCGATGACATGCATCAACCAAGTCAGCGAGCCTGACCACCCGATCCCGTTAGTCGCCTTTTACGACAAGCATAGTCACCTTTTACGGCAAGCATGGGTTGCTGAAGACCTATTCTACCCCGGGTCTTCACGGGTCTCGAAGTGAAGTGATCGAGAAAGATGGTACCCTCTCTGAGAACACTATTCCAGTTTGATTGCTCAAGATGGAACAACAGGTTTCTCGAGGACAGTGCAACGGGGTAACCAGGTCATTGAGAAACAGCTTTAAGTGTTCAGGGGCCGTCCTTCGGCTGTTTACGTTTGGAGATGGAGATTTGAGATGTGCACGCACAAGCTAGCAGTTTTACTGCAGTCAGACCGGGAAAGCATAATGAGAAAATCGCCCTCTTTACAGAGGCTTTCTTAACCTGCACTTCTGTCACATAAATTGGCGCTGTGATGTTTTAAGTGCTTATTTTGGAGGGAGACCGCGAGAAGTAAATCACCCCTGAGTGAATTTTATTTCCGAATTTTCTGTCCAACAACACGGGGCTTCCGCGCAGGAGTACAATCAATTGCGGGTTGTGGCCTAGTGCGAATTGTAACAAATCCGACAGGAGTGCTCTCCCCTGTATCGTATACTGTTTGCGTCCGAGAAACCTCACGGGTTAAGACAGAGGATGGCACAGAAGCAGCATGAAAGTCGAGATCGACGAGTTGGTATTTTCTTACTTAGACATTTATAAATAGTTTATCATCCCCATCTCAACAACATTGCGTGTCTGTTCTATTTTCAAACAGCCTCGGTGAAGATTCCGTGTGTCATACATAATTACATCAGGTTGTTTTTTTTACAAATTGCATGCTCAAGTTTTCTTCAAAGAAGGAATAATCAACAGAGCTGTAGAAAAAAGTGTGAAATAACCTAAAGCGAATGTGGATTAACTAAAATTAAAGATTGCGCTCTTCTAAAACCTACATTTCATGCGCCATAGAGTATGTCTTACTCTGAAAATACTGAAACGAATACCTCATAAAACGAACAATTCTTATCGGTCCCACGAGTTCGACTTTTCCGTACTCTAACATATGTAGGATAAAGCTGCAGCGATATACATCATTGATGTCAAGCACATATGACGAATCAAGACCGTCTTCTTACAGGATACAATTGTCTGGTTAAGAAGATGTGTTTTACATCATCAGAAAGATGACCCTTCCAAAATGGCTTGAGTGTCCATACGTAGAGGGGAATGTCCGAGTAACTCTCCATTCCTTAAAAATAATGGAGCAAAGGCCCCGCAGGGGCCGAGGCCCATTATTTTTAAGGAATGGAGAGTTACGAGGATATTCCCCCACTTAAAACTCCTCCCTACTTTTACACTTTGACAAAATATTCTGTAGTTGAAAATATTTGAAAAATTCAAATGCTGCTTCAAGAAAATGTACAGTTGACAAGCAACTCTCCATTCCTGAAAAAATGGAGCGTTCAAACAATAGAATGACGTCACAGATGTGTTTTAATTCATAAATATTTTCACTTTCTATTTGCGTCATATAAAGGAAAATAATCCAACACTTTTATAGCCATGTATTTTTTAATAATATAATGGGTAGATGTTCGGCAGAATATATTTGACGGATGTAAACGGTATCCGTTGCGGTAATCTATGGATAAATATGCAAATTAGAGAGGTCAAGTAAGCAGAACTGTCAGTGTACTTAAATCAAATAAACAGGGAGAGGTATTTGTCTGCGGGCGATCGTGTCCGAATTGACCATCGGAGTTCTGGACAAATTACAGGGAATTAAGTTCAATTAAGAAGTCACTTTGGGTTCAGATCGACGAGACTGATGATAGACAACTTGAACGCCACCGTTTAACTAACATAACACCTGTCCCACGTTCGCCTACGCTCATCTTCGAGCATACGAATTTAGTCAAGTAATTTGAATAAAAACAAACTTTGTAGATAGTTTCCCATCGTTCATTGGAACATACTGTTACGTCATACCTTGTGTGAAATAGTTGTCAAAGATACCGAAAATCAGTATCTAAAAACAAGTTTCAGTTGGAACTATATTTCACATTGCCACTATCCGACTGACCAATCACTGACATTGTGACGTAATATAGTGCGCAATATCCGGTGTAACCTGCACATTTTGGTACCGCATGTGTGAAAAGAGAATATTTTTTTGTCGACCATAGAGTTAGAGAGACAGTTCTAAGTGAAAGTCTGTTTGACAGCATCGACAGGCCTGAGGAATGAGTGAGTGAGTTTGGTTTTTGGCCGCTTTTAGCAATATTTCAGCAATAGTGAGTGAGTGAGTATGGTTTTACGCCGCTTTTAGCAATATTCCAGCAATATAACGGCGGGGGACACCAGAAATGGGCTTCACACATTGTACCCATGTCGGGAATCGAACCCGAGTCTTCGGCGTGACGAGCGAACGCTTTAACCACTAGGCTACCCGACCGCCACATCCAGCAATATCACGGCGGGGGCACCAAAAATGGGAAGGACTTCTGAAATATGCCCTGATGAAGTTGATTCCAAGACGGCATGATCTAACCTATTACTGTACTATTTTCAGGAAGCAATTAAACGTGCTCGATATAAGTTAACTACCGAGTATCTTCATCCGGGCAGGAGGATGTCACGCAACACTAATGATGACGGCAGGCCACCACGAAGTGATTACTTGTTCACTGGATTGTTTGGTTCCTAGTGAGAAGCTGGATGCGACTTGCATGTTTTTTATATACTCACCACCAAGAGAAACGCGACTACCACACCTATTGATAAAAATATGAAGAATAACTCATATCAAGGAAATATTAGATTGGTTCGATGCACAAACGAACATTCTGGTATGTTGTGTGAACCGAGGCACGTGAACGAATCACATGTGACTTCATAGATCCATTACTCGAGATGCACCATTTGTCTCGTGCAGGATTAGCGTGTAAAGTTTGGAAATCACGTTCAGCATGTTCATGATAAGAATAAAGACACGATGTGGATTGATTGTTAATTTTGTCGTTAAGTGGAAACATCTCTTCTTAACGTACATACTTCTCTATATGTTTTTATGGTTCGCGTTTCTTTTGGCGGTGAGTATATATTTGTTAATTGACAAGGTGTTTAGAAATATGTCATTCTACGGTTGGTGTATTCGTATTATAATCATTATGTATGATCCAGTCGTTACACATTGCCTGACGATGTTTACTTACAGAGTTGCGCCCCTTGGGCGTGCCAGGAAGCTGCAATGGCCTGAAATATGTTTCTTGGTTTGTTATCACCATATGCTCGTAGATTTTCACCAAACTGATAAACGCCTAAGACCTTCATTAATTCGTGCTTTCCTCCATAGGGCGGTCGGGTAGCCTAGTGGTTAAAGCGTTCGCTCGTCACGCCGAAGACCCGGGTTCGATTCCCGACATGGGTACAATGTGTGAAGCCCATTTCTGGTGTCCCCCGCCGTGATATTGCTGGAATATTGCTAAAAGCGGCGTAAAACCATACTCACTCACTCACTCACTCACTTTCCTCCATATTGCAATTGCGTTGACACACCACATAGAACCAAAACGTCGATAAAAGTCATATTTAGAATCCCTAATATAACGGATGCACACATTCACTACTTTTAGTGTCTTCCGAACCTTTTATGTCCCCAGAGGCAATCTTGTAGCTCGATTAAATCAATCTTAAGCCCCACAATAATTCGCCATCAAATATGTTTTATCAATCTTAATAAACAAATCAATTTGTTGTAACCTCAATGTACGACAGTTATGCAATTTTTTTCAAAACTAGGTCTGTTCGCTTGTTGACAATGGACATCTAATTGGCCACGTGGTCTAAATCTCCGCACCCTGTAGCAATAATTGAAATTAACTGTGACATTTCACTGTGACATTGGCCTCCAGATGTATTTCTGGAACGCTCAAGAGTGGTAATGATCGACTTCCCGTCTCGATGTCACAGTGACCGATGTGTCATGTCATCCGTCTTGTGTCTGAAATAGAAGTCAACACACATAGTAGTTAATATACCATCATGATGTACTCAGCTCCAAAGACAACGAGGAGGTGGTCTAGCGCTTTGAAAGGCATCCGTTAGCCACTCTGAAGGCGTGAGCTCGATTCCCTATATGGGAGCAATGTGTGAAGCCTGCATTGTATCTCCTTTCGTGACATTGCTGGAATATTGGGTAAAAAGGCGTTACACTATTATCAATCAATCAATCAATCAATCAATCAACCAATCAACCAATCAATCAACCAATCAATCAACCAATCAATCAATCAATCAATCAACCAACCAATCAATCAACCAATCAATCAATCAATATTACGAGTGGTTCATTATTACCACATTGTTTGGTACTTATAGTAATAATAGAAAAACGTGCATATTTATAATGCGCAGAATCCACACCCTAAAGCATACTCAAAGCGTTACATTATAACCGGCAACGGATTAGTGCGCACTCGCTTTTCACTCTCAGCTCCATGAGGAGGAGTACACAACCCAAGCTGCCCGTGATGCGCTAGAAGGTTATCATCTCATCCAGCGGGGTACCATTCACTGCTGGATGAAACAAGGGCTTTTCAACTCGGAGTCAGTATAATGTGTCCGAGTGGGGTATTCATGTTAAAAATGCGGCATGGTATCTCAGTTGGCTAGCACTTTAAAACCGGCAGCAGTCCGGACTAGTACAAGCACACACACACACGCACACACAGACCGCCTCCGTGGTCTAGTGGTTGAGCGTCGCCCGGAGAGCGGAAGGTCCGGGGTTCGATCCCCGGCCGCGACATACCAAAAGACGTTAAAAGATGGTACTTGTTGTTAACCTGTTTTGCGCTCGACATTAAGGGGCTAAAACAAGGACTGGTCGGCTCGGAGTCAGGTTTGTGTGTCTGAGAGGGATATTCAAGTTAAACTGCGGCAAGGTATCTCAGTGTGCAAGCACTTTAAATGTGCATCAGTCCGGACTAGTACAATCAGCCACACACGTGCCTGCACGTCGCTATATAAGTGCAATAATCTTGGACTCGACGTTAAACCCAATTTCACCTCACTTAAACCCCATATCACCCCACCTCACCCTTTAAGTTTACATTGCAAAAATGACCAAAGCAGGTTTAAATCCAACAAACTCCCTCACATTCCCGTCTTCATCCTACACAACACGGTTATCAAACTTAGATGCAGAATAATC
This sequence comes from Haliotis rufescens, assembly GCF_023055435.1. NCBI lineage: Eukaryota > Metazoa > Mollusca > Gastropoda > Lepetellida > Haliotidae > Haliotis > Haliotis rufescens. Next base: position 14,710,455 of record NW_025963802.1, read on the forward strand.
TCGAAAACCAAATCAATTAAGCATTCCCGGTCGAATTCGTGTGGAGATAAGAGCCCCTTTAAGACGTGAACGACATCAAGGCTTATCGAGACACAGACTAAACCTGAGGATACGGGTTGATGAGCTCAGCAAAATGCAGACAGTGTTTACCGGCTTACCGTCCATAAGACCGCACGCACTTAACATTTGTACTTAACGTCAAACAGCCAGGAGACACACCCGTATAGGACAACACAGCTATGTCCAGTGTGTCGCGCCGCTGTCACTACAATCTTCAACAGTTTGGTGTGATGTTCTCGCCATGACATCCAGTTTTGTGCATTGATCTACATATATGACCCCTCTCCTTGCACGCTATCCCTGCGTCGCCATGTTGGCGCACCTCGTGCGAATTACCACCTTTTGCTAAGACCTTTTGCCAGACAGGGTAACAAGTACCATCTTTCAACGTCTTTTGGTATGACGTACCCGGGTCTTCCGCTCTCCGGGCGGACTCTCTACCACTAGGCCAAGGAGGCGGGCTTGATAACACGTAAGAGGGTGTGATATGTGTATGACATGTGAGAGGAGATGTTTGCTTCGTGCGCCTTCACGATGTCAGTCATGTTTGGTGCCAGTGAATGAGTGAGTGAGTGAGTTGGATTTAACGCCTTTTTACAGCATCACGGCGTGTCAGCTTGAATTCGGAGGAAAGCCCGAAATGATGCAGGTTTTAAACGCTTACCACTCTGCTGAAACCCACGAGTACGAGTATGCCGCTGACAAACCTAAAAACATAATCGGAACGAACCGGGATTCGAACCCACAATTGTAAGTTTCTGGCGTGCCCAAGGGAGGCAACTCTGCACAGCAAATAGTGGCACCTCAGACGACAAGGTCACTCCTGTCACCCAAGCCATCCGTGATTTTACACATCAGAACCTTTTTCACAAATTGGCAAATGTCACCAAATCTTTGTTTTCCTTTATGTTTTCATGAAGCAATAAGTTCAACAAAATAATATGCGATCATGGCGGCAAAAGTTTAATAAATATAACTATTTGGTAAAAGTCCGGACTTTCTTGACCTAACTTATTGACCCACATTGACCTAACCTATTATAAACGGATCTTTTGTCGAACAAAACGAAAAGACATTGCTTACATTGAAAGAAGAAAACGTTCACATGGCATGTTTTGAATTATGCATAATTCATGAGTTTTCTTCCACAGCGACACTGGAAACTATAACGTTAAATGAATCATAACAGCCTATATTCTGGTTCTGTAACGGTTCCCTCAATGAAGTAATTGTCATACTTGGTGGACATCCGATCCTCGATTTAGCTGTCTCTGAACTATTCTTACGTAGGATACCTTTTTGGTCCAGAAATATTTTCTGACCAAAACTATCAGCTATCAGAGTGCAGAAAAGATGTTGAACCTTTAGTTATTATGACATTTCGCATGATGTCAGCCTACAGCTACATCCCAAGAGATCTACTGGGGCACCGTAATCACAACCGGCCAACAACTTTAGGCATAAACACAAACCCAAAGAAGATCCGCGTTACAATTGGTCTTCAGCAACTTGTAAGAGGCAACTAACGGGATTGGGTGGTCATGCTCGCTGACTTGGTCAATACATGTCATCGTATCCGAATTGCGTAGATCGATGCTCATGATGTCAATTTCTGGGTTGTCTGGTCCAAACTTGATCATTCCAGACCGCCGTCATACAGCGGCGTTAAACAGAAAACAAACAAAGAAACAAACCCTTTTTCAATAAAAAATGTCAAAACAATAAATGACAATCACACCTAAACAGCAAACGAAGATGACATCAGAGCCGCCAAATACCTTATTGGCAATCGGCTCGTATTGAAGAATATAGTAAGCGGAATAAGCCGAGTGGTCCCGATTGACCTCATGAGGTGGAGTTGTCCGACCCTGTGTACGTGCTGTGACATTGCTGCGAAAAACAATAAACAAACTAATCATCCTATCTAGATAATGTTTAATGACATCACACATCATTTTTCCCAGCATCTATAAGTTCGACAGCCATCTGAGTAAATGAGATACGATGAATGTTTCCATGACGTAAATGAATAGATTTCAACAGTTGCTCAACCGAAGTTACTTCCCTGCCCACTATGTACGATGACGTAACGCGACATCCTCGATTATCCAGGGTATGATATCTCCATTCTATTATGATGTTTGTTTGTTTGTTTGTTTGTTATTGAAAGCCGCACTCAGCAGTACTCCAGTTTTATGACGACAGTCTGTAAATAATTGAATCTGGACTGGAGAATCCAGTGATTGACATCATGAGCATCGATCCACGCATCCATCAACCAAGTCAACGAGCTGGTGAACACCCTGGACCTACTACCACAGCTCATTGGGTAAATCTTTCTAATTACACTTTCATTCAATTTTGATAAATAGCCTGTATAATGTGTTAGGTACATGTAGGTCGATTTGGGAAGATTCCCGTATCCATAAATTCTGATATTTCTCTCGCACACATGGCATTTATCATCATAATAAGTGGAGTGAGTGAGTGAGTGAGTGAGTTGGGTTTAACGCCGCTTTTAACAGTATTCCAGTCATATCACGGCGTTCATAATAAGTGGAGATGACACAGCACGGAATGGAGTATCGGTCACGGTATGTTGTTTCAACGTCCTGGTTATAGTGACAACGCTCGGGACACGTCTTTCCTTGTCATGATCTGCTTACAAATTTTATAATAATCCTTAATTCGGCGATGATGATTACCCTAATCCTAACATGATTTATAACCTTTTCGGTTATATCCCCACAAATTATTCGTTAATCTCAACATCTGTTAATCCGGATGAAATTAATTAAACCGTTACAGGGTTTAACTGAACATAAACACGGCGTCATACAGTGAAGCATTCTTCATGTTGTATTGTCTAATTATTACACTTTTTCTAACACTTTCATTCCGCTTATAACGGAACAATGCTGGTACGACTCCTACTGGATATATTGTGTTGCACACATTGCAGCATGCGTGCAACTTTTGCAACTGATAGGACGTACGTGGTTCATAACATGTAAACTTATAAGTGGGTGAGTGAGTGAAAGAATTAGATTTTACGCCGCCCTTTGTAATATTGCAGCAATATCAATGAGGGGATACCAGAAATGGGGTGACACATCGTGCCCTAGTGGAGAATCCAACTCGGGGCTTCTGCGTGAAGAGCGAACGCGAACCACTACGTTACCCCAACACCCGTTTAAGGTTGACAAATGATGATATACTTTTTTAATGTCGCTGTTTCAATATTAAAGTCTATTTTTAAACAATGAATATACATTTCAAATGGAATCATTTTAGAATTCGATATGACTGCGCCGCACGGAGATTTTAGTTTGGATGATTTCGTTCAATCCCGCTTTGAGAGAAAAGCTGATTGATCCCGGAGCACTGTAACGAGATACATCTCGAGAATACACAGCCAAGTGCTTCCATTGAAACTGCTTAACTATAACGAGTAAACGCATGGCGGCGATTTGTACAGAAAGATCAAGTGATATTCCCTTGTGTGGATTTACCATTGAGGTTGTAAATGGATACCAATCATGCACATTGTCCCCCTGATCCACCCAGTAGCACCCCAGGGCGGAGTTGTTACGCCCCATTACATCCCGACACTGGGGCCCACGGACAGCGCTCCCTGGGAGACGGTAAGAGGTAGTAACATTGATCAGCCGTATAGTGTTACGTGTCGATTCCCAAATTGAACCAATATGTTAACCCAGAAATCTGTACGTAAAAGAACTTAGTGTGAAACCAGTGAACAAAACAACAAGTGGTATACAATCAACAAATGTAATACAGAATTAACTTAGTTTGCAAGTCATGGCAGTGGTCAGTACCAGATAGTGGTGATAATAATATATATTCACCCAGAGGCGACAGTGGTTAAACTTCCGAGATGGGCTGGGCAGGGAATCAGGGATGATGAGTGATCCTCACCTGAATGCTGGTTCCGATGTGAAAAATGCGTGAGAGATACGTAAACACGCTCTTGTTCCCTTACAGTCTAACCAGCTACTGGAAAGTTGCACATAGTGCAATCACAACATAAAACATTCTCCATGTTTCCATCACATACTATCACCGTGGTGGTATACCGGACCGGAAGTTTACTCACCGCACAAATATAGTAACATCCTGACGACTGATCACTGTCCAAACAAAATGCAACGAGCGTCTACCGAATCTCAACACAAAACATTGCAACACAGCCACAATTACTGGCAAACAACAAAGGCAACTATGCTTGTCGTAAGAGGCGACTAACAGGATCGGGTGGTCAGGCTCGCTAACTTGGTTGATGCATGTCATCGTACCCCGATTGGATCGATGTTCATGGTGTCAATCACTGGATTGTCTTGTCCAGACTTGATTATTTACAGACCGCCGTCATATAGCTGGGATATTGCCGAGTGCGGCGTTAAACAACAAACAAACAAACAAATAATAGTTCACCGAAATCATATACATGTACATATCATTTAAATTGTGTTCATTCTTTAATTAGATAAATATTTCAGACATAATACATACGGGAGTAAAAATGAAGCTTTTGACACATCACGTAATCTCATTATACATGTAGTAATGCAGGATCGTGTCTCGAATCTGTGCCTATTAAATGTCAACATGAACGAGAGATCTTAGTCCGTATGTGGTGTTGTTTAAGATAAGCTCCATACACTATCGGATGTTTTAATATTCTAAAAGAACATATAATGGATATCTTGAAACATTGCCCAGTAGACATCGATCTGTGAAGGCGTCGCTCCAATGCTTATAGATAGTACACAGATCCATGTTGATATACATGTGTATAATATGCGAGTGCATACAACACTTCAGATTAGATTGTCCCTCCGACTCTGGTACAACCCGTTCAATCTGTTGCTGTTATTTACAATAGTTCACAAACACATCACAGTTGTAGGTATTTTATATCACCGATCTCTATGTTGCTACATATTACATATAAGTACCGCCGATAATCTGAGATAAGCTGTAAGCCCTGGGTCTTATATTCAAGTCGATAGCCAGTCCGCCAAACCGAGGCTAGATAGGGACACAATATGGCTGATGCCATGGACGATTTAACACAATGCACGATCAGATATTCTCGTCAGCTTGACTAAGTTACACGACCACGGGAGTACTTATATGTCGATACACTACAGAACGTATTGTTCAGCTGGCGAGAAATACAACTAAGAGGCACGGAATCGTAACATGGAGGTCTTAATCTGCGGCATTAATTCCCCACCATTAATATGGCGTGTGCGGGAGGCGAGCAGATCGGCCAGCTACCACACCTCTATCGCAGGCGCAGGAACCACATTGTATGGAGATTAATGAACTCGCCAGATTAGATTTGCTCCGACCCTGTTGCCTAGAGGGGCAGTCATACAACGTATTGGACACACGAGGGGTGTACGTGTTCCGGGGCAGATGGGCCATCTCTCTCCCAAGCAGAGTGTAACACGTGCGAGATAGCATCAGTGAAGGGTGTGGGATCCTGCCCTATAATGTGCGGTGCATTGTTGAGGGACAATACTTCAGAGGAAATGACGTTTCTGGCAATAGGTGTTTACAACTTTGACAAGGACACGTGTCACTGATGCTAACGTTGTATTCAATGGAACAAGGTCCTGGTAACATTATATCAGGTTATATTTATCCGCCACCTTGCAATGTTGTGTCGTCTTGCAGTTATAGGCTTGGAACCAGAGGAGCTACACCAGTTACTGACGCTGATGCCAAGTGTACACTTTCTACATGTATACCTATGCTCCTGTAACCCCTACAACATTGAAAACAACAGAGATAACTAACTGACAAGTCCATAGGAAAGGTTCATATATATCGGTATGTCTGGACACAGAAGAGGACTGGAAATTGCATGAGAGTGTGTGTGAAATGCTTACTGACCAGTTGACCAACAAGGAAGTGGAACCTATTTGAGGCGGTATTTCTGTATTCACTGGAGTGTGAGGGAAACATGTATTCGTCACTAGTCACCGGATTTATGTCAGGGATTATTCAAGCCATTACACATTAGCTCAAGACACGCCAGTAAACTAAACACGAAGACTGTATTGTGGGTGTGGGTCCATGTGATAATCCTTGTTTACCGGTCACCAAGTGCTTTGTACAAACATCCTCAGGCAAACGCTTGACAAGAAGGAGGATTAATGTTGACAGGCTTCCGAAGAGGCATGTCTTGCTAGGACGAAAAGGAAAGAAGTATCTGAACATTTGATTTTGCAAATCATTATAATGCCAACGTCTGCGAGTCGACGTTTGTCCTCTTCGCGACCCCGCACCACCCAGAGCTCTGCGGGGAGGTTGAGTGCCCGTCAGGCGGTTGGGAGGGAAGAGGCCCGACCGGGAGAGTATGAGATAGAACTTCTGGAGTATGAGTGGCCTGACCTGCCGCCCATCCCCAATATGAAGGATGCCATTACGAGAAGGCGAGTCAGCAACGGCATTACATATCTACTTCCGGTAGACAAGGGTAAAAACTCCATCAACAGTCATTTCAGGACGGACCTGAGAGCCATGTTTCAGGAGCCATATGCAAGTGATGATCTAAAATATGATGACGGCAGAGTTAAACTTAGTGCCAAGGTTCACTTCACATCAAATACAGCTGACACTAAATGGACACAAGATCACTTACGATCACTTCCGGTTGAACTTAATGCTAATTCTGAGCAGGTCCGGAAGTTGTATACTCGGTCTGCTCCCTCCAGTGCTACTGCAAGTAGAAGGATGGGTATCGACCCTGGTAAGTTAAGAAACAGGTCAAACCTATACCTGCCTATTAAGGCACGGATTCCACCGGAAGCCATTAAAATCAGAAAGGAAGTAGAGCAAATCATCAAGTGTGTGCAAGAGGATGACGGTGAATATGACGAATCTGAAAATGCTCTGCACGAGGACCACCTGCAAGATACGACTGTTCCAGACAGGAGAAAAACGCTCGTCCTTGACGACACCATGGTGATGGAAGGCATCCAAAGCATGTCAAATCTGGCATTGAAGTGTCAAAATTCGCCCTACGGGAAACAACACTTCAACTCCTATGAGGAGTTGCGGACGGCTAAACCTCCACGGATTGTCATCCCCGGTGCCTTCAAGTCACAGTTCTTGTCGGACGAGAAGAACCAGGACATTTGGGACTGGTTACATGACGGGGATGCGCTGAACGACTTTGAGTACTTCCTGTCAGTGTGTGGTTGAGGATGTTGTGCGTGTGGGACCTTTTATTATCTCTACAGCAAGCGGATGTCGTGCACGTACAACTCAAGAGACACAGATGTATACATACTCCCACGATTCAAACAATCGGACGCAAGTATGGGAATTTCGCTTTACTTCCTGATTTAAACTGGTTAATGTAGAGCCTATTTTCGGCCAAACGCATCGTCATAACCTCACAGTAGTACTAAGTGGATTCAAGGGAAGTGTTGGCGTGTTGATGATGGGATAGAAGCTCCGTAAAAGACTTTTTCTTAATCCTCTAGACAATACCTGACTGGATATACTGGATTGGGAACGGTAATGACCTTCTGTCTTAATGTCTTGGAAGGGCCTGACCATGGTTTACGTTACCCCCTCTCGTGACTGTGTTGAACTGAAGCAACCATGACATGGTTGAATGAGGTTATAGTTCCTGGAATCAACCAACATTGCTATCATGCATGTGAAATATAACATCGGAGTGATTGGCTCCACATCCGGATCAGAATAGGTCTTCAGCAACCCTGCTTGTTGTAAGACGCGACTGATCGGGTGATCAGGAAGCTGATTTGTTCGATGTATATCATCGTATCCCAATTGCGTAGGTCGATGCTCATGATATCAATCACTGGATTGACTGGTCCAGACTTGATTATTTACTGACAGCCGTCATATAGCTGGAATATTGCTGAGTGTGGCGTGAAAAAACAAGCAAAAGGTTTTGCTGCATCGCTTGATATTAGATGCATGTATAGAAATGATTTATGTATCCTATGAGTGAACTACTACCGTACAAAGTATTAATACTGGTTGAATACTCACAACCGTGTGCCTCATATATGATGTGTTCATTTACCATTTATCAAGGGAATTAATTGGTTGATCTCCAAAACTGAAGAAGGAACACGCAGTTCAACCACTTCCTTCAGGAGCGGAAGTGACGACACGCAGCTATAAGTTGTAACTATCTTTGTTTCATCACGAGCACGATCCGTGTCAAGGCGCGTCCATAATTGGGATCCTTTCAACATGAAGTGGACGAATGTGTGAGTGAGTGAGCTGGGTTTTACGCCGCTTTGAACATTATGTCCAATATAATGGCGTGTAATAATGAAAGCCGACGTAAAGTGACGCAGATTGTCGACGTTTTTCACCATAATATAATCAACGACCAACCAATCGTCATAAACAGGCGAGACTGAGATTGGAAACCACAAACGACCAATCCAAGAACGATAGCGGCCCTTCGATTCCTTTAAAATCAGTGAGTGAGTATGTTAGCCTTCAGCCGTTTTTCTGCAATATTCATGTCATGGGTTTTGTCACAATGTACCCTGCGGAAAGTTTAACCTTGGTGTGGGGGACGTACGACTTAACCAGATGGTACCATGTGTCGACTTCCCCGACAGTGGCCCGACGTGACAGTGCAGGTTCCTGGAACCACAGAGTAACCGTCCGGCGAGTACAAATTATTACGGCTATTTTGAATGTTTATGCATCTATCATGGAATTAGTAGCTGCTTTACAAATATTTCGGTTAGGCATCATGAATTTACGATGATGTTAAATGGACTTCCTATCTTTCTTGTTTGAGATGTAAATGTGTCTGAAGATTTTGAATATGTGTTTTTGATTGAAACGATAAAAAGGCAAATATTCAAATAAATCCTTCTTACTGCATTATCTGAGAGACGTGTGCAATATATCAAACCAGACCGACGTCAACTCGTGGCTTTCAATTCAATTCTGCGACAACCAGATGGATTCTAGATACATCTCGAAAAATGAATGTTCATTCAAATGATGACTCATCCAACTCGGGACAAATTGCATCTATATTCACTGCACTGACAAGTCATCTCAATACACACCAATCCGTCCCGGGATATACGATAGTCATTTCCTGTGTACCAATCTGTCCCGGGACGGACACAACTAATTAATTGACAACTTATCCACCCCAAGACATACAATACTCATTTCTTGACTCCCGAACCCCCCCCCCCCCCCCCCCCCCCCCCCCACACACACACACACACACACATGCAATACTCCTTTCTTGACTACCAATCCATTCCAAGACATGCAATACTCATTTTGTAACTACCAACCCACCCCAGGACATACAATTCTCATTTCTTAACTACCAATCCACCCCAGGACATACAATACTCATTTTTTAACTACCAACCCACCCCAAGACATACAATGCTCCTTTTTTGACTACCAATCCACCCCAGGAGATACAATACTCCTTTCTTGACTACCAATCCACCCCAAGACATACAATACTCCTTTCTTGACTACCAACCAACCCCAGAACATACAATACTCATTTCGTAACTACCAACCCACCCATGGACATACAATGTTCATTTCTTAACTACCAATCCACCCTAGGACATACAATACTCATTTCTTAACTACCAATCCACCCCAGGACATACAATACTCATTTCTGGACTACCAATCCACCCCAGGACATACAATACTCATTTCTTAACTACCAATCCACCCCAGGACATACAATACTCACCGTTTAACTACCAACCCAACCCAGGACATACATTACTCCTTTCGTGACTACCAACCATCCCCAGGACATACAATACTCATTTCTTGAATACCAACCCCAGGACATACAATACTCATTTCGTAACTACCAATCCACCCCAGGACATACAATACTCATTTCTTGAATACCAACCCCAGGACATACAATACTCCTTTCTTAACTACCAATCCACCCCAGGACATACAATACTCCTTTCGTGACTACCAACCATCCCCAGGACATACAATACTCATTTCGTAACTACCAACCCACCCTAGGACATACAATACTCATTTCTTAACTACCAATCCACCCCAGGACATACAATACTCACCGTTTAACTACCAACCCAACCCAGGACATACATTACTCCTTTCGTGACTACCAACCATCCCCAGGACATACAATACTCATTTCGTAACTACCAACCCACCCTAGGACATACAATACTCATTTCTTGACTACCAATCCACCCTAGGACGTACAATGCTCCTTTCTTGACTACCAATCCACCCCAGGACATACAATACTCATTTCTGGACTACCAATCCACCCCAGGAGATACAATGATCCTTTCTTGACTACCAACCCAACCCTGGACATATTATACTCATTACTTAACTACCAAACTAACCCAGGACGTACAATACTCATTTCGTAACTCCCAACCAACCCATGGACATACAATACTCATTTCTGGACTACCAATCAACCCTTGGACATACAATTCTCCTTTCTTGACTACCAACCCACCCCAGGACATACAATACTCATTTCTTGACTACCAATCCACCCCAGGACATATTATACTAATTTCTTGAATACCAACCCCAGGACATACAATACTCATTTCGTAACTACCAATCCATCCTAGGACGTACAATGCTCATTTCTTGACTACCAACCAACCCATGGACATACAATACTCATTTCTGGACTACCAATCCACCCTAGGACATACAATACTCATTTCTTGACTACCAACCCACCCCAGGACATATTATACTCATGTCTTGACTACCAATCCACCCCAGGACATATTATACTCATTTCGTAACTACCAATCCACCCCAGGACATACAATACTCATTTCTTGACTACCAACCCCAGGACATACAATATTCATTACTTGACTACCGATCCACCCCAGGACATATTATACTCATGTCTTGACTACCAATCCACCCCAGGACATACAATACTCATTTCTTGAATACCAACCCCAGGACATACAATACTCATTACTTGACTACCGATCCACCCCAGGACATATTATACTCATTTCTTGACTACCAATCCACCCCAGGACATACAATACTCATTTCGTAACTACCAATCCACCCCAGGACATACAATACTCATTTCTTGACTACCAATCCACCCTAGTACGTAAAATGCTCTTTTCTGGACTACCAACCCACCCCAGGACATACAATACTCATTTCTTGACTACCAATCCACCCCAGGACATATTATACTCATTTCTTGACTACCAATCCACCCCATGGCATACAACACTCCTTTCTTGACTACCAATCCACCCCAGGACATATTATACTCATTTCTTGACTACCAATCCACCCCAGGACATATTATACTCATTTCTTGACTACCAATCCACCCCAGGACATATTATACTCATTTCTTGACTACCAATCCACCCCAGGACATATTATTCTCATTTCTTGACTACCAATCCATCCCAGGACATATTATACTCATTTCTTGACTACGAATCCACCCCAGGACATATTATACTCATTTCTTGACTACCAATCCACCCTAGGACGTACAATGCTCCTTTCTTGACTACCAACCCACCCAAGGACATACAATACTCATTTCTTGACTACCAATCCACCCTAGGACATATTATACTCCTTTCTTGACTACCAATCCACCCCAAGACATACAATACTCCTTTCTTGACTACCAACCAACCCCAGAACATACAATACTCATTTCGTAACTACCAACCCACCCATGGACATACAATGTTCATTTCTTAACTACCAATCCACCCTAGGACATACAATACTCATTTCTTAACTACCAATCCACCCCAGGACATACAATACTCATTTCTGGACTACCAATCCACCCCAGGACATACAATACTCATTTCTTAACTACCAATCCACCCCAGGACATACAATACTCACCGTTTAACTACCAACCCAACCCAGGACATACATTACTCCTTTCGTGACTACCAACCATCCCCAGGACATACAATACTCATTTCTTGAATACCAACCCCAGGACATACAATACTCATTTCGTAACTACCAATCCACCCCAGGACATACAATACTCCTTTCGTGACTACCAACCATCCCCAGGACATACAATACTCATTTCGTAACTACCAACCCACCCTAGGACATACAATACTCATTTCTTAACTACCAATCCACCCCAGGACATACAATACTCACCGTTTAACTACCAACCCAACCCAGGACATACATTACTCCTTTCGTGACTACCAACCATCCCCAGGACATACAATACTCATTTCGTAACTACCAACCCACCCTAGGACATACAATACTCATTTCTTGACTACCAATCCACCCTAGGACGTACAATGCTCCTTTCTTGACTACCAATCCACCCCAGGACATACAATACTCATTTCTGGACTACCAATCCACCCCAGGAGATACAATGATCCTTTCTTGACTACCAACCCAACCCTGGACATATTATACTCATTACTTAACTACCAAACTAACCCAGGACGTACAATACTCATTTCGTAACTCCCAACCAACCCATGGACATACAATACTCATTTCTGGACTACCAATCAACCCTAGGACATACAATTCTCCTTTCTTGACTACCAACCCACCCCAGGACATACAATACTCATTTCTTGACTACCAATCCACCCCAGGACATATTATACTAATTTCTTGAATACCAACCCCAGGACATACAATACTCATTTCGTAACTACCAATCCATCCTAGGACGTACAATGCTCATTTCTTGACTACCAACCAACCCATGGACATACAATACTCATTTCTGGACTACCAATCCACCCTAGGACATACAATACTCATTTCTTGACTACCAACCCACCCCAGGACATATTATACTCATGTCTTGACTACCAATCCACCCCAGGACATATTATACTCATTTCGTAACTACCAATCCACCCCAGGACATACAATACTCATTTCTTGACTACCAACCCCAGGACATACAATATTCATTACTTGACTACCGATCCACCCCAGGACATATTATACTCATGTCTTGACTACCAATCCACCCCAGGACATACAATACTCATTTCTTGAATACCAACCCCAGGACATACAATACTCATTACTTGACTACCGATCCACCCCAGGACATATTATACTCATTTCTTGACTACCAATCCACCCCAGGACATACAATACTCATTTCGTAACTACCAATCCACCCCAGGACATACAATACTCATTTCTTGACTACCAATCCACCCTAGTACGTAAAATGCTCTTTTCTGGACTACCAACCCACCCCAGGACATACAATACTCATTTCTTGACTACCAATCCACCCCAGGACATATTATACTCATTTCTTGACTACCAATCCACCCCATGGCATACAACACTCCTTTCTTGACTACCAATCCACCCGAGGACATATTATACTCATTTCTTGACTACCAATCCACCCCAGGACATATTATACTCATTTCTTGACTACCAATCCACCCCAGGACATATTATACTCATTTCTTGACTACCAATCCACCCCAGGACATATTATTCTCATTTCTTGACTACCAATCCATCCCAGGACATATTATACTCATTTCTTGACTACCAATCCACCCTAGGACGTACAATGCTCCTTTCTTGACTACCAACCCACCCAAGGACATACAATACTCATTTCTTGACTACCAATCCACCCTAGGACATATTATACTCATTTCTTGACTACCAATCCATCCCAGGACATATTATACTTATTTCTTGAATACCAATGCGTCCCAGGACATACAAAACTCATTCCACGACCTCCCATCCGTAAGTGTGATGTATTTGTGTTGATATCAGCATGTAGGAGTACCTGGTATCTACACCTACTGGTGTGTGGTTCCATGGAGGGTATCAAACCTACTCACCATCTATCCCTCAACGACCCTCTGCTGCCCGAAGCAGGTATAGTGGATGGTGTGTCTGCCCGGAGAGCGGAAGTTTGATGGTTCGAACACCAAAAGACGACAAATGAGGATACTTTTTACCCTGACCGGCGTTCGGCATTAAGGGGCTAAAACAAGGACTGGTCTCGGAGTCAGTAAGCTATGTCTGAGTGAGGTATCTATGTTAAACTGCGGCATGGTATCTCAGTAGGCTAGCACTATAAAACCGGCATTAGTATGGATTTGTACAAGCAGCACCACACACACGCACACGCACATAAAACACACACTCAAGCACGCACGCGCACACGCACACACGTGCATGTACATAAGTGCAATAAGCCTGAACGCGACGTTAAACCCCGTTTCACCTTACCTCACCTCTGCTACTTGAGAAACAGCCCATGAAGTGCCTGGAGGCCGCCTTGTAAGGAAATAAACAGGCTGCTTTCCTGTCTTTGGGGAAATAGTTTGTTGTTCACCGAATGTTTCATATCGCTATACACACGGAGATTAAGTACCGACACGTCTGGTCAGCGTGACATTAATGTTGGGGTCATGATAACCCAGAAACATTAAAACATGTTTGATATTCTTCTTCACAATGCGGACACGATCGTCCTCATGAGACGGGGGCTCCATTCACGACACGAGGCAGTGTGCTTAATAATGTTCTTGATATCCACGGAAATGATGTGACTAAAAGCGGCACAAACCACGTCCCACTACCCTGACTGAAAACTCCGAGGTGCGGTGAGGTGAAATGGGGTTTAACGTCGCGTCCAAGATTATTGCACTTATATAGCGACGTGCATGTACGTGTGTGTGTTTGTGTGGCTGCTCGTACTAGTCCGGACTGATGCCGATTTATAGTGCTAGCTAACTGAGATACCATTAACATGAATACCCCACTCAGACACAGTATTCAGACTCCAAGCCGACCAGTCCTTGTTTTAGCCCCCTAATGCCGAGCGCCAGACAGGGTAACAACAAGTACCATCTTTAAACGTCTTTTGGTATGACGCCGTCGGGGATCGAACCCCCGACCTTCCGTTCTCCGGGCGGACGCTCTACCACTAAACCAGGGAGGCGGTCCTGAAAAATCCGATCTCCCCGACCGACGTGTTCACTAAGTGGATTAATACTACGGTACTATCACAAGGGACCAGACAACCCAGTGATTGAATTCATGAGCAACGAGCCGTTTCGTCGGTGTCGCTGACATCAAATTGTGTGTGATCCTCATGAGATCACTTATTTGACCCGCTACCTACATGTATATGAAGATAACAGTGACCAGGTCAAACAGCTGACGTAAAGAAAGTATACACCCCCATGCATGTTTGTTGTTGGCTAAGAATGCAATAAAAAAGAAATCGCTATTCGATTCTGATGTATTTGATACTGGTTGTGTTTTGGACACAGTTTTAAGTGTTTTGGCGATTGTTTAAGTGTTTTCAGCCTATTGACGTTTTGATAACGTGTGTAGATTTTTGGTCAAATCCAATTTTCAAAATCACACATTTTTTGGCCCGGCAGTTTATACTGAATTATAATTTCAAATGTCGATAATATCGAAATAATATAAAAATACCAATTTTTTAACGCAATAATAACAAACCCATTTAGCATATTATTTTCTGACGAGTCACGTTCAAATTCAAACATTAACAGGTTTACAATCTACGTTTGAAACCTTAAAATAGTAAACACTAAGAAATCTACTATATCATCACTGAACAGATAACTGTGACATGATCCTTATTTATTTTATTAGTATTTTTCAGTTCAAGTGTATCACATATGAAACCCCTTTAACCAGCTGTAATAAACAATTACCACAGAGAGTTTCGAAGTTAACAGACATCGTTGGATCACACCACAGCTTGTGAAATACACGGGAGATAACTCCTGCACGGCTGTGAAGTGAGTGCATTGTATCCTCGCGCGAGTGCTGCCAGGTGCCGGGGCTATTTCCAATCAACACATATCCCATATCAAACAAAACGCATCGGTATATATATAAGCTCCATAGTTGTTGCTTTACGATAGTAAAATGTCTCATGAATAATCGTCACATTTTTCGCCCTTGCATTGTTGGAATATATACACTTGAAATGGGCTTTGTAAAAAAAAAGTTGTAAGAAGTTGTTGGTAATCCTTTTCAACACAGAAACCATAAACGTCCAAGATTGCCTTCGCAGGGGATCTAAATATTTACTGAGTGGGACACTACTGTTGACGACGAGTGGGGACCCGGCTATGTTTTAATGGAGTTTGTCAACCAAATCAATAGGATAAAGATCAAATTACACAATATATTTACACGTATCAGTTATGATGACGCGGTGAATAACTTAGCTGCTTGGATTGCTGTGTATTTCATATCATTCTATAACAGCGCAGTCAACAACTGTTAGAATATTATATAACATAGATATGCTCTGCAAAACATGAAACGCTAAGGTTGGGTGGTTACCATGTGGGATACATAATGTTTGTCGTGACACCTTATGAGGTGAGGTGCAATATGGTTTAGGTGAGGTGAAATGGGGTTTAACGTCGCGTCCTAGATTATTGCACTTATAGCGACGTATGTGTGTGTGTGTGTGTGTGTGTGTGTGTGTGTGTGTGTGTGTGTGTGTGTGTGTGTGTGTGTGTGTGTGTGGTAAGTTGTTATTGTGTGACATCATGACATAACGGGCTGTGAACCAATACATGCCTTCCAAATATTTACCTGCTGTTGAAATAGAGCTGGTGTAGCTTTGACTGTGACATAAGAAGACAGGCTTCGGGCAAAAAGTCTTTATTGTAGTGTCGTACACGTTGGGAATTTGAAACTAGTCTGATCCATGACTATATACATTAAAGGTGGATACGGACAACTGGCTTATAGATTCCCACCGATAACAATCATTCATCCGTCAGCACCTGTCATCGGGGATTTGACCACAGCAGAAAACGTAAACAAACCCACTTTCTGCCTACCTTAACATTATGCTGACACACCGTGATACCACGGCTATACTGGTAAAGCGACGCTGTAAAGCGCCCACGATCTCTCTATATAAACAGAGATTTTACTAGTCCGCATTCTAGATGAACCAGTACGTGACACAAGATAACACAAAGCCACAAAAACACAGTTTATTATGACAAACACCGATAACGCTTCTCGACATCTCTGAACAATTTGCAATGAGATTTTACAGCCCCTTCCAACAATTCAAACATCAGTTTACATGGCTCCCATAGTTAAACGAATAACGTTTCCCTAGCCAAAAAGTCGAACACTTCGCCGTGATTTACATTACTTAAGACTTTAAAAACTAATAGATACCTTCAACCGCAAAGAAAATTAAATAATCTGTAAAATACGAAGGGGGAGAACTCCTGTCTCCTTAATAGAGATCGCGGAGAGACATGATGGTAGAGCAGCCGCTGGGATTTTTTTTCTGCGACCAAGAGACCAAAGTCAGGCACTTATTTCCAATCAGGTCGAGACGTAGAAATTAGTTTCCTTGTAAAACAGATGCATTGTCTATCTGCACAAGGGGTAATCATTAACTGCTATAATTGATAAATCAACTAAGCTTAGGGAAGCGTTGTTAACGGGACTAGTATCTTTCTTGCTACTACTGACTTATTCTTTTGTTTATCAAAACGTTTCTAAAGGCATGAGACATAAGTAAACCCGAGCGTGTAAAGTTCGAAAATATGAAACAAGTTTAATGTTATTCAAAATTTCCGTTTAGACATTTTTTGACATTATTGAGCAAGAACAGTGAACTTGACAAAGAATCCTTTGATTGATGGTATCTGTACTATAAGGGGTGTAAGGCGTTATATAACTAGCCTATTGTTATAACAAACATTGGTAAACATTCCTTAGTTCACTACCAGCCTGCATGGTATGAGTGGTGTTAAACAAGCTGTGCCTATTGGTAGTGTTATATACGTAACACATATCAAATATGTTAAAAATAATTCAGGTGTGAAGCGGTCGTAAAATAGTAACATAACGAGCGATACATCTTGCCACAGAACATCTTCATACGATTCAATTACAATCCTTCCGACCCGTGAAGATCCAGGATAGAATAGGTCTTCAGCAACCAATGCTTGCCGTAGTAAGAGGCGACTAACGGGATCGGGTGGTCAGGCTCGCTGATTTGGTTGATGCCTGTCATCGATCCCATTTGCGTGGATCGATGCTTATGATGTCAATCACTGAATTGTCTGGTCCAGACTCGACTATTTACAGACTGCCGCCACATAGCTGGAATATTGTTGAGTGCGGCGTTAAACAACAAACAAACAAACAAACAAACAATACAATCCTTCCAGCAGTGGAGGAATATCATAAAAACAGTTCTTTTCAATCACACATGGCATTGTAAGTCTCAAAGGAAATAAATAAACAAGCGACAAAAAAGCAGAGTGCATTGTACGATTCCGACTATATCATAAGCACGTATTTATGAATCGCTGTCAAATAGTTATGATACCAGATGTTCGTGGCCTCCGTCGTAAACACATGCAAAGGCAAGTCAATTGTTCATATGGGGAAAAAACACGGAAACACATGGAACAAATATAAATGAGAAACAGAAACGTTATTTTTTTCATCTTCATATTTTCTCTAAAAAACACACAGTTTCTTTGGTAAATGTAACGGTTTAGAATTTGTAAAAGGTTTGCTGTACAATCGATTTTTTTAAGAATACCGAGTTTGAGAATTGAAACAACTAACGTAATTTATTATCTTTATGGACAGAGGTTTCATAATTGAGTTACTTTGTTTATCCAATAGAAGGGTTGTAGCGTTTTTGTCTGTTTATTTCAGGCAAGTGGGTTGGAAGCGATGCGGGTACAAGTTCACTATCACATTCTGCCAACCAATCAAAAACCCGGTCCTCCTTTCGTGCCGAATTACTATACAACCCAGAGGTTAGCACTTCCTGTGTGAGGCCGGAACACGTGATCTTTGTCTTTGTGTCGTCATTTCCGGTGCATTGCTCGTCTTCAGTTTGAACGGCGTGTATACTATCCGGGGAACGGGTGCTTGTGTTATGTTCTCCACACTGTGGGACCAGGAATTGTGCCACACCTGGAACATGAAGTTAAACGAGTCTTAACAAGTGTATTTGAAACCACGACCTTAACAATATAAGCTACAAATGTCATGTATACCCAGGTAGAGCTCAAATGCTAACCTTTCAGCTGCTTATTATGATAAATGTTACTATTTTATGTTCTACTTTGTGATGTACAGTTGTACGCTATAACACAGAAATCCACCTCTTATTTTTTTATGTTTCAGATATCCGGTTATATACATTTTAGACAATTTAAAAGAAATTTAACAACGCAGTGTGACTGTGTAAAGTCTCATTGCCAGCTGTGATATTGACGTACCATCATCAAGTATCACTCATATGATGTTCTGTGCCTCCTTAATGTATCATTGTCACATGATGTTCTTTGATTTCTAAATGTACCATTGTCACGTGATGATCTGTACCTTCGAAATGTACCACTGTCACGCGATATTCTGTGGCTTCTAAATGTACCATTGCCACGGGATGATCTGTACCTTCTAAATGTACGATTGTCACGCGATATTCTGTGTTTTCTAAATGTACCATAGCCACGTGATTATCTGTACCTCCTAAGTGTACGATTGTCACGTGATATCCTGTGGCTTCCAAATGTACCATTATCGTGTGATATTCTCTGCCTTCTAAATGTACGTTTGTCACGTGATATTCTGTGCCTCCTAAATGAATCATTGTCACATGATGTTCCTGGCTTTCTAAATGTACCATTGTCACGTGATGATCTGTACCTTCGAAATGTACCATTGTCACGCGATATTCTGTGTCTTCTAAATGTACCATCGCCACGTGATTATCTGTACCTTCTAAATGTACCATTGTCACGTGATATTCTGTGGCTTCTAAATGTACAATTGCCACGTGATGATCTGTACCTTCTAAATGTACCATTGTCTCGTGATATTCCGTGGCTTCTAAATGTACAATTGCAACGTGATGATCTGTACCTTCTACATGTACCATTGTCACGTGATATTCTTTGCCTTCAAAATGTACCATTGTCATGATGGTCTGTGCCTTCTAAATGTACGATTGTCACGTGATGATCTGTGTCTTCTAAATGTACGATTGTCATGTGATATCCTCTGCCTTCTAAATGTACCATTGTCACGTGATATTCTGTGCCTTCTAAATGTACCATTGTCATGATGGTCTGTGCCTTCTAAATGTACGATTGTCACGTGATGATCTGTGTCTTCTAAGTTTACGATTGTCATGTGATATCCTCTGCCTTCTAAATGTACCATTGTCACGTGATATTCTGTGCCTTCTAAATGTACCATTGTCACGTGACATTCTGTGACCTCCCGGTGTAAAGAACCCAACTGTGGAAGCTTGTTTACAGTTGTCATTTTACTTCCGGGATTGACCACTCCATTCGAGAGATTCTTGAGGTAAGAGTTTCTAGAAGGCTGGCTGTACCTTTTTTATGAGTGAAACGAGGGCTATTCGAGGCCTTCTACGATAGGACCTGCAACTCCTCTACTTGCCCAATGCGTATAGGATACCTATCTGAAAACACTGATTTTTCTGCCTGCTTCCAACACTGTATTCAAGAACGGGGCACGTGCTTCATTTAAGACATTCGACTGTAACAAATTCTGGACATTCGTGAGTGGACAGACTTATGTAATCGGGCCTGTTCATTATTGTTGCTGCCACATTTTTTACCCATTGTATTGCCTTTTTGTGATTGTAAACCTAATCCTGTTTCAATATAATTTGTTGAGTGTTGATTGATCTTGTCTGGCTATTAACTGATTTCACAATTACGTTCTGTACGAACCGTTTTCTGGGTTAACCTTCGCGTAACTTGGAAATTAACTCAGAAATTGGGGCCTCATCCAGTATCTGAATTAAATTTACTGAGAATCCTAAATTTGTTACGAAAGCATTCGCCAGCACTAAATTATATCTATCTTCCCGTATTATATCTATCTTCATTGCTTTAAGGAATGTAACATGGAGTCTAAGGTTGAGACTTTTGTTCAGTCCGCAAACCGGAATTGTTAGCTGCAGCTAAGAGTTCTTGCCTTGATTACCAATAAAAAAGGTGAACTTTTAGAATATATGGTTGAGGAGGAACTTTTAAGTGAATCTGCTTTGGCGTTGCTGCTAGAAGGAACTCCAAAGCTGTTCAGAGAGAACTAAAAGAGAGAGTTCAAATGAAGGGAATTTGAATTGCAAAATAGAAATAATACCCCTCAACATGATCAAAAATACTTTGATATGACAACAAATGTCAGATTGGTCCCTCCTTTTCAACCTTTAAGAAGGTTTCAACAAATTTGAAATGGCCAGAGTAGCATTGGGTAATGTTAATGCAAAGTGTTTGGCAGTTTATACAGTACTACCAGTTAGTTCAAACTGTGATGAAGTGGAAATGGCCATATTGAAGGTTTATGCCTGAGGCATATAGGTAAAACGGAATGATGAGTGAATGAGTGAGTTGGGTTTAACGCCGCTTTTAACAGTATTCCAGTTATATCGCGGCGTGTCAGCTTAATGTGGGAGGTAGGCCCGAAGTGATGCAGGTCTCGGACGTTTATCACTTCGGTGAAACCCACGAGCACGGGTATGGTGCTGACAAACTTAGAAACATAATCGGGGCGAACCGGGATTCGAACCCACATTCATAGGTTTCTGGCGTGCCCAAGGGACGCAACTCTGCACAGCGAATCGCGGCGCCTTAGACGACTGGGCCACCCGTGCCCCCCGGAATGATGATACTTATGAGGAGTTTGCAAGGGAAAGGTGTTTGTTGAAAGATGTTGGCCAACATTTTCATAAGCTAAGGCAGCTGATCTTGTTTTGAAGATTTAAAGCAGTGTGTGCATACTGAGATTTAGACATATTTGGATGAACAGAAGGTGATCTGTTACACAAGGCTGCATTTTTGGCAGATGTTACTCGGATACACACGAGTGTAATTTCGGGCAGTACTATAACTCTCCTAGGAATGATCAGGATACTTGAAGGCCAGGTTAGTCGGGCAATTCAGGTCGTAAAAAGTCAGAAACGTCGGTTCAAAGAGGTTCGAGTCCTAGCAAATCGGATAGTTTATTCAACTCCAGTTGGTTTGAAACAGGACTCAGATGTGTTGTCTTGTGTTAGATATAGATATTGTCGCAAACCATTTCATTTCAGAGTGTCATCTTTTCAAGGCCCCAAATCAGTCACAAAACTGTTCCCACACTGAGGATGAGTATATGTGTGTGGTGTCCAGCTACCATAGTCTGCTGATGTGAGCCTTTTATTTCAAACGGTTTTGTGTCACTTAAAGTTTACTATGCTGAGGGATACGGGGACAGTCTTTACTGTTAGAGCGCGTCCTGACATTTTGCAGAAGTACTTTCTGCTGACCCAGATGTTTTATTAGAGGGCTTTGTTGGTGTTACTAGTCACCTCTCTATTGTGTTAATTTGCAGTCAGATTTGCTGTCGGAATCAGTATATTGTGTCTGAGTGGGGTATAGATGTTAATCTGAGGCATATTATCTCAGTGGGCATTAGCATTAGTCCGGACCAGTACAAGTACTCCCGGTACTGACCTTATGGGAGAAACATTTTCGAGACGGGGACGGTTGGAGGGCTCATACAATCTGACAAGCGACTTATCTACTGGCCGTGCCTTCTCATTGTACTATTTCACATTAAGTTCTGTGCCTTTCTTTAAATATCATTATCACATTATAGTCTGTGCCTTCTAAATGTGCCATTGTCATGATGTTCTGTGCCTTCTAAATGTGCCATTGTCATGATGTTCTGTGCCTTCTAAATGTGCCATTGTCATGATGGTGGTCTGTGCCTTCTAAATGTGCCATTGTCATGATGTTCTGTGCCTTCTAAATGTGCCATTGTCATGATGTTCTGTGCCTTCTAAATGTGCCATTGTCATGATGTTCTGTGCCTTCTAAATGTGCCATTGTCATGATGGTGGTCTGTGCCTTCTAAATGTGCCATTGTCATGATGTTCTGTGCCTTCTAAATGTGCCATTGTCATGATGTTCTGTGCCTTCTAAATGTGCTATTGTCATGATGTTCTGTGCCTTCTAAATGTGCCATTGTCATGATGTTCTGTGCCTTCTAAATGTGCTATTGTCACATGATGGTCTGTGCCTTCTAAATGTGCCATTGTCATGATGTTCTGTGCCTTCTAAATGTGCCATTGTCATGATGTTCTGTGCCTTCTAAATGTACCATTGTCATGATGTTCTGTGCCTTCTAAATTTGCCATTGTCATGATGTTCTGTGCCTTCTAAATGTGCCATTGTCATGATGTTCTGTGCCTTCTAAATGTGCCATTGTCATGATGTTCAGTGCCTTCTAAATGTGCCATTGTCATGATGTTCTGTGCCTTCTAAATGTGCCATTGTCATGATGGTGGTCTGTGCCTTCTAAATGTACCATTGTCATGATGGTGGTCTGTGCCTTCTAAATTTGCCATTGTCATGATGTTCTGTGCCTTCTAAATGTGCAATTGTCATGATGGTGGTCTGTGCCTTCTAAATGTGCCATTGTCATGATGTTCTGTGCCTTCTACATGTGCCATTGTCATGATGTTCTGTGCCTTCTAAATGTACCACTGTCATGATGTTCTGTGCGTTCTTAATGTACCATTGTCATGATGTTTTGTGCCTCCTAAATGTGCTATTGTCACATGATGTTCTGTGCCTTCTAAATGTACCATTGTCATGATGTTCTGTGCCTTCTAAATGTGCCATTGTCATGATGTTTTGTGCCTCCTAAATGTGCTATTGTCACATGATGGCCTGTGCCTTCTAAATGTACCATTGTCATGATGTTCAGTGCCTTCTAAATGTGCCATTGTCATGATGTTTTGTGCCTCCTAAATGTGCTATTGTCACATGATGGTCTGTGCCTTCTAAATGAACCATTGTCATGATGGTGGTCTGTGCCTTCTAAATGTGCCATTGTCATGATGTTCTGTGCCTTCTAAATGTGCCATTGTCATGATGTTCTGTGCCTTCTAAATGTGCCATTGTCATGATGTTCTGTGCCTTCTAAATGTGCCATTGTCATGATGTTCTGTGCCTTCTAAATGTGCCATTGTCATGATGTTTTGTGCCTCCTAAATGTGCTATTGTCACATGATGGCCTGTGCCTTCTAAATGTACCATTGTCATGATGTTCTGTGCCTTCTAAATGTGCCATTGTCATGATGTTTTGTGCCTCCTAAATGTGCTATTGTCACATGATGTTCTGTGCCTTCTAAATGTACCATTGTCATGATGGTGGTCTGTGCCTTCTAAATGTACCATTGTCATGATGTTCTGTGCCTTCTAAATGTACAATTGTCATGATGTTCTCTGCCTCCTGACATGAATAATCATCTTGTTTGATTGTAACGCCTAAGTAACCTACTTATAATATGGATTTTGTGACTATTGTTAAATAACCTTGAAAATGTTTTATGTTTGATACGAAAATTGGCAATACTACGCTTACGAACTTACCCGAACGTGTAGGTGTCATGTCTCCTGGGTGTCTCAGGTGCCCCAGGTCTCCGAGGTCTCCTAGGTGCACATGATCTCCGAGGCCTCCAATGTTTGCATGAGCTCCGAGGTCTCCAATGTGTGCATGAGATCCGAGGTCTCCAATGGGTGCATGAGCTCCGAGGTCTCCAATGTGTGCATGAGCTCCGAGGTCTCCAGTTGGAGACACGGCCGGTGTTCTGGGTGGGTGTCTCTTCATCGTCATGTGTCTCGGACGATAGGTAAGACCATGAAGCGGTCCATGGCCTGGCCGAGGAAAAAGGCCGTCTCGATAGTCAACTCCGCCATGGTGTACTCTGCTGACTCTACCACCCGTTGTCCGAACAGTGCATGGACTGGACTCCACCCCTTCATCTCTTTGAGAAAAACGATCCTCCCGATGGTTCATCCTTAACCCAGAGCCTACATATGATTCTTGGTTACATCGATCACCATGTGCATGTTTATTCAACTGTACAGAACCTTCTCCAGGAGCTTCTTCATCATCAGGAACACGAACATGGAGATGGCAAGGTGTAGACGTGAAGTCATCGTCATCTACATCCTCCCGGTTGTGAAGTATTGTCACCATTCCTTGGGTAAAGGACATAGACGAGCCTCTTCTGAAGGGCAAGGACCTTGCAGACAGACTACCATGTGTTTCAGAAGGAATCCTTCTGTCTGCCCGCCCTGGTCTGTTGTGTAACACTGCCGGTAGGGCCATGGTGTCAACCTCTGTCAGAGGGCACCATGGGCGTATATCCGAGTCTGAATAATGTCTGGATTTGGACTCTGGTCGCCTCTGGGCCGATGTCTTTTGTCCGAGGGAAATTCTTGGCAACTGTTCTGGAGCACTGGATGTTTTACACAGAGACCTCTTCATACTTCACACAGAGTGTAAAGGCAGGAGATGCTTTGGGTCCTGTGTACGATAATATCCGAATACCCTCGTGGATAATTGTTAAGGCACACGTGTGTCTCAGGTTGAGGAAAATGTGAGGACAGGAACAGCTTCATGTGAGACACCCTCGCAGAGATAGAACATTCAATAAGCGTTCTTATGTAGTCCATTAACGAGTTCAGTAAATACCCGAGCAGCCAAGACCACCTCCTCACCTGAAAGTCACCACAGGGCCGGAGAAAGATAGGTTTTATCACCCCATCTGTGTCTGAGCACTGACAAATATGACCCGCGACCGAACCCTAGTCTCACGGGAACTCGTTGATATGCATCATAACGTTGAATCTACACGTATATCATTCAGACATTACCACTAGCCCCACTTGTCACAAAATCGTTTATATAACTAGTTACGAAAATATACGTTATTGATTAGAGCAGCAAAAATCATTACAATACTAATATTTGACCTAGGCTGCACTGTGGAAAACATCGAACACACAGACACAAAGCGATCGGTTGACTTGCATTCACTCTGTGGCCACGTATATCGTGAGATAATGATCAGATTATCACGATTAAACCAAGTACAACATATTCATGACTTTCAAAGGGCTCCCTATTCTGATACTGAGATAATATAGTAATCAGAGCCACGTTGACTTACGCACGGGTTGACTTCATACACCTGCTGAGCCGGGGTATTCGATGTGCTCGTTGTTAAAGATTGTCCTGGTATTTTGGCCACGGTAGCCAGTAACATGGCTGCAGCGATACAGGGTTCAAGACCACAAGACCGTCGATATCCTGACTCGTGCTTGTAGACGGAATATATCACTTAAGAAAGAATACAAAGAATTTTTCCATTCTGTAACTCTGCTATAGAAGACGAAATACATTTTACCTTTGAATGTCCTTATTATGCAGAACTACGTACTAAATATATACCAGAATGTTTCTTATCTAAGATGAGTAGAATAGCGTTTGTTTCTATTTTGTCATCGAATGCTGCCGACGTAATGTTTAAACTGTCTTTATTTGTAAAACATGGGATGGAACTACGAAATAACATGTTGAGTGGAAATTCAGAATTTTAATTACCTTACCCTAGAAAGTCCTCATGATTATCACCGATTGTTAAATGAATGTTATATTTTTATAATTTTTGTTGTATCTCCCAATCTGTAAATTCTCACCCACTGTATTTATCTGAACTTGTATATGGGCCGATGGCCTTTGATACAATAAACGTCTTTGACTTGACTTGACTTGACTCGTGCTTGTAGGTCAGGCATATAAAGGGTATTCACCATGCATAAATGTCATGCTTTATCAACCCAGTAGACAAAAAAGTAATGATTTGAAACTGAGTCTAGTTGACAACTTGCAGATGTCAAGGTGATAAACACTATCACGGAGTGATGGTAATGCGTTTGATGCCATTGTGGATGTGTTGTATGTCGCTGTCATCCTGTACCTGATTAACACACAATAATACATCATGAAGTATCTGCAAGTACGAATTAGTACACCACGGTCACGATCCCGAAAATGATTATTCTGTACTGAAGCGCTGTTATGTTTCTCACCGAAAACGCCAGGCGTATTCTGTCAAACCTACTTACGTGAGATATATAAACAAATGTGAAGATTTATTAATTCAATAAATAATTCCAAAAATATCAACTCCATGTTTAATTATGTTTGTTAAACATCACGAAGATCCTTGAGGGATTCGAGTGTCCCTTGCTTGTAACATTTGGCCTTCTTAGCCCTTAAATACGGGACCTGCATCACTGCAAATTATATCTCTTATAAACTGAAGGATCTAGTTTCCATTGATCGTGTAAATGTTTAACACTGTGTCAAGTTTTCGGCTTTCGTACTTGGAGATGTTAGCTACAGATATACTTGAGTCAATCACGGACCAAATTGTGTATAAACCACGGTATCATCAAGTTAATTCTGACAACGACTTTTTCAAGTGTATGGGATATGTTATCACCTTCATTAAGAATACTAAATTTTTAATTTGGGTTGTACGGATAGGGTAACGTCTTACATATTGTGAACTGGATCTTAAACGGATAATCGTTTTATATTTTGTAATAAGTACAGATTTGTACATGTGTCTTGGATCATGTGTGTTCTTGACTTTATAAAACATGGAACAGCGCTAGATGACTATAGATTCACGGGAACAGGTGACTATAAAGTGAAAGCAAAGGTCATAGATCTTGCGATAATCTCACTTATCCGGACCTGTCTGAACCGGATGAAAGTGTGGGTCCCACACAATTCCAGTTTTAAGATTCCAAAGTATTTGATTTGGTTTAATGACATTAATGAGGTTGGTGACCACGGCCGTCAAGTTCCCCTCGTTGTAATTAATGCAATGTTAAGTCTTAAAGGAATTACGGATCGGTTATTAAACATTAATCTAATTTCACCCTTTGATAATACATTTGAACTGCGTCTTTGTGAACGGTCAATAAATATTTCAACTACAAACTGAAGCGACGTTAAATATATATGTGTGATTAATGTAAATATTGACTTGCGTTGACAGTAGACAGGTGGTGTACAATATGCGATAGTGTCATAGCGGCAATATACTCTCAGAATAACCGCTCTACCGTGACAACAAAAATATTTGGAAATAAGCCTCTAGTCATGGTAATTAATTTTGTCGTGATTATCAACAGGCACACTGTTATAAATAATACCCAAGTATTACTTAATGGTCATATTATCAGTGTAGCGCGGTAGACATCTAACAATGTTATTTGTTGCGACGTACAACGCACGCCGTGCAATAATGAATAGTATTTTATATGTACTCGTTTGATATGTAATATGGAAGGTTTTTGCCCACTTCATTATCTGCTAATAAGCCTGAGACGGCAGCGGGAACTTTCCTCAACCATGAGGTTCCTACCATTCCAGCAATTCATAACATTAATTAAACTGCCTGCGTCCTATCCAGGCAACAATTAGCCAGCACACGCTTCCTCGGGGGAACTTTGGTGAGGTAACGAACTAGGTAATAGCGTCACGTGGTGGCAATGGTGAACTGTAGTGCCGTGTAACACCCCCACGTCCTCCCCCTCCCCTCCCCTCTCAGAATCCCCCTCCCCCATCGCTTACCCCTCCCCTCCACCGTAACGCAACCCAGCCAACGCCCTTGTATACAATTTAGCTATGTGTTTTAAAAATTTAAGTGGACTTGTTTGTCTCATACGTGCGAACACTTGTTTCATACATACGAGCAGGAGGCTTCTTTGTTCCTTGCTGTGTCTGGAGGACGCTTTTACCGTCACATTCGTATCAAAACCACCAAGCTAAAACCATGCTCTGTGTGCAGTTGATTCAAGAATCTATACAGCAATCTAGCGCTGTTCCCATGATTTATAATATCACCTGTTTTCAGGAATCTATAAAGTTATCTAGCACTGTTCCCGTGATTTATATAGTCACCTGTTCCCTGGAATCTATTCAGGCAGCTGACGCTGTTCCGATGATTTACATAGTCACCTGTTCCAAGGAATCTATACAGCAATCTAGCACTGTTCCCATGATTTACATAGTCACTTGTTCCAAGGAATCTATACAGCAATCTAGCACAGTTCCCATGACTTATATAGTCACCTGTTCCCAGGAAGCTATACAGCAATCTAGCACTGTTCCCATACGTTTTATTGTCATCTGTTTTCAGGAATCTATAAAGTTATCTAGTCACCTGTTCCACGGAATCTATACAGGCAGCCTACGCTGTTCCCATGATTTATATAGCCAACTGGTCCCAGGAATCTATACAGACAGCCTACGCTGTTCCCATGATTTATATAGTCAACTGTTCCAAGGAATCTATACAGCCATCTTGCGCTGTTCCGATGAGTTATATAGTCACCTGTTTCCCGGAATCTATACAGGCAGCTGACGCTGCTCCCATGATTTATATAGTCACCTGTTCCCAGGAATCTATACAGCCATCTAGTACTGTTCCCATGATTGTTTGTCATCTGTTTTCAGGAATCTTTTAAGTTATCTAGCACTGTTCCCATGATTTATAGAGTCACCTGTTCCAAGGAATGTACACATCCATCTTTCGCTGTTCCCATGACTTATATAGTCACCTGTTCCCAGGAAGCTATACAGGCAGCCTACGCTGTTACCATAATTTAGGTAGTCAACTGTTCTACGGAATCTATACAGCAATCTAGCACTGTTCCCGTGATTTATATAGTCAACTGTTTTCCAGGAATCTATACAGCACTCTGGCATTGTTCCTATGATTTATATAGTCACCTATTCCTAGGAATCTATACAGCAATCTAGCACTGTTCCCATGATTTTTATTGTCATCTGCTCCCCGGAATCTATAAAGTTATCTAGCACTGTTCCCATGATTTAAAAAGTCACCTGTTCTCAGGAATCTATACAGGAATCTAGCACTGTTCCCATGAGTTAAATAGTCACCTGTTCCAAAGAAGCTATACAGCAATCTAGCACTGTTCCCATGATTTATATAGTCACCTGTTCCCAGGAATCTATACAGCAATCTAGCACTGTTCCCATGACTTATATAGTCACCTGTTCCCAGGAATCAATACAGCAATCTAGCACTGTTCCCATGATTTATATAGTCACCTGTTCCCAGGAATCAATACAGCAATCTAGCACTGTTCCCATGACTTATATAGTCACCTGTTCCCAGGAAGCTATACAGCAATCTAGCACTGTTCCCATGATTTTTATTGTCATCTGTTCCCCGGAATCTATAAAGTTATCTAGCACTGTTCCCATGATTTAAATAGTCACCTGTTCTCGGGAATCTATACAGCAATCTAGCACTGTTCCCATGATTTATATAGTCACCTGTTCCCAGGAATCTATACAGCAATCTAGCACTGTTCCCATGATTTAAACAGTCACCTGTTCCCAGGAAGCTATACAGCAATCTAGCACTGTTCCCATGATTAATATAGTCAACTGTTCCCAGAAATCTATACAGGCAGCTGACGCTGTTCCCATGATTTATATTATCACCTGTTTCCACGAAGCTATACAGCAATCTAGCACCGTTCCCATGATTTGATATAGTCAACTGTTCCCAGGAATCTATACAGCCATCTTGCCCTGTTCTCATGATTTATATAGTCACCTGTTCCCCGGAATCTATACAGGCAGCTGACGCTGTTCCCATGATTTATATAGCCACCTGTTCCATGGAATCTATATATCAATCTAGCACTGTTCCCATGATTTGTATAGTCATCTGTTCCCCGGAATCTATCTATACAGATAGCTGACGCTGTTCCCATGGTTTATATAGTCACCTGTTCCCAGGAAGCTATACAGGCAGCCTACGCTGTTCCCATGACTTATAGAGTCACCTGTTCCCAGGAAGCTATACAGCAATCTAGCACTGTTTCCATGATTTAATATAGTCAACTGTTCCCCGGAATCTATACAGGCAGCCTACGCTGTTCCCATGATTTATATAGTCAACTGTTCCAAGGAATTTATACAGCCATCTTGCGCTGTTCTCATGGTTTATATAGTCACCTGTTCCCCGGAATCTATACAGGCAGCTGACGCTGTTCCCATGATTTATATAGCCACCTGTTCCACGGAATCTATACAGCAATCTAGCACTGTTCCCATGATTTATATAGTCATCTGTTCCCCGGAATCTATCTATACAGATAGCTGACGCTGTTCCCATGATTTATATAGTCACCTGTTCCCCGGAATCTACACAGCAATCTAGCACTGTTCCCATCATTTATATAGTCAACTGTTCCAAGGAATCTATACAGGCAGCTGACGCTGTTCCCATGACTTATATAGTCAACTGTTCCCAGGCATCTTAACAGACAGCTGCTTTGTATAGTTTACCGTACCCTGCTCGAGACGTTCCTATGGTCCCATGAAATCAAACTATAATATTCACTGAAGCAATATTTCCATCTTATTCTATTCCAGTGAATGCTCGCAGTGAAAGATCGCATTGTATTTTGTATTTCTGTTATTGATGTACATGTACATTCAGACAGCTTAGATATACACCCCCCCTTTTCAATTCATCGACTTCATCGACTTTCTATAAATCCCATCAATATTTTGGGCGGTCCAATCTAAAATATTAATCTTTTAAAAGTTTTTAACGTCGTCTTGTACGTTCAAGAAAACCGCTCGAAACAAGCACAAACTGTCAAAAAAAACTTCCAAAAAGTTCGTAAATATAAAGTGTTAACGCCAGGGAATAGCCTCTCGAATATCAGATTCCATTGCGCCTAAAGGGCAAAACAATGGTGAAAGTTACATGGATGGATTACTCAAAATCATTGAAGACACGAGGGGTCCGCGAACAGGGTAAATATGGGTTCAAATCCCAGATCCGCCCTGACTTTGATCCTTGATTTGACAGCTCCTTACCCGACGCGTGCTCCTGGGTTTGGCGATATTTGTAAACGTCGAAGACATGCTGTGCAGAGTTGCATCCCTTGGGCACGCCAGAAACCTATGATTGTGGGTTCGAATCCCATTTCTCCCGGATTATGTTTCTAGGTTTGTCAGCACCACACCCGTGCTCGTGGGTTTCACCGAAGTGGTAAACGTCTGAGACCTGCACCACTTCGGGATTTCCTCCCACATTAAGCTGACACGCCGTGATATAACTGGAATACTGTTAAAAGCGGCGTTAAACCCAACTCACTCACTCACTCACTCCCTAACCCAATGAGCAGATTCCAGCGTTGAACACTACCCTACATCAACATGCTTGTATCACGTTAAGAAAGAGAGGAAACGAAGCCGTGCAGCAAGTCTAACCGCTGCAAACTAGTGTTAATTAAAATCTATCGATTACAGTTGCAGTTCGCCTTTTCAAACCATCGATTTACGTTGACCCGAGTCCGCGAAGGCACATTAAACATTTCCCAACCTAAACTGATATTTGACATTCTGATCAACAAGTTTGCTCATAACAAACTTTTCCCCAAACTTGAAACCAAGTTATGTTTGTAAACACCAACTTTTGATGTTAAAGCACTGTCAGCAATGCTGAATATCCGTACAGGGTCAATTGGTGCGCGGCACACTGTCTGGAGTTCACAGTCTCGGCTTGCGGGAAGTTTGCAGGCTGTCCAGATTGCCTGCTTATCAGCATGACCTAAGTCTCAATGACATGAGACGAATCTTAGATTCCAGGGTACTCCTCTAAATCATTTGGTTGTACCAGGCATAAATTGAAAATAAACCCTTACGCTTACAATAAATAGATTTTGTGTATTTTTTCAGACAAATAAGTACTAACAGTGACATAAATAATGTCAATAATATTCGATCATGCGTTTACTCTTTGCACCCTTGTATTATCTTTCCAAAAATATAGCAATGCCGTGTCCTGCGTTCCGAGCAGAATGTTTTCCAAGGTCAGTTTACGGTGACCTTGACCTTGCAGAACACTTGCCGTCAGAAAGATTTCGACATTCTAATTTCTTGAATTTTCTTTGAGTGTATTTTGATATTGTATTGTTGTAAACAAATAAAACTAAGCTTCGTACCATTTTGATAATTTATTGGTAATAAGTTCCCCTTATCTAGGTTTGTCAGACCCATACCCGTGCTCGTGGGTTTCATCGAAGTGGTAAACGTCTGAGACCTGCATTACTTCGGGCGTTCCTCCCACATTTAGCTGACACGCCGCGATATAACTGGCATAATGTTAAAAGCGGCGTTAAACCCAACTCACTCACTCCCCTTTTCGAGACCGTGGACAATCTCCGGCAAGTCGTTATATGAGATGAGATCATAAACATCATCAGATTGTTTGCAGTGCATCAGAAATTGTGAAGTCCCTTTCTGGTGTCCCCCGCCGTGATGTTGCTGGAATATTGCTAAAAGCGGCGTAAATCCATACTCACTCACTCACTATAGTGTTCTACATATAATCACCTAAATGGATAAACATTTTTTGCACCGTTCTGTGGACAAATATTTAATGTTCACAGGTCAAAATATGTTTCTAATCTTTGTTGCCTTAATGGCAAAACAAAACATCACATGATGTGGACGCATCACCATATGGCCATGACATGTGTTTCTGTAGAGGTCATGCGTTTCTTTCGCATGGTCAAGAGCCGTGGTTCTGTAGTGTTCTATGAAAACATCACTTTGTGGGCAAGAAATGTTTCTGAAGTGTTCTATTACTCTATGGCTTCTATAATAGCAGTAGAGTGCCGAGGGAGAGTCACGTGTTTCAATTCCGTTACGGCATTAACTTCAGACATCACTGTCAACATCTGATCAACCTCGATGTATTGTTAAAGATTTATCAAGTGAAGGTCAAAGCGACATGAAACATTCGATTTGTTTTCCGTGACAAATTGATGCAATTACCTAGACGTTCTATTAGCTTGTCTGATAATGGTTCTGTAAAATAACTCGTCAGGTTTTGATGGGAAGCTTTCTTAGGCACTTCGGTCTTTTTGCAACATTCGGTAAAGAGCTTGTCCAGATATCGAATGGGCCCTCGATCGACCTGTGGTTGCGCGGAGCTCAGGGTACCTATCTCTGTGCCCTCATTCGCTCGTACCTCAGTCAAGGTCATCGTAACCTTGAAAAATCCGTGACCTGAGGCTTGGGTGCAAGAAGCAGCCACCAGCCAGACGTGAAGAAAAGCTTCTCCGTGCACGATGACTTGATTTAATAGAGTTTATCTAATAGCCTCAATTTAATACCGCTGTCGACATACAAAAACTCCATGAAATTTTACTTGTTTGGCATTTTTCCAAGAATCTGTGATTCGTACAGACGTATAGATGTATTCAACTTGTGAAAAGAAAATTCAATCTTACGTTTGATTAAGATGCAACAGTGTTAGGGAGATCGTGAAGGTTTGGATGTTGTGAGGGCTCGGGCTCTACTCGTGTCTGGATGCAATTGAACCAAAGCCTTGCCGGATTGCAGCGGAGTATTAACCCCGGCCAATTAAACAACGTTCGATCTGAAAACCTGGCCCGCGACCGAGTGACCTACTTTCTGAAGTAAACAAACTTTTCTCTTACAGAAACATGTTAGTGTGAACTTTTCTTGCATTTTTTCTTTTCCAAATACGTGACTGATTCTATGGAAACAAGCTTAACATATCATCTGTAATACTTATTGGGTTATAGGATGAACTAGTTCAGAATCTGTCTGTTTCGGCTTTCTGCAAAATATCTACAAATCAATAATTATGTTAAATAAATAAAACAAATATATTGTCATATATATTTTGCAATGTTCCCAACGTTTGTAGTCTGAATAAGATTTATTATATCATTTTAGAAGATAAAGCAACGAAAGAAATTGTAAATATGTTTGTAAACACGTCGAGGTAATCGATCCGATCGGGACTTACTTTCGTTTTAATACCCTCTCACAAAAGTGAGTTTGATGGAAGAAGCTGTAAATCTGTAGCAATCAGCAAATCTATATTGGGTTCTAAACATTCCGGCTATTACTTTTGAAGTGAGTTATGCAATGATAGTGGCGGTAAAGGTTTCAATCATTCGACAGGAGCCTGGTCAGCGCCAATGTTGAGACTTGCTCGGATGTAAATCATCCCGTTGATTGTATAGCTCTGTCCAACGTGATCGGTTTATGTCTTGTCTGCGCTCGCCATGACTGTCTTCACGTGGCTGTCTGTCAGGAGAATTCCAATTATTGCTGTCGAAGCTGGGAAAAGAGCATATCAAAGTTCACCTGGACGTAATTTTCGGCTCGGTGCGTAAAAGGCAATGCTGGAGCCTCGGTTTGAATGTTGAGGTCAAGGTCATGTGTCTCATTTACTTAAGACTGACAATATGTTTTTTCTCAAACCTCCGATCGTGAACTCTACATGATGCGTGTAATGTGTTTTAAATAATTATCACAGCTCTGGATCACCATATCACGCAGTGAGGATTATGCATACAGAAACCCCTCACACCCGATCCACACTCACTCACATACACAGCTTATATCCCACCTACCCATGCAAAACATATTTTGACCCCACATACCCCATGCAGTCTCGTTCATAGCAACACTCTCCGCTCGCCTCCCTCACATGTTTGTTTGTTTGTTTGTTTGTTTGTTTGTTTGTTAGTTGTTTAACGCCGCACTCAGCAATATTCCGGCTATATCACGGCGCTCTGTAAATAAACCCTTACCAGTCTGGACCAGAGTATGATCATTATATAAATTATATAATGTTTGTTTGTTTATTTGTTGTTTAACGTCGCAATATTACAGCTATATGACGGCGGTCTGTAAATAATCGAGTCTGGACCTGAAAATCCAGTGATTGATATCATGAGCATCGGTCCACGCAATTTGGATACGATGACATGCATCAACCAAGTCAGCAAGCCTGACCACCCGATCCCGTTAGTCGCCTTTTACGGCAAGCATGGGTTGCT
The DNA here is from genome assembly GCF_023055435.1 of Haliotis rufescens. Taxonomy (NCBI): domain Eukaryota; kingdom Metazoa; phylum Mollusca; class Gastropoda; order Lepetellida; family Haliotidae; genus Haliotis; species Haliotis rufescens. The sequence goes on from NW_025963802.1 coordinate 14,746,427, forward strand.
GAAGACCTATTCACGGGTCTTCACGGGTCCTTTACATGTAATCAGAGCACACTAACAGGCGCCGTATATCATTCCACAGAGTATGCCAATTTCAAAGGTGAGAATAGACCTTCAATAGACGCATTGGTTTAAATAATAATTTCTTAACATTACCAAGCACCGTTCAGTGACACAAACCATAAAATTGACGTTCTACAGTCAACTCGTGCTCAGACCTGCCGTCCCTTAAATCAACATATTTGATTATGTTATCTATGACTCTGATGGACGCATATCTATTAAAATTGTTTAAGTGAGCAAGGAACACACCAATTACACGTAAGACATAATAAATCTGAGCCACCTGACATGGCCTCCCTAGGTCAGTATCCGCCATCTTGATTAGCTTAATGGTGACCTTGACCTTGATCAACGAGAATAGTTGTTCCCCATTGCCTTGATTTGCTTCGAAGCAAACAAATTGCCCGGATGTCCAGGTGGTCACTACTGTATAGTTAACACTTTGTCATCATGGTATCAGTGAATTTGTGGGCTCGCGGATAAGATTGCTTCATGATTTAAACCAGACCTCATCTAAAGCAGCCTGTTAGTAATTACAGTACCAACCCTTTTGTGAATATTAATAGTATGAATCATAATGTGTATTAATTACAGGTATGATGCAACGCAGAGCCTGGCTTGTGGGTGCCATGAGTCAGAATTGATAGAAGCGTCAATAAAATATAGTGGTTTCTCGGGCATTGCCCAATAAAATTGAGTTGTCTGAAAAGAAACTTTAGTCTAAGACCATGAAACGTATACATTCGGAGACACAAGTAAGTCTACTATAACGTGGCAAATCTAGAAATAAAGAGATTATCTTTGCTCCTTATTATTATATATTAAAAGACAATTTACCATAAAATCTTTAATTATCTTATAGCGTTAACCAGCACCATATCCGTGATCGTGGGTTTCACCAAAGTGGTAAACGTCTGAGACCTGCATCACTTCGGGCTTTCCTCCCGCTGACTTAGTTGATGCATGTCATCGATCCCAATTGAATGGATCGATACTCATGATGTCAATCACAGGATTGTCTGGTCCAGACTCGAATATTTTACAGACCGCCGTGATATAGCTGGAATATTGCTGAGTGCGGCGTTAAACAACAAACAAACAAACAAACAATAATGTGTATCCCTGCAAAACAAACATCCGACCAAATAAAAAAGTATTATGAGAAAATGGCACAAATCGAAAACGTATAAGGGTACAATTTGATTGATTTATGTGTAAATTCGGGGAGTTTGATTTTTTATGCATTTTGTGACATGTTTTACACAAATAGCTCTTTCCACGAAAACATAAATCAAACTACTTCACCCTGGAATTTTACCGCGTCAACATCACATCACCGAATTGCATGACCTAATGTATCCTTGGGAATCGCGACATACATGGCGTTAACGCGCAATCTAAAAATGGTTTCTTTTGTAAATCATGAAGTTATATTGGGTACGTGTCTGACCGCCTTAACCTCTGTCGACTTCGTTTTGAGATAAAGTACAGAGATCTGATGGCGTGAAGACGTGAAGACACGAATACTCCCATCCAGGAAATGAAAGATAACCCATTAATCTATCACCGATGCCAATTAATTATCATTGTTTTACTGCTGTTACGGGCTTTACATTCATGTTGAAATGTGTTTATTTCAAGAGCGGGGGTTGATCAAACCAGAGCGAGGGTATGCGAGAGTATTCGAGAGTATGCGATATCACTGGATCCGAACATGACTCCCAAGGTCGGGCGGTAATCTGTGTTAGTTTTGAAATAAACACAGACATTGGTTTGGCGGATCTATAAATATGGCACATGCATGCTCAGACACACATTTTTCATCCTAATCTTTCAAAGACAAAACTTTTTTCCCCTTCGAAAGGTTGTTCAACAGGGCGGGTTGTTGATACATCAGTCGAATCAGTCGCTCCATACAGATACAACATAATCGGCTTGAACTGAGCGAGTTTGGTTTAATGCCGATTTAAACAGCATTGGGGTTCCTCCACGGCGTGTTTGCTTGGAGTGGAAGGAAACCTCGTAATGATGCGGTTGTTTTCGCTTTGGTGGATACTATGGGTACGGGTATGGTGCTGACAAAGTTAGAAACATAATCAAGGCAAACCGGGATTCGAACCCTCGATCACAGGATTCTGGTACACTTTAGGGACGCAACTTTGCAAGAGAATTGCGACGTTTTTGACCAAAAGACCACCCGTGCCCCGGCTAGAAATAAATCCTAGGAAGTATGCAGGTGGTTTCAATCAAACAATCCTATTCCCATCATGGGTGGCTCAATGGTCTTGCTGTGCAGAGTTCTGTTTCTCTTGGGTTCGAATCTTAGATTCGTTCATATTACCTGCCTTGGTTTTCCAGGATTAGTGAGTGATTGAGTATGGTTTTACGCCGCTTTTAGCAATATTCCAGCAATATCACGACGGGGACACCAGGAATGGGCTTCACACATTGTACCCATGTTGGAAATCGAACCCGGGTCTTAGGCTGACGAACGAACGCTTTAACCACAAGGCTACCCGACCGCCCTTTCCAGCATTAAACAGGTGCACCGTGAATACTTTCTTTTGTCCGACAGTATATGTTGGTTTAAGATGTCCAATCGTCATATTATAACAAAATAAAGTCTTTGTCTCATGATCATATTTGCAGATATAACAACCACGATTCGGATATTTTATCATTTACATGGCATTCTCATTGTTGTTTTTTAAATTGATTCATTTTAAATCGACCTTCTTTACACATTTTGCCTATATTTGTGCCATAATGTTAGAGCACAAAACCTACATGTGTTGCAAAGAAATCAAAATTATTTAAGAAAAGTGACAAATCCGTTAACCTTTGACCCCTGAAATTTGCCAAATACTCAAATAACATTTGTCCGAGTAAGGAAAGCACAGGAAACTACGGTAGCAAATATACCCATTGGCAAGGTATTGATCATATTAGACTGGATGTTATACACTGGATAATCGAGGTTGGCGAGTCAATATCATCAATCTTAAAACCTCACACACACACACACACACACACACACACACACACACACACACACACACACACACACACACACACACACACACACACACACACACACACACACACACAGCAGTAGTAGAATCTTGAACCAAACAAGTGGGGGCACGGGTGGCCCAGTCGTCTAAGGCGCCGCGATTCGCTGTGCAGAGTTGCGTCCCTTGGGCATGCTAGAAACCTATGATTGTGGGTTCGAATCCCGATTCGCCCCGATTATGTTTCTAGGTTTGTCAGCACCATACCCGTGCTCGTGGGTTTCACCGAAGTAGTAAACGTCTGAGACCTGCATCACTTCGGGCTTTCCTCCCACATTAAGCTGAAACGCCGCGATATAACTGTAATACTGTTAAAAGTGGCGTTAAACCCATCTCACTCACTCACTCACTCACCAAACAAGTGCATCTTGATAAAACGGGTGACTCATGTGTTGTAGCTTCCTTCTGCGTCTCGTCGGTGACGGTATCTTGCCAATAGTATCCAACCCTTCAAGACAATTAACCCGAATATTATGGAATGTTTAGATGAACTGTACCTTCGGCTTTTTCTGGTTTAAGAGGCACGGTACTGGCGGTATCAGAATTATACCTCGACGGTTTAAGTTCTGTGCACCAGCTGCACATGTTTATGTTTGCAACAAGTGAATTGTACTAAAGCGCATCTGCCCAAATAATCCGACAATAAAGTTGCCACACAATATTTATACTTAGTTCCAAAAGCAACTTTTAAATTTAGATATATATCAGGTGGATGTAAACTAGAGATACTACCCCTCTGCTCTGCAGTCCTTGTGTCCACAAGTACGTATTGTGTATTAACAAGACAAGCGTATTGTTTGTTTGTTTGTTGAAGCTGTGATGATGGTCTACAGGGGCAGGTGAGGGGAGAGGGGTGGGGTAGGGGTTTGTTGGGGTGGGGATTGGGTTCGGGGTGTGTGTGTGATAATTCAGGTCTTAACGTAGGGCGATGCTGTCTGGCCAAGGTCTGAAAAGAGCGCTGTGTTGTGTCTGAAGCCCTCCAGTCTGGCCGTGAGGAAAATACCACTCAGATCACTCATCTGAGAACTCGGTCACACAGCAGCTTCATAACCTCGCTAGCATGCGACGCACTCTTCAGAACACAATCTATCAAAGAAGGGACACATACTTCTGTTAAAAAACGTTTTATAGACGCATAATTCTTTTTGGCATTTCACACAGTATTCCAAAATGGGGTTACAACCAATGATATATTTGTATCCCTAACTCTCGGTAGGGCTTATTGTCGCTCTGTGTGGTCCCCTGTGTTTGTTTTTTTCTAAATCCTGAACATTGTTCAAGATTCGGTGATACGTTATCGTGACAAATACCAATATGTCACCGGAGCTGGATGACCTCGGCATCTGTTTGAGGTACCAAGGTGGCATCCCCATATCGCTGTTCTCTCTACCTACAGCATCGTGAACGACATTCGTCGTTTGGTGAAGGTTCCAACGTTTGTGACGGCATATGGAGTCGGCAGGTCATTGATATACTCGGGGGCACGGGTGGCCAAGTCGTCTAAGGCGCCGCGATTCGCTGTGCAGAGTTGCGTCCCTTGGGCACGCCAGAAACCTATGATTGTGGGTTCGAATCCCGGTTCGCCCCGATTATGTTTCTAGGTTTGTCAGCACCATACCCGTGCTCGTGGGTTTCATCGAAGTGGTAAACGTCTGATACCTGCATCACTTCGGGCTTTCCTCCCACATTAAGCTGACACGCCGCGATATGACTGGAATACTGTTAAAAGCGGCGTAAAACCCAACTCACTCACTCACTCATTGATATACTCACACATATCTATTTAGTAACCATACGTCATTGGTTTCATTACCTTGACCCGGCTCTGACCTACTTCTTTCACTTCCAGACCGTAAACCTTTAGTCTTTTACAGGATCATACATGTAGATCATATTTTCACAACTGTCATTCACCCAACGGTTATTCCGGGTTAAAATTGGTCCTGGTAACCAATGCTTGTCGTAAGAGGTGACGAAATAAATCTGTTGGTCTGGTTAGGAGATTTGGTTAATTGAGTATCACCGTACCCTGACGGTGTGGGACGATGCTCATGATATCTACTCCTGGTTTGCTTTGATATATCTAGAATAATGCTGACTGTGACAACAATAAACAAACCAGCAACAACTGTTCTTCAGAAGGACTTCGTCATTACGGTGATCTTAGAACGGTTTACACTGCTTTAAGAATATTCAAGCAATACCAAGTTGGCGAATATCATAGATGTCACATATGCTGTATTCTGTGGGAGGCCTCAAAAAGCTAATCCTGCGGGTGTGTTGTCCAATGTCACTCTGATAATGTTCAGACTTGGCAGAAGAAACATGCCATTCAACACACTTACTTGGGTAATAGGGGTGGTCGGGTAGCCTAGTGGTTAAAGCGTTCGCTCGTCACGCAGAAGACCCGGGTTCGATTCCCGACATGGGTACAATGTGTGAAGCCCATTTCTGGTGTCCCCCGCCGTGACATTGCTGGAATATTGCTAAAAGCGGCGTAAAACCATACTCACTCACTCACTCATTACTTGGGTAATCAAGTTTCATTGGTGTCAGAGTTTCTGGTATCAATAATTATTAGTTTAAATCATAATTTCTAGATTATGTAAATAATAAGAACAACTTGTCCCTATAAGAGACTAGAGTCGTCCATATATCTAGACTTGCCTATTAGGAGAATAGAATTACCACATACCCATGGACTTTTCTTTCAGTACAGCCTTGGAGTAAGATCACATATACGGCCACTGTACACTACTGCTCTCAAATACTTACCTCTTTAGTTTCGCAAAGCCTCCGCGGTGCTTCCCCGGCATGGTTACATAATTAGAGCTGCACGATAGCGGAAACCAAGCGGTTACATTTTCGACATTACAGCATACCACGGCTCGAAGGCAAAAAGAGGTGAATACTTGTGAGCATCAGTGTACTTGAACTATCATGAACATTAAATACATTTTCATGCTTCCAAACTTGTTACATACAGTGTAACGTCACACACAACGACATCATGATTTTCAAAACGTATGTCCTTACTGTCCTTCAAAATAGAAAAAACATGACAAATCATCATTTCAACAAAAATGTACAGTTTTTTCAATGACAATAAATCAACGCACACTGCTACAGTCAACGTAAGCCTCGTTCTCGATAAATCACAACGATAAAAACACGGATAGTAAGTTGATATTTGAACCCCGAGGTATTTCAATCATCTTTGTATCAAGCGACGCGATTAGCCACCTTGCCGTCACGTGACGATGACGTGTTCCCAGAAAATAAGCAAAAGTGTAAATAGGTCTGACTGGCATAGGAGGGCCACCATGTTACGCCCTCCCCTCTAATTGCGCTTCCTTGTGGGTTAACGATGGAAGGGTTCCTCTACTTATCACAATCTCATAATATGTGTTGCCCTGCCGGGCTTTGATTGCGGTGTTATCTCGGTGATGGGTCGGTAACGAGGCCACTAGGCCAGGCAGAGCGGTCCCTACTGACTAGAGGCGTTAACTACGGTGGAAGCAGTGGTGTCCCAGTCATATCCGTAAACCTGGACGTGAACACCAAACTTGCTCCAGGGCCAGAGGCTCATTAAACGCCATTTGATAAGCCGGGTAGTTTACAGCAGGGCGGGAAATGTTCACTGTTTACACCGCTGCGTGATTATCTTGTGTGTCAAGGTCAAGGCCGCGTGCACGTAGAACCTGGCCACAAGGTCATAGTTCTGTTAACGGGTCTGTGCCATAATGGAGTAATAAGAAATACGGCAATGGGTTAAGGTGGATTTATATACGTTTTTTTAATGTTCTGATCTGGGACACTCAGAGGGGCAACGGTTAACTTACAATCAATTGTGATATAAACCTGTGACTAACATAATTTTCTGTTTTATACATGAAGGTGTAATGGCTATATTGTCTGGTGGCAAGCCTCAAGGGTGTACCCCGTCTGATACAAATGTATCCGCTATCACTTAAATAAATAAATCCTAAATGTGGGTTAATCATTACGACGTAGCCTCTAAATTTAATTATTTTCTGATTGTATATTCAGGTATCCAGGTAAACGCTGTACCTTGTGACCATCCCCACCCTCCCCCTTTCTTGGCGCGATATCTGCGTAGTTCTACGTCTAGGCTGTTGTCTGCCAAACCCCAAAGATAACGAGAAGGAGTTTCTATAAATCGCCCCTTTTTGTTTCCTATGTTTTTGTATTCCCCAGTTCCTCCTAACGACGCGAGTAAATATTCATCACGCTAGACGCGAGTCTACTGCATCTTTCAATAGAAAAGGTTAATTAAGGCACAACGTCTAATTTGCCACCCACGCGCTTAAAGGTTGGAAGAATTATCGTCAATAAATAAAGTAATTTAGGAGGCGTGTAACAAGTAGGAAAGACACATTGGTGATGAATGCTACACGACTATATCGGAACGCTGTCAACTGGGCCTGGGGCCAGGGCAAGAGGGATCGATCTGTGAAAGTGAATGTGACTAAGTGATTCATCTGTGAATGGAGATATATGAGGACTGTGCTCGATATGGTGTGGGCGGGTTATGCATAGGGTAATTTACCATTATTGATGGTTCCATTCATGATTATACAGATAGACTGTGGCAGCTGGAATTATATCTAAATGGCATTCCGTCACAGATTGACCTTAAGCAAGGTCACGGGACTGGCTTGTCGTTGATTTCAGTTTTTGAAATGGATATTACCTCCCAAAATATTCTTTCATCAGAGACATAATTACATGTGTCCATTGGGCGAATCCGCAGATGTCTGGGTGTTCAGATAGCTAAAGTAGAAACGACATTAAAACCAGCCTTATCTCAATATTTATGTATATATTCTTCAGTTTTTCCATTGAGGGTCGAAGATTTCTTGTGATACGAGATCTTTCTTCAAGAAAATTCTTCCATCTTATAATTATGCTATCTGCATTGAAACGAGCTACGGGAGGACATAGATCCTAGGATTGGATCGTGTATGGTAATGGAAAGCGGGGGTGGGAGATGTATTTCGTGATCAGTTTCAGTTAAAAGTCCCACAACACTGACGTGTAGCACTTATTTTAAAATTGGAATAAAAATCTCAATTACTTGCAAGTAAAAACTTGAAAATAGTTCTACGTTTCGAGGGATGATTGAAACCCACACGCATTCTAATCTATTTTAGTCTATATTTCTATTCATCAGAAGCAAGGATACGACCGAAAAGCCACATAAAACGACCTTATTACTGTATGTTGAAACCACATGAAACTAAACACTGGTAAACGCCGATATAGGAACTATATCTCCATAATGAGGTAAGCGGGAGGCAAATTAAGAAGCAATTAAGTGGTTGGGCTTAGTCCGTTTAAATTGTTAAGTTTCTGAATGATTTGTCAATAGCAGACAGCAGAAACACTTGACGTGTCCGTTTTGCGCGATTTTGTAATCTGATTTTGTAAATTTGATCAGCGGAATTTACCAACTGACCGTACCCAAGGGAGACTACTCCCGTGCCTGTGGATAATCCAGAATCAGTAAGCAGACACGCTCCCCAATACTCCCACACCCATCTAGTGTTTTATTCATAGGTGTCTGATTCATAAGTTTTCCCCCAAATCGCTTCCCACATCTAAATAAGTGTTTGCATTGATTCTCTCTGATATTCATCGAGAGAGATGTTTTCGTCTGTGTCAAATCCATAGGGATGCATTACATGTCTTTGAATGTCATCAAGCGACGGAGAAAGCACCCATAATGATTCCAGTTGGATTAACCTGTATGGGAGCGGTGCATCCAAATGCTGTTACGCAATAAGTTACAAACGTTAAGTATATTAGGTAACCTCGAAAAATATGCACATGTCTGATAAAGGAAGGAATGGTTTCGCTGCCAGTAACTTTTGTTGAGTGAATAATAAAGGGAAGTTATTGAATAAAACAACCGTCGGTGCCTTTGCAGGGCGGGTGACTGAGTTCCCACTGACATCATTACGAATGTCAGCTGGAAGAATACCGTGTATCATTGCGGGACGGAATTCCACTGAGCTGTCCTTATACGGACATTAGAGTCTGTATTGACACTAACCGGATCACGGGCAAACGCCAAATAAACACACCTACACAGCACCTACAGTCACACGCACACCGCCCACACTGATACACACCACCTACAATCCAAACACCACCTGACTCTGATACACACCACATACAACCACACACATACCGCCCACACTGATACACACCACCTACAATCACACACACCGCCTACACTAATACTCACCATCTACAACCACACACACAAACACCGCCTACACTTATACTCTCCAACTACAACCACACATACACACCGCCTACACTAATACTCACCACCTACAACCACACACACGAATACACACACACACAACCTACACTGATACTCTCCAACTACAACCACACACGCACACAGCCTACACTGATACCTACGAACACACACACAAACCGCCTACAACCACACACACCGCCTACACTGATACTCACCACCTACAACCACACACACAGCCTTCAACCACACTCACACACCGCCAACAACCACATACACATAGACGCACACAGCCTACACTGATACTCACCGTCTACAACCACACACACAGCCTTCAACCACACTCACACACCGCAGACAACCACATACACATAGACACACACAGCCTACACTGATACTCATCACCTACAACCACACACACAGCCTTCAACCACACTCACACACCGCAGACAACCACATACACATAGACACACACAGCCTACACTGATACTCATCACCTACAACCACACACACAGCCTTCAACCACACTCACACACCGCTAACAACCACATACACATAGACACTCACAGCCTACACTGATTCTCACCACCTACAACCACACACGCACACAGCCTACACTGATACCTACGATCACACACACAAACCGCCTACAACCACACACACCACCTACACTGATACTCATCACCTACAACCACACACACAGCCTTCAACCACACTCACACACCGACAACAACCACATACACATAGACACACACAGCCTACACTGATACTCATCACCTACAACCACACACACAGCCTTCAACCACACTCACACACCGCAGACAACCACATACACATAGACACACACAGCCTACACTGATACTCATCACCTACAACCACACACACAGCCTTCAACCACACTCACACACCGCTAACAACCACATACACATAGACACACACAGCCTACACTGATTCTCACCACCTACAACCCCACACGCACACAGCCTACACTGATACCTACGATCACACACACAAACCGCCTACAACCACACACACCACCTACACTGATACTCATCACCTACAACCACACACACAGCCTTCAACCACACTCACACACCGACAACAACCACATACACATAGACACACACAGCCTACACTGATACTCATCGCCTACAACCACACACACAGCCTTCAACCACACTCACACACCGCCAACAACCACATACACATAGACACACACAGCCTACACTGATACTCACCACCTACAACCACACACACACAGCCTTCAACCACACTCACACACCGCCAACAACCACATACACATAGACACACACAGCCTACACTGATACTCACCGTCTACAACCACACACACAGCCTTCAACCACACTCAAACACCGCCTTTAACCACACTCACACACCGCCAACAACCACATACACATAGACGCACACAGCCTACACTGATACTAACCACCTACAACCACACACACAGCCTTCAACCACACTCACACACCGCCAACAACCACATACACATAGACACACACAGCCTACACTGATACTCACCATCTACAACCACACACACACAGCCTTCAACCACACTCACACACCGCCAACAACCACATACACATAGACACACACAGCCTACACTGATACTCACCACCTACAACTACACACACACCGCCTACACTGATACTCACCACCTACAACTACACATACACCGCCTACACTGATACTCACCAGCTACAACCACACACACCGCCTACAACCACACACACACACACCGCCTACACTGACACTCACCACCTACAACTACGCATACACACAACCTTCAATGATACTCATCACCTACAACCACACACACCGCCTACAACCACACACACACACACCGCCTACACTGACTCTCCCCAACTACAACCACACACACATCGCCAACACTGATACCTACAATCACACACACACACACACACACACACCACCTACACTGATACTCATCACCTACAACCAAACACACCGCCTACAACCACACACACAGCCTTCAACCACACTCACACACCGCCTACAACCACATACACGTAGACACACACAGCCTACACTGATACTCACCACCTATAACTACACACACAGCACCGCCTACACTGATATTCAGCACCTACAACCACACACACACACCGCCTTCACTGATACTCACCACCTACAACCACACACAGCACCGCCTACACTGATACTCATCACCTACAACCAAACACACACCCCGCCTACACTGATACTCATCACCTACAACCACACACACACACACACCGCCTTCACTGATACTCACCACCTACAACCACACACACACACACCGCCTACACTGATACTCATCACCTACAACACACTCGCAAGTACACACACACACCGCCTACACTGATACTCATCACCTACGACAACACACTCGCAAGTACACACACACACCGCCTACCACACACACACCGCCTACACTGATACTCATCACCTACTACACACACACACGTACACACACAACCACACACACACACACCGCCTACAACCACATACACATAGACACACATCGCCTCCACTGATACCACTTACAACTAATCACACACACCGCCTACACTGATACTCACCACCTACAACCACACACACACGCACACACCGCCTTCACTGATATTCACCACCTACTACACACACACGCACACACACCGCCTTCACTGATACTCACCTGTGAGGTGAGGTGAAATTGGGTTTAACGTCGCGTCCAAGATTATTGCACTTATATAGCGACGTGCATGCACGTGTATGTGTGTGTGTGGCTGCTTGTACTAGTCCGGACTGATGCCGATTTATAGTGCTAGCACACTGAGATACCATGCCGCAGTTTAACATGAATACCCCACTCAGACACAGTATACTGACTCCGAGCCGACCAGTCCTTGTTTTAGCCCCTTAATGCCGAGCGCCAGACAGGGTTACAACAAGTACAATCTTTTAACGTCTTTTTGTATGACGCGGCCCGGGATCGAACCCTGGACCTTCCGCTCTCCGGGCGGACGCTCTACCATAAGACCACGGAGGCGGTCCGATACTCACCTGTACTAACCTATTGCTACAAACATCCATACTCACACATTCCATCAACAATGATATACAACTCACCTACCCCCACAGCCTTTAACAATATACACATATACACTAATATATCACTTACACACACCGACTACAAACACACATACACACACATACACAAGCGCGCGTGCGCTTCAACACCCACACATACACACATCCTGCCTACAACCACACACACACACACACACACACGACCTACAAGATACACTTTCTCTGGGATCATATTCTCTCCTCTTCCTGGAGGTTCCTGATACCCTCAAATTAATCAAACATATCTGATGTGGCTTAAAGGGAGGTAATCTACGGATAAGATAGTTCTCGGTTGTATCCTTATATCTTCAAAGGCAGTTAAAAGGGTTCTCTCGCGGTGCGTGGCGAGAGGTGACGAGAGCCGCGACATAAACGCAACCTTTGACACCATTACAGATTTCGGGATGCCACTTTCACCTTTGGTGGGTAGCTTTAGTGGTTATTTCTGATATTTAATACTTAGATTACTGACAAGGTTGATAATGTCAGTCTGGGGGTGGAAACCGGACACAATTTCGACATAGTAGTTCAAATGTGAACAATGGATAGTCTATTGTGCGTTTAAACTAGAACATTAAGCTGCTTTTGAGATGTGTGTTTGAGAGGTGGGGGGAGGGGGGAGAATGGGGTCCTATCGACTTGGCAGTATCAAGGGCGTACATACATTTATGTACGTCTTTGGCAGTACCATCTTTGTCAAAAGATGTTGAAGAATCATGACAGATTATTCATTAACAGGGTGTTCCTTTAATTCTTTTCGAGTAGTATATATGAATATACAGTGACGATGACTAAAAAACAGTTAAAGAAACTCCCCGTCATAATCTGTCATAATTTTGTTAAACTTCTGAGGCAAAGTACACACAAAAGCTATCTCAAAATATGTATAATCGACAAAGCATCAGAGTGAGATATAATACTTTATGTCGCTACTACTTTTAACTTATACGTCCAAACTTCTTTACGTGGCATCGATTAGCTGGTGTAATGTTTGTTTGTTTGTTGGTTAACGCCGCATTCAGCAATATTCCAGCTATATGACGGCGGTCTGTAAAATAATCGAGTCTGGACCAGATAATCCAGTGATTGACATCATGAGCATCGATCCACGCAATTGCGATCGATGACATGTATCAACCAAGTCAGCGAGCCTGACCACCCGATCGCGTTAGTCCTATTCTACCCCGGAATACTCACGGGTCAGCTGGTATAATGAACAAGGGGGATAGTTCTATAGATATACAACTTTTTTATCATAATAAATGGTGTCGGTGTAGATACTAACACCGTTATCAAGCAAAGTCACGTGAGAACTCTCGCCTTTTTTACTGCGGTCACACCAAGATCATTAAGAAAACAATTATAGACAAAACATTATGTTTTGTTAAATAAAATGTTATTCCGTGACTTTCTGACAAGAGTAACTAATATCCTGTATGGTTCATTCTCATTATTAGTAACTCCTTAACCATGTTAATAATCTGAATATACAGTTAGATCATTCTTATACTGAACCACTTTGAAAACGCTCATTCGATGTTTGTACATTAAAAAAATGGCAACAAAAATAGAATTTAGTTGTTTGGGGCGTTTAGGCATGAGATAACTAAACACAACAATTTCGTTCTACGGGTTCGAACCTCATTTGATGTGTTTGCTGATGGACTTGGGCACATCACATCTTCTCTGATTTCGAGTTAAGAGTTGATCATACGTTTTCATAGTGTTTAAGTATACTAAATATAAGAAAAATCTTCCCAAGAAGACCTTGTCAAGTGGTTAAATCTTTGCAAACAGAAGGCCATTTTGATTAGTTTTGTCTTAGATCCTAGTGGGGGGCACGGGTGGCCCAGTCGTCTAAGGCGCCGCGATTCGCTGTGCAGAGTTGTGTCCCTTGGGCATGCCAGAAACCTATGATTGTTGGTTCGAATCCCGGTTAGCCCCGCTTATGTTTCTAGGTTTGTCAGCACCATACCCGTGCTCGTGGGTGTCACCGAAGTGGTAAATGTCTGAGACCTGCATCACTTCCGGCTTTCCTCCCACATTAAGCTGACACGCCGCGATATAACTGGAATATTGTTAAAAGCGGCGTTAAACCCAACTCACTCACTCTTAGATTCTAGTGAATCAGATAACTGTTGCGTTTATTCTTGTTTATTCAGATAACATTGGCGATACGAATGGACAGGTTTTAATACCTCCAATCATTCTCCTTGCGTACGGCTTGATATATATGAATAATTATGGTACTAGAGGTGAGGTGAGGTGATATGGGGTTTAACGTCGCGTCCAAGATTATTGCACTTATATAGCGACGTGCATGCACGTGTATTTATGTGTGTGGCTGCTTGTACTAGTCCGGACTGATGCCGATTTATAGTGCTAGCACACTGAGATATCATGCCGCAGTTTACATGAATACCCCACTGAGACACAGTATACTGACTCCGAGCCGACCAGTCCTTGTTTTAGCCCCTTTATGCCGAGCGCCAGACAGGGTAACAACAAGTACTATCTTTTAACGTCTTTTGGTATGACGCGGTCGGGGATCGAACCCCGGACCTTCCGCTCTCCGGGCGGACGCTCTACCACTAGACCACGGAGGCGGTCATATGGTACTAGATATAACTGGGAGTTATATAACCTTGGTCGCATACGACTATATTACAAGTAGGGGGAGACGGGAGATTAAAGCGTGCCTATAACCATCTCTGCCCAGCTACAAGATCGATACATCACCCCCTCGGCGCCAAGCCCGACAAATGAATATCTCTCTCCTGTTACAGCCCAAGCCTCCGTCTAGGGAGTCAACAGTTTTTTTGTTTTCTTTTTCACAGCTCCATCCAGAATGAGACAGTTCTCCTCCTCCCGACCAACTGTGTCTGACTACTTGCAAATTTGGCGGGAACGTAACACAAATGGAGTGAAATTGATCCGAATATGCCGGGTCAGGAGAACACGCCAAACCATTTGTTCAGAACCCATTAGCTGTTTCATAAAAGAGAAAAATAAAATATTTGTTTTGCTAACAACTCACAATCGATGTTCGAGCTGGCTGGAGCAGTCATCTTCATCGCGAGAGTGTAAGTGGATTGATGACTAGACTGACCTTGCATTAGCTGGTCATCTAAATAGGGGCTTCAATACATTAGCTGGTCCAACACGTTGTTGCTGTTCCCGAGACGGATGGGTGAAAGTCGGTCCTGATGTTGAGACAACTTGGTGTGAAATTGGGTACGGTTTGAGGTGAGGTCAAATGAGGCATAACGTCGCGTTACATAGCGTTACATACACTTACATAGCGACTTGCATGTGTGTGTGTGTGTGTGTGTGTGTGTGTGTGTCCGTCCGTCCGTCTTTGAGTCTGTCCGGACTTATGCCAGTGTTATCGTGCTAGCCCACAGAGATACCATGCCGCAATTTTTAACTCAGACAAAGGATACTGACTCCGAGTCGCCCAGTCCTTGGTTTGTCCCCTTAATGCCGAGCGCCAGACAGGGTAACAACAGGTACCATCTTTTGGGATGACGAACTCCCGGGGGTTTCCGCTCTCCCGGCAGACGCTACATGTCCACTAGGCCACAGAGGCGGTCGGGAACAGTGTGATCAGGCACGACGGAGGCGGTCAGTTTGATCAGGCACGACGGTCATTTTGATCAGGCAGGACGGAGGCGGTCGGGTACAGTTTGATCAGGCAGGACGGAGGCGATTGGGTACAGTTTGATCAGGCAGGACGGAGGCGGTCAGTTTGATCAGGTAGGAAGGAGGCGATTGGGTACAGTTTGATCAGGCAGGACGGAGGCGGTCAGTTTGATCAGGCAGGAAGGAGGCGATTGGGTACAGTTTGATCAGGCAGGACGGAGGCGGTCAGTTTGATCAGGCAGGAAGGAGGCGATTGGGTACAGTTTGATCAGGCAGGAAGGAGGCGATTGGGTACAGTTTGATCAGGGAGGGCTGTCTTTGACCTGAAACATAGATTTGGTGAAAGTGTGTGACATAAGACTATTAGACCTGACACAGAGAGTGCGGAGAAGAGAATCATTTTGGGCGAGACAGGATGGAAAAGATGGCTTTCTTTGACCTGATAAAGATACAGAATGGAGAAAAATATCATCTTATGTTTAATTGTAAGACGGGTTGGCGAGGAGTATGATCATTATATAAATTACATAATGTTTGTTTGTTTATTTGTTGTTTAACGTCGCAATATTACAGCTATATGACGGCGGTCTGTAAATAATGGAGTCTGGACCAGACTATCCATTGATTGACATCATAAGCATCGATCTACGCAAAATTGAGATGCGATGACAAGCATCAACGAAGTCAGCGAATCTGACTACCCGATCCCGTTAGCCGCCTCTTACGACAAGCATGGTCGCCTTTTACCGCAAGCGTGGGTTGCTGAAGATCTATTCTACCCCGGATCTTCACGGGTCAGATTATATAATGAATACCAGGGGTTATAGAAAAAGAGACACAGCGGATGTCAGAATGATCTTTTGGTTTGACCATCAGATACAGCGAGGCCATTAGC
Source organism: Haliotis rufescens (assembly GCF_023055435.1). Taxonomy (NCBI): domain Eukaryota; kingdom Metazoa; phylum Mollusca; class Gastropoda; order Lepetellida; family Haliotidae; genus Haliotis; species Haliotis rufescens. The sequence continues at coordinate 14,763,513 of NW_025963802.1, forward strand.
CTTTGTCTTCAGGGAGGAACAGGGCGAGCTTTAATCGAACAGGGTGGCGTGGACGTGGTTTTCTGTCTGAAGTAAAGTGAAGATAGCGGTGATGTTTGACATGATAAAAACTAAGCGGACTGATCTTTTTCCCGAAAGAGTGAAAAAAAATATCATTTGTGTTGAACCGATAGATACGTTAGACAATATTTTTGGCTTTCATCTGCTCGCTTTATCAGATGAAGAGTGAGTGGATGAGTTGGGTATAACCCTGCTTTGAACACTAGTTTAGTTATAAGGAAGAGAATATATGGATGTCAACTTCTTTATTATGAGGAACACAACGTTTCGGAGTATATGCTTACTCCTCCATTCACCTGATGAAGGAGTAAGCATATACTCCGAAACGTTGTGTTCCTCATAATAAAGAAGTTGACATCCATATATTCTCTTATTTATGTGTATCACTTCCAAATGACTTTCAAATACCTGATAGTTTTGTTATATACCGACGTTCCGGCTCGGATCACATAGAGGGGAGGGTTGTGTTTGGAAATCCAGAATTGACAATGATAATCAACAGTTTGACATGTATGTGAACAAGAAGGCGTGTTGACTACGTAGTTATGATAGGGCGGGGAAGAGGCTACCTCATTGTCTAACAAGACCCGTGAAAGTCCGGGGTAGAATAGGTCTTCAGCAACCCATGCTTGCCGTAAAAGGCGACTGTGCTTGTCGTAAGAGGCGCCAACGGGATCGGTTGGTCAGGCTCGCTGACTTGGTTGATGCATGTCATCGATCCCAATTGCGTGGATCGATGTTCATGATGTCAATCACTGGATAGTCTGGTCCAGACTCGATTATTTACAGACCGCCGTCATATAGCTGGAATATTGCTATATTGTAAGGCGTTAAACAACAACCAAACAAACACATTTTGTCTAACAATCATAAAAGACGGATAAAAGATGACAAAAAGGTCGTTATGTAAGATGGGGAAGGGGAGATATATGGTCATACCGTTATATAGAAGAGTGAATGAGCCAATATTTATAGTCACATCGGCAATATTTATATAGAAGAGACAGCGGCTTATCTTTGATCTTAAATTGGGATAGAAGAGGATTATTATGGCCAATTTGATAAATCCGAAGGAGAAAAAACTTTACTCGGAAACAAGATGGATAATATATTATCTGATATTGAGACGGCCCGCTCATTCAGTGTTTAACGTCGCTTTGAACAGTATTCCAGTTATATCATGGTGCGTCAGCTTCATTTTGGGAGGAGAGTCCGAATGTAGCAAGTTGTAGACAATAATAACTTAATGACAGCCCTGAATGCCACGGATACGGATTCAAACCACGATGAATCTGGAATTCAAACTTACGACCAGAAAATCCTGGCAAGTATGGGAGGTAACTCTGCACAGCGAGTAGCCACGCCAGTGCGCCATCTGTGAACAGTGAGAAATGAAAATTGACCTTATTAGCTTTGTTTGTTTTTAGTTGTTTTACGCCGCACTCCAGCTATATAACGGCGGTCTAGGCCAGACAATCGGGTGATTGACATCATTGACATTCATCAACCAAGTCATAACCAGCGAGTCTGACCACCTGATCCAGTTTGTCGCCTCTTATGACAAGCATTGGTTGCCGAAGACCAACTCTAATCCGGATCTTCACGGTGGACAAGCATCGGTTGCTGAAGACCAATTCTAAACCGGATCTTCACGGGGGACAAGCATTGGTTACTGAAGACCAATTCTAACCCGGATCTTCACGGTGGACAAGCATTGGTTGCTGAAGACCAATTCTAACCCGGATCATCACGGGGGACAAGCATCGGTTGCTGAAGACCAATTCTAACCCGGATCCTCACGGGGGACAAGCACTGGTTGCTGAAGACCAATTCTAAACCGGATCTTCACGGGGGACAAGCACTGGTTGCTGAAGACCAATTCTAACCCGGATCTTCACGGGGGACAAGCACAAACTACCTTCGTCGAACATTGGGCAAAAGAAGAAGGTAGCGATATTTCCACCTGTCTGTATGAAGGTACAATTGAGTATCATCACAGTAGCATTAATAATCTTGGGAACCATAGCAAAGCAAAGTTGATACCACGATGGGCCCTTATGACGATACCCTTTAATTCAAAATGTCAACGGCAGAGGATATTCAGTCCATGTTACAGATTCCATTGGGCGCAAAACGGAAAACAGGGGTTTAAACTACATGAATGGATCATTGAAAATCAGTTAAGACACCAGGTGTTCGCGAAAGGGCGAGCATGTTCTACTGTACCGGGAGCTTCCGCTATTTATACAACTTTTAACAAAGCAGTAATTAAGTGCGAGTGAGTAATAAAAACTTCCAAACATGATGGCGGATATCTGAAATTTAGTGAACGGGCAACAAAAGTTAATAAATAGTGGTTTTTTTAACCATTTCAAGTAACTTCAGTTGGTTATACGATTGAAATGTATAATGTATAATGATTAAGTATTATGTTTTTTCCTTGCCATCTGTGACATCGGGATTACAACAGGTTCAACTGATATCTTCCTGTCATGAACAATAGCGGATCCTCCAGGCGCGTTATCGGTCTTGGAGATACTGCAGCATGAACTATTGTGTTAGCGGGACCCGGGGAGGAGCCGGCAGTGTTACAGTCGGACAATTTATCATTTATGATAAAACAAGTAAATAACTCTTCTCACGTACAGAAAGAGGAATGCGTAGACTTACTTCCCAGCAGTTGGTTGTGATAGAGATGCGAGAGGTTTACCAAACCATTACACAGCATGCATATATATGTGTGTGTGTGTGTGTGTGTGTATTACTCAAAAGGCAAAGAACACCCGATTTTATCTCTCTCTCTCTCTCTCTCTCTCTCTGTATATACTCAAAAGGAGGCAAAGGACCTATTTTATATGACTGTTATAAATATGTTAATCTGTTATGGCTGGTATTGCAATACTCAGCCTTCCAATTGTGTACATGTCTCTCTTCTAAAATATGTTCCTGATGCTGAACATATCTCTCTTCTCTAAATATATTTTCGTGATGCTGAACATATTTCTCAGATGCTGATTTCATGTGGAATAGAGCTGATTAGACTTGTTTTTTAAGATTAGTTTTGGATTCACAACATACATATTTTCCACAGTCACGGTGCAGGACTTATTAAGCGCCATGTGTTCTCCGTGTCGGTCGCGTCCATGGATTCCTTAAAACGTACCCGTCATTTAGCACAACTGAAAGACTAGGTATTGAAATATTCAAGGTTTTCTTCAATCAATTGACTTTCAGTATAAAATAAAAGGAGACCATAGTAAATCTTCATTTTCAAAAACTGCAAAAAAACACAGAATGGCAGATTTTCTTTGGAGTTTTCTGATATGTTTTTAATTTGTAATTCAACAAGCGCAAAAGTATGATGCCGACATTAAAAGTAAGACACTTTCTTTCTTGAAGTTCTCAAATTATGTCATATGTTGGGGGAATGGGGGTAAGTCACTTTGTTGACAAGAGACCCGGTGTGTGGCTGAGATGTATTGTACAGACCTTAATCTGTTCTGTGAATATAAAAATATGAGCAAAACATCTATGCATGTCAAAGTTGTGTTTTCTTTTGAGATTTGAATCCTAAAATTCAATTCGTATCATGTTTTGTGTCTTTATGGTAGAAAAATAAAGGGAAAGGAAACGGCAGCTATACAGAAAACTAAAATTAACCATCACCACCAGCATCACCATCACCATCACATTTATACACCACAATTTTCCAGACACAAGCATCAGCTCAAATGCGGTTTATAAATATTATAATTGCCCCGGACCTTTCTCCATCATTGTTTGCTGAGAGTCCACGACGCAATACAGCGAGCTTTAAGTCACATCACACTGTTCCTTCATGACAGAAACAAGCGGCGATATCACCAATACTCGACTCGCCTTGTTGCGTCTCAAATTCAACCGGGAACGCCTGGTAGCATAATGACTTCCTTTCTGTCTTAATACTCAGGAAACCATCTTTTCCATTGAAGAATTCTACATGGTAGTATTCTTACTTGATTAAAGATAATGAGAGGTCGACGATCGAAAGATGCCGCAAAGTTTAATGTAGATCAATGACTAACCCGTGTCCAAAAGTGTTGGGAGGGGTGGGTGTATCCTGTGGTTCGGCCCTCCCCCTAAACTTTCAAAACCAACTACACATATTTCGAAGGCTGAAAAAGGCTACCGCCCCCAACCCTGCCACCACAATCCCCACACAAACAAACAAATGTAAAATATTACACGCACCCTCTCGCAACATCTATCCCCCACCCCCAATACCCCCTCCCCTTCCTTTAAAAGAATGAATTGTTCCGCCTACGTAGGGTATCCGATAACGTGAGCTGTGAATGCGATCTATGTCACAACGGGGACGCCATACGCGTGTTGGGACGTGCTATATTGTTCATAACGACAGCATAGTTAAACATAGTTACTTTTAAAAGATACGTTTAGTTGAGGAAGTAGCTGGACGGCGATGCCAACTAATTAAACAAGCTACTTGACGGAGGATGTTATAGAGCTTATCGACACAGTGTAACATTACCAGACATGCGGGGGTGGTCACAAATCTTGGTCAAACCCACGGCACGGGTATAGCCCAGATCCGGCCAGTGGGAGCGATGGGCAGCCGGGGATCCGATGTCCCCAAGACAGGATGCTGCACCCCCAGGCTTACCACTGTCCACCCTAGGAGAGGAATGGGCATTCGAACCGTACCGCAAACCGGAAGCGGGCCAGCTCGCGGTAAACACAACACTTAGCGACACTATACCTGTTTCCGGCAAGTGCCAGTGCCCCCGCTGATGTAATGTAAGCAACTGCATGGCATTTCATAGATATTATACATTTATCATGCTCCATCACGGATGATAACCTTGCTCAGCATGCCACACTTGTTAAAATAAGTTAATTGGCTAGACAGGATGTTGCAGGATGGCAAGTCGTAGCCGACGGGAGTCCCTCTAAACTTAGACAACGACCGTCACGTGATCAGACGAGCGTTTACGGTATCACAGGAGCGAGACTCGAGAATCCTTTCTTCCGGTTGCAACCTGTATACTGTGGCGATTGGACACGTGATAACTGCAAATATAACAACTCTTGGACGAAAATAACCACGACCCTTTGAGCAAGAGCAAAAAAGAACGGAACACGACTATGGGCACAAAGAAATTTGATTTATCCGAGATACCACAAAACCAACTAATGAGGCAAAATGACGACGTCGTTGATATGAATAGGAGATATTTTTGCTATTATGGGTAGTTGGCCACAAGACCAAACAATGCCTTAAATGGATGTCTAGAATAAACTCCCCGATATAAACGAGGCCCGGTATTGTGATTTATCATAATTTGTTTTCTCGGTTATCTAGAGACGGGCAATGGCGTATCAATTCAGGAGTATTTTGGTCAATGTAAATATTTTCTTACCGGTTCAATGCAAATGTTCACTTACGATACATCGGTACAATTCATGATGGCTTCAAACATACCTGGCCAATAATGGAAACTGATTGATTCCCATAATCCTAGTTCTCATTAAGCACTTATTACAGATGGGGTGGATTTGCGTGGGCGGTTTGCGTAAATACGATAAATGATTTACCTGTCAAATTCCATTTGCTCTTTAATAAAGGTTTCACTACCTGCTTAGCATCTGATGTTATAGATTACACGATCAAGTGGTAATACGTTATCTACCGGGTAAAAATCAGGTATGGTGGCTTGAACTACGCTGGCATAATGCGGTGTTTGGTAACACTGGCAGTAGATTGAGAATCACGATATACACACATGAAATAATGTCGGTCCGGAAACCTAGTTTCCGGGCAATTACCATTGCGTTCGTCCACATATTATTAAGGGAACATTATAACGTATCCGTGTTGCGTTAAAAAAATAACCGCAAATTGTTCTGTCCGGATTAACGAGGGTTCACTGCTTTCATAAAAGTCCTAAGTGTCGGGTTCGTCCAAATTGTATTAAAGAAACACTACAAAGTATAATTAATTGTTTCGTTCGCCAAACAAATAAATAATGACTTCAGTGCCAAGTGTTTCGTCCGGTTTAACGAGGTTTCGGGGTTTTTTTTGCGAAATGTGTGTCTGCAATGCACTATGGGTAAGCAGATGTAGGTAAAGTGTATAAGGGAACATTGACTATGTACAAGTGTTTCGTTAGCCAAACATTAATGATTTCCCTGTAAACTGTACCGTCCGGATGAACGAGGTTTCACTATGTTTATGAAATGTGTGTCTTCATTTCTTTTTATGTTAATGACTGATGGAATCGAAAGTTACCACATGTTTTGAACAAGTTGAGTTTATGATGATATGCGTAATGGAGAAATTATGAGAATCTGTTGATTCCGAATGTGGAATCCCCGAGTTCCAAAGGGACGAGGATATATTTATATAACAGTGGCACCAAAGTATTTCTGTATCACCTTAACCTAGCAATTACAGCAAAGTAAAATCATTGTTACAAACTGAAAGATATTTAACTTGTTTAAACGATAAACGTTCAACCAGAGCTTATTGTAAACTTAGAATTTCTTTGCTCAATTTTAATGTAAATGTATGTCGCAAGTCCAAAGACGGTGATATTGGGAACTCCTCCTATTTGTACAAACTGTTCATCCAGAGAAGTAGAGGACGAGTACTATGTCTTATTTATTATAAAACGTATTCCCTTTTAAGGTATAAATTACTCCCCATGTTGCAAGGTATTTTTTAAGACCGTCAGTTAATGATAAGTATGCTAAACTCTTAAAATCCTGATATGATCCATACTGTTTCTGTATTTTAAACACATGTCTTCATAATGAGGAATGTGTAATTTGATTTGTAATCTAATCATGTACATCACATGACAAATGTAACTATCCAATCTGCATTGAACTATGGGCCTTGATGCCTAAATTACTGAATAAACTGTCTGTCTGTCTGAGTTGCTTCTACTTTCGAAATCAACAAATTCGAGTGATATCTCCGGCATAAAGCAGGTCAAGGTTTACTTTCGGTTCCGTAGGGTACAACAGAGTACACAGAGATTGATTCAAGTTAGTGAACTTTCCTGACGTAAAGACGGTGTTTTTACATCATTTCATTGACGCCATAGTTGTTGGCAACGTTGTAGATACATGAAAGTGATCGCCGCCTCGAATCTCAGTACTGGTCGGGTTCAAAAACATAAGGATAATGAGGCTTGCAGATTAATTGGCAGTAATCAGCAGAATTGACGAGGCGTTCGACGTTAACAATGCCATGATATAACGTACAGTTAAATTTGCCGTTATCATTCAGTAACAGTTTGCGTCAATGGATCCCTTTCTAAGACTTTTGTACCCAACTGAAGCAAAAGAAGAGCAGTGCAATCTAATTACAATATATTATAATGAGTTCGTAGGCTTACATTATTAACCTACATGTCGTGATGTCTCCATTAGTGGCAAAACCCAAACTGGGGCAGTCGTAGACAAATAATGTAGACAAGTAGATGTATTATACAGAGAGAGACCTCGCATCAGTACAAGCCTCGCACCTACTCCTGGGATGGGGGGAGAGGGGTTTCTCTCGCTGATTCGCTGCTGCTGGTGCAATTATGTCACCCTTTCAAATATGATTAATATGATGTTGGTTGGTTTGTTGTTTTACGCCGCACAATATGACGCTATGTGACGGCGGTCTGTAAATAATCGATCTGGATCTGATAATCCAGTGATTGACATCATGAACATCGATCCACGCAACTGTGATCGATAACATGCACATCATCGTGTCCCAATTGCGTAGATCGATGCTCATGATGCCAATCACTTGCTTGTCTGGTCTAGTCTCGATTTTATACAGACCGCCGTCATATTGCTGGATTATTGTAAGCTGTAACTTTGATGTTTTGGGAACACCGTGAGTCAGGTAATGCCGGGAGGTCCTCTGCTGAAGCCAGCAATTGAAATAATGCTGACAGTTGTAACAAATATCTAAAATCAAAAGAGTTGTCTTAAAATGATAATCTTTAGCATCCCATGACACACATAAGTGAGTGAGTATGGTTTTACGTTGCTTTTAGCAATATTCCAGCAATATCATGCAGAGAACACAGGAAATGGACTTCTCACAATGTACCCATGAGGGGAATCCAAATCGGGTCTTATAAATCAGGAAAGGACCGCATGTTCTTGAGTTTCGAAATGTAAAAACAAGGGAATTCATGCTTTATACTTTCAATTACAGTTTCCCTGAACGTCCAACAATATTTCAAATTGAGGAACCACCAACAGTTCCATGTCCCTATACGGACACCTATAGGAGGTGAGGTGAGGTGAATTTTGGTTTAACGTCGCGTCCAATATTATTGCACTTATATAGCGACGTGCATGCACGTGTGTGTTGCTGCTTGTACTAGTCCGGACTGATGCCGATTTATAGTGCTAGCTCACTGAGATACCATGCCGCAGTTTAACATGAATACCCCGTTTAGACACAGTATACTGACTCCGAGCCGACCAGTCCTTGTTTTAGCCCCTTAATGCCGAGCGCCAGACAGGGTAACAACAAGTACCATCTTTTAACGTCTTTTGGTATGACGCGGCCGGGGATCGAACCCCGGACCTTCCGCTCTCCGGGCGGACGCTCTACCACTAGACCACGGAGGCGGTCCTCAAGTATAGGAACGTGTTGCAGAAATTGGACTTGACAGCTCATAATGAAATGATTGTAAATTCCACTCCTTGTGCCTGACAAACCTGAACATAGTTCTACCAATCTGTAAGTCAAATAATCACAGGTGACTTCTCTATTTTGACAATAACAACTTTCGTCAGTTAATCAAATATGGCCCATATTATCGTGAACTGCCTGCTACCGGGGAGGATCCCAACTTTAAATTCATTACGGACGCTGTCAAAGTGTATGCCAAACGTTGGGCAAATAGACAAAATGAACCTGTGAATGTCTTTCAGAGAGGGTGAAGGCAGTGCGTGATGCTGTCATTGGTAGAATGCACAAACTGAAAAAGCAGAAACAGAACTGGAATAAACCCATCCTGTCCCAGTCAGCTGTCATCCAAAGTATGCCATGCATGAAACGTCTGTGAGCATCTCCAGATTAATTGTTTGATCAGAGCACTCGGTATAAGTGCCATATCAAAGAATGCCCTATTTAAGGGCAGTAAGTTAACTTACGATGAAATCTGAGGCTCGTTCTGCTGATAGTGACACACAAGGTACCATGTGGCCCATGGCGCATTGTCCTGGAATGGGACTAGAAGTCGTACACTCACTCACCTTCCACGTTGCCAGTATTTACCACAATGAAGAATCCTCGTTATTTTTGAATGAAACTATTCTAAAAAGAACCCTTTTTACCATTTGTTTACAAGAATGTAAATTATTTTCTCCTGAAACAACTTAATTAGGTGGTTTTGATTGACAAAGACACCTGGCCCAAGGACAGACTTAGGATCCTCTTAACCAGTCACCTTGACTTATGATTTTTGAATGAAATAATTCTAAAAAGAACACATTTTGCCTTTTGTTTACAAGTAAATAAATTATCTTCTCTTGCAAGTTAATTAGATGCCTGAATAGTTTAGTTGTTGGTGGCTTCAGGTTCAGTGCCAAAGAAAGAACATTTAGAAATATGTCAGAAGACAAGATAAATACATCACTCTTACCTCTGAAGTGGAACAATATCTTCCTACAGACCCAGATTGCTACCTTAATTAATCCATTAACTGGGATTTCGTTTACGTCTTAAATTGAACAAATACTTAACATAACAATTGCCAAATGTTTTGTATTTGGGTTGGCGAGGGGTTTTCAGAGTTATGGCGGGGCGGTGGGGTAGCCTTGTGGTTCAAGCGTTCGCTCGTCACGTCGAAGGCCCTGGTTCGATTCCCCATATGGGTACAATGTGTGAAGCCCATTTCTATCCTTAATGAACCATACTCCAATGAATCCCAATCCTATATGTACAGTAAGTTATAGAATCCCCATCTTTAAGGCACCATTCCTTAAACAATTCTCATCCTCATCGAACCAGCCCATTTCTGGTGTAACCCCCGCCCTCCGCCTCCCCACACCCACCCTCCCTCGTATTCTTTCACATCGAAGCATATTTTGATATTAAAAAAACATATCATAAAAAATGACTTTTGTCAGCTTGACTATGGCAAAATGATAAAGACAAACATGACGCCTCAAATAAACATGAGCCAACAAGCATAAGATTATTCAGTTGATGAACATACACACATTCTATCACTGAATATACCATCACAATGTGGTATGATTGTCTAGTAGGTGCGTGTAAATGTAAATTCCTCAAACGAAATCATTTCGGAAGTCACGACAAGCACAATTCGATTCACTTCCTGGTTTCTGACATCAAAATGCAAATTCCAGCGTATAACGCGCAGACTTTCGTTCGACTTCAGCACTAAATATGCGATATCTTCTTTAATCGACATGTAGAATACAATTTGATACAGGTTGAAATATCCATCAGTGAAACGTTGGGAAATGGAGTGCCCAGTTGCAACATGCTATATCAGAGATCATATAATAGATATATATTATATGGTCTCTGGCTATATGTTCCCAATCAGCTGATACGCGTCCCTGCATGGAGCATGTATGTACTTCAAGCCTCGTTTTAGATCCAAGATGGCGAAAATTTGAAAACGGCCGAAAGGGTTTGGTTCAGTAAGGGTGGTGAGTCTGTAGGGTAACGTTGAACTTCATTAAAGATCTTGATTCGACAGGGCATGGTTCCATAAAGATATGGATTCTTCACAATATGGTTCACTAAGAATAGGGATTCTGTAAACTATGGTTCATTAAGGATGGAGATTTGTAGGGTATGAGTCACTAAGGATGGTATGTTAGGTATGGACAATATAATACCTCAGTATGGGGATGGTATAATGTATGGTTCATTTGAGATGGGTATTCTGTAAAGTATGGTGTACGAAGGCTCTTTATCGTATTATGTCTGTTCATAAAGGATGGGAATTCTATAAGATTTCAGTTATTATGGATAAGGATTATTCTAGTTAATTCGTTCTAGCGTTTCACATTGGCCCCTTGTCCTTACCATGGGCGTGTAATATCAGGCAATGTGTAGATTATCTTTGGGGTTTTCTTAACTTGCTCGACAGATGGTTAATTTGGTTTTTAGATGTACAATCATCTTAAAACTGTACTGCATCACCATAATCATATAATGTTCAACATTTTCTTTAAAAATTAATAATGAGCGGAAGTTTGGGGTTCGATCCCGACGCGTCATACCAAAATACCTTACATGATTATACTTGTTCTTACCCTGCCTGCTGCTCGGTATTAAGGGATTAAGCAAGGACTGGTCGGTTCGGAGTCAGTATACTGTGTCTGAGTGGGGTATTAATGTTAAACTGTGGCATGGTATCTCAGTGGGCTAGCATTATGAAACCAGCATCCGTCCGGACTAGTACACGCAGCCAAACACGCAGTCACACACACACACACACACACACACACACACACACACACACACACACACACACACACACACACACACACACACACACACACACATGCACGTCGATATAAAAGTCCAATAACCTTGAACGCGACGTTAAACCCCATTTCACCCCATCTCACTTCTTCTTATAATGAAACTCATAATGTACTGTCTAAATGTATTCACGAAGAACACTTCAAATTAATCTAAAGCCTTAACTTCCATATTGTCGATTAATTCCGTGTATTGCCCTGACCTGGTTATTGATATCCGTCCGCTGCAGAGGTTGTGTACGAGCAAGGGAACGGGGGTGCCCCTTATGTCTAAGTAGATCTCTGGGAGTCATGCTGATGTGGTGATAACGTTGAGTCACGCTGACCTAGACTGATTGTCATCTGTAAGGGGCGTGTCATCTAATGCTGTCTGAGACACGCCAGCCTCACTTGGCTACGGCAAGAAGCAAGCATGGAATAATGACTTTGGCAACAGCCAAAATAATTACGCCTGATCCAGCCAATTGCAAGTGGCAATAGGAAACCGCTATTGTATATCTGTGTGGAGCTTCAATTGTTAGGTTACGAAGAGCAATGAGTGACGTCATAGCAAACGCAAACAGTCTGCGTACAAGATGTTTAGTAATCTAACACCTTCCAAGTCTGAGAAATTGTCAAAGAACATTTTGTCAGACGTGACTGTTTGCCATTTGATTACAAGTCGATGCGAAAAACGGTTTGTTTATTTCAAACCCATTGTCTCTCCCCCCGATGTAAATAGATCTTTTATTTCTTTTAAAAACTCTTCGTCTTTGGTAGGTGTTGTATTTATAAAATACTTTACGTAGCTTACCCCATTTGTAATGTAACTATGCCTGTTGGCTGAGTATACCTCGTACGATCCGTGGTCTAGTGGTAGAGCATCTGCCCAGAGAGCGCAAGGTCGGTGGTTCGATTCCTGGCTGCGTCATACCAGATTTTAAAAGGTGGGATTTGTTGTTACCCTGCCAGGTGTGCTCGTCATTAAGGGGATCAAACAAGGACCGGTCTACCGTGTATCGGTATCTCAGTGGGATAGCAGAATACAACGGTTACCGCATTAGTTCGGAATAGTACAAGCAGCCACACACACACTCACACATGCATACACTCACACACACACCGTGTGTGGTTAACATGATGTTAATCACATGTTAACCCCGCCACACACAGTGTAGCATGTCCTAAAAAAACTACATACGCACATCAAAGACTTTTGCCTATAGGAATCTTTTACAGTGTAGTTAAATCCTTCCATTTAAATCTGTTGTTATTACCAAAACTAACTAGCTGGTAATTCGCAACCGTTGAGAAGGCAATAATCTGTCAGCCCTTAACAAATATACTTTCTTATAATCAATTCATCATAATTGAATGTAATAAAAAAAGGATGGTTATTACAATAAAAGCTGCTAAAAAACGTAACACGATCTGACCATATGGTTAAAAATTTAGTTCTTCCATGACCTTCGCTGGGTACATGTTGCTCTCCAGGGCAATTCGGATATTATTCTGTGGTACGGGTAACGTAGAGGTCGCCAGATGTGGTAGTTAATACGTCGTAAATATATTAATTGCTGTGTTCGGAAGCTAATTACCTTTAATATACGTTATAGGTCTTCACTGTGTTTCGTGAATCCTCTTCATTGAGGGTCCCATAGGTGTGGTCTTTTCTTCATCGTTAGGTGAAGGGTCATGAGTTATACACAGCTCTGTGTAAAGTTGATTCTTTGACCTAGAGTGGACAAACCCGTGGTTGATATGGTGAACATAGATCCAATTTGTTGTCCATCGTTTTTGTTTTAATGGGTTTTTTCTTCGTAAAGGGACGGGTCGTAAAGATGTAAATATGTTAAGATGATGGTAGTGTGAGCACGAGAGCGTGATGCCATGTATAAATGACACAGGGTCGCCAAAAACTTTATTCGGGTGGGTGAGATGGGGGTGGGGGTGCATGAATAAAAGACACAGTTCTATTTTTTTGGTCATTATTATGGGAGTGAGTGAGTTTGGTTTAACGCCGCGTTTATCAGTATTCCAGTTATATCGCGGCGTGTCAGCTTAATGTGGGAGGAAATCCCGAAGTGATGCAGGTCTCAGACGTTTACCACTTCGCTGAAACCTACGAGCACGGGTATGGTGCTGACAAACCTAGAAACATAATCGGGGCGAAACGGGATTCGAACCCACAATTCATAGGTTTCTGGCGTGCCCAAGGTACGCAACTCTGCACAGCCAATCGCGAGTGGGCCACCCGTGACTCCCAATTTCTCACTGCCACCCCACCCCTTATAATACACAGTCAAGTTAAATGGCAAGTCTTTGAATATTTAAATACAGTCGTTAAACGTACTGCTTTTCTTTCAAAATGATAATAATAATTAGAAGTCATTATTCAAAGGAGACACCTCCTGTTACAACGCAATGGTGACGAATAGGGAGCTTCCCATTCCACTTACAAAGGACAGCGATGTGAGGTGGAGCGTTGTACAACTTGGAGATCGCGGTCTTCATCAAGGGGGACAACTGTGTCTAACTGGAGCGGAAGTCTGGGAAGTGAAGCAAGCTCGGGCAATTAAAGCCTCAATTGTTTTGTTTTTGAGTCAGAGCAATCGGAAATGTAAGGACGACTACTTCACGCGTTCTCTTCTGACTTTCTCGCGGTATATATCTCGGCTCAGTGAGTGCTTGTCAACAGGGTCAAGCCATATAGGCCCTCGACAGCCGCATAGGTTTGAACCTTGACCTTCAGGCCCGACGGACCATGTGCGAAGTATTTTTATATTATTAACGATGTACATGTTAAAGTCGACGTGTACATGGGATGATATTTTGCCGAAGTGAAAATGTCATTTTTTTACACATTGACTGTAACATATACACAGAACTATCCTTAGAACTAAAAATAGGTCTTCAGCAACTCATGCTTGCCGTAAAAGGCGACTATGCTTGTCGTCAGAGGCGACTAACGGGATCGGGTGATCAGGCTCGCTGACTTGGTTGATGCATGTCATCGTATCCCAATTGCGTGGATCGATGCTCATGATGTCAATCACTGGATTATCTGGTCCAGACTCGATTATTTACAGACCGCCGTCATATAGCTGGAATATTGCTGAGTGCGGCGTTAAACAACAAACAAACAAACATGATCAGATTCCAACAGTGTGGTCTTTATCGTATCGAGTAAACGCAGCCACCACTAGAACACTTCTGGCGGGAACATTTACGTCGTGAATATCGGAGACGGTGAAGCAATCCCCCTTATACAATTACACTTAGGCTTAGAAGGGGCCGTGTAACATGATGTGAAAAATCGCACACGTGGAGATATGCAGCTGTCCTACACCGTGTTCTTGCTTACATCTCTAGCATCAAACAAATTCGATAATTAAAACTAATGTTTTACATACTTAAGCAAAAATACTAGTATATGTTCTTATTTAAGATTTTTAATGTCATAAAATAGAACATAGGATTTCTGGAGTGATGAATCAAGCTAAAGCGTGCCCAATAAGTCATTTGTTATAAGAACACTGTTTCCCTTTTGAAGATGTTTTGTTTTATTGGTACTAGGTTAAGCACGAATTCTACTCTGCATAAGCTTTCAATATATAATGCCGTTATAATTGACCATGCTGGAAATAACCAGATACCTATCCTGTGCGTGTTTACAGTGCATAAGCATTGCTGCACAACCTGTTATTTTGTAAATTTAATAAAATATTTTTTTTTAAAAACTAAATCTTCAAAAGAATCAGTCCTCTCCAACATTTGGTTGAAGTGAATCTTTTGAAGATATCTTTTTCAAATTTTAATTGACGTTTTTTTATGCTTCGGTGAGGTTTAAATCAGTAGGAACATTACAAGGCTGAGTCTTGTGCATTTGCAATTCACAAAATAATAATTATTAAAATAATAACATCTGCATAGGTATTTTTTTTTCTGCATGTCATGTACATCGTAATCCATGGGATATCAGCGTCATGATTTGCCATGCACAGCATGATACAGTCAGCTGTTTTAAAAATTCAATTATTTCCCACGTCATAACTGTTGCCTGTTTGTTGACAAATACGTGTAATGACCACATGTCCGGATGAGAGCGAGACCCACGCCCCAATCAGAGACGGCACGGACAAACTAGGCCTCGTGTCGGCCTCGTGCCAGTCAAAATACACACCTTTCCTTTTGTGCTCACATATAGGGTGGTAACATTATACTCTATTTAATCAAAATGAAAAATTGTCCGTCATTTTGAAGAAAGTGATAGCCTCCCTCCTATGAGTCAGAGCTAAATATGCCGGCTGTCAGGAAGCGAAGAATGTAGAACGTGCGACTGGTCAGTTTCAAGACTCGATCAAAATGTGAGTCAGAGACGGTTAACCTGACACGGTTTCTGGCGTGTCACTCGGAGATATTACTCCATGAATATTAACGTAATGATACCTTTTACTGCTGTGCGGCCTCGAGCAACAAACCCTTGTCTTTTTATGCAAATTACGCGAGTGGCGGTGCTTCCGGTAGGGTAGTACATGCTTACCCTTTTTGCGAACACCCGGTGCCATAACTGATCCATTCATAAATGTTTAATCACTATTTTGCCATTTAAGCCCAAAGGAATGTGTTTTGTGGGATGACCAAGACTGGTTATTCTTTGGCGTTGACGTTTTTTTATATTTCATGAACACTCTTTCTGCGGGGACAGCTATTGCAGCATCACCTCATCCCGTCGTTCACTCTCACACTGGCAGTCATTCACTCACACATGCATTCTTACTCTCACTCCGTGTCTCAACGGGGGCACGTGTGGCCCAGTCGTCTAAGGCGCCGCGATTTGCTGTGCAGAGTTGCGTCCCTTAGGCACGCCAGAAACCTATGATTGTGGGTTCGAATCCCGGTTCGCCCCTATTATGTTTCTAGGTTTGTCAGCACCATACCCATGCTCGTGGGTTTCACCGAAGTGGTAAACGTCTGAGACCTGCATCACTTCGGGCTTTCCTCCCACATTAAGCTGATACGCCGTGATATGACTGGAATACTGTTAAAAGCGGCGTTAAACCCAACTCACTCACTCACTCCCAGTGTCTCAACATACCACAAACACGCACAAGCACGCACGGGCGCACATACACACCCACAGTCACAAACGCACACACGCAGACACTGATTAAAACCTATGCGCTTCTTTAAAACTAAGCACGTTGCAGCATCGACGGGGGCTAAGATCTAGGTTTGAATCCCAGGTCTGGTATATGCAAGACTCCCATTAAGCTGTTATTTGCTGATCTTGTTTTTTAGTTCTGCTAAGAAACGACGTGAACGACCCCTCACTGAAGTACCCTGGTCTTTTGTTTCAAAATGTTTTTTTCCTGACAACGCGACAGTTCATTGTTTGTTTGTTTGTTTGTTTGTTGTTTAACGCCGCACTCAGCAATATTCCAGCTATATGACGGCGGTCTGTAAATAATCGAATCTGGACCAGACAAACCAGTGATTGACATCATGAGCATCGATCCACGCAATTACGATGACATGCAACAACCAAGTCAGCGAGCCTGACCACCCGATCCCGTTAGTCGCCCCTTACGACAAGCATGAGTTACTGAAGACCTATTCTACCCCGGATCTTGACGGGTCTTGTCAGACAAAGAGATGGCCTCTTCCCCGCCTTATCATAATTATGTGGTTGACACTATTGGGTTAACACTATCCCAGGATATAACAACGACCTTTCAAATGACTTGGTCTCATCCAAAACTATTTCCTCACATCACATTAAGTTGTACTCCAACGTTAGTGAAACAGGATTAGATGTATTTCTGATATTCAACTTCGTCATAAAGTGGCGGAGGGGTAGCCGAGTGGTGAAAGCGTTCGCTCGTCACGTCGAAGGCCCGGGTTCAATTCCCACATGGTACAATGTGTGAAGAACATTTCTGATGTCCCCCGCCATGAGATTGCTGGAATATTGCTTAAAGTGGCGTAAAAAAATACTCACTCATTCGTCATGTAAGTGATACATGCTCATCCGTGGAAAATGTGAATTTGAGAAAATGATGTGTAATTCAGTTCTAGACCTGATATAAAAGTTTTGAGAAGAATTATCCGAGATGCGCTCGGTGTAAGTCGATAAACGTCCATCACCATGATTATTAATACAAAAAGCGCATCATAAAGAAATAAGAGCCAACATGGCATTAAGTGTGTCTCAAAAATACAGAATACAAGCTTATTGGGCCTACAAAACAACGCCGTTTGTAAATTGCACATTAGGAGAAGAAATTGTTATGTCTGTCAGATGCCACGAGTACAAGTCATCTCTTCTGGTTGTGTCTGAGTCACCCTAACATTATGTAGTTATGCATCTTCAAGTCAACAGCGAAAAGAATATTGAGAAAGTACATCGTGGTCATATTTCCCGCACGTTATGTATACAACGCAGGGGATATGCTTTGTCTGTAGGAAACGTAGGTTACGGTGTTACGGGAAGTTTATTAAGCCTGTAAAGTTATCCGTGTTGTAACGTCATTTGTGGCTACCGTGACAGGGGAAAATATCATGGCTGTCTCCCAAGAGCAAATAAAAGAGTGTTTCATTTTGGGGGTGTATTTTCTGTATTGGAACTGAATATATCGTATTTTTTTCACCCATTGAGCACCATACTCATGCTCGTCGGTTTCTTGTTTGTTGGTTTGTTGTTTAACGCCGCACTCAGCAATATTCCAGCTATATCACGGCGGTCTGTAAATAATCGAGTCTGAGGCAGACAATCCAGTGATTGACAGCATGAGCATCGATCCATGCAATTGGGATACGATGACATGCATCAACCAAGTCAGCGAGCCTGACCACACGATCCCGTTACTCGCCTCTTACGACAGGCATAGTCGCCTCTTACAGCAAGCATGGGTTGCTAAAGGCTTATTCTTCCCGGGATCTTCACAGGCGAAGACGTTTGTGAATACAGTCTTAGTTACAACTCGTCCATGCATGAGATGACATGGTATTATTGAGTTCTCCAAGACCAGTATTGGCCATTCTACATACTTGTATTGTGAGTGAGTGCGTTTGGTTTAACGGTCTTTGAAGAGTATTTCAATCATATCACAGCGTCTCAGCTTGATGTGTGAGGAAAGTCCGAAATGGTGCAGGTGATTGACATCATGAGCATCGATCCACGCAATTACGATGACATGCATCAACCAAGTCAGCGAGGCTGACCATCCGATCCCGTTAGTCGCCTCTTACGACAAGCATAGTCGCCTTTTACGGCAACATTGGGTTGCTGAAGACCTATTCTACCCCGGATCTTCACGGGTCTCGTCGGTTTTATCAAAGTGCTATTCGTCTGAGATTGCACCGCTTCTAGCTTTCCACTCACAGTAAGCTGATACGCCGTGATATAACTGGCCGTGTCACACACTCATGTTAAACAGCATCTTCGTTGTATCACGGCGTGTCAGGTCCATAGTGACACAGACATTACACGTGCTACTTTGGTAAAACCAGAAGCACGGGAATACTGCTGATAAACCTAAAGGTTATAATCGGGGTGAATGTGTATTCAAACCACAGAAACAGCGGATCCTGACAAGTAAGGGACGCAACTCTGCACAGTGTTTACGGAACAGAAGTGAGCGTGTCTGTGTCACTGTTGAACTACCCTCTAGGAAGCTGTCGGAGGCAATATTGATTCTGTTTTTCTTTGCATATGTAAGCCAATCCATTGATGTCAACAATTCGGCGGTGAGGTAGTCTAGTGGTTAACGCGTTCACTCCTCATGCCGAAGGTCCGGGATTGTTTCCACTTCTGGTGTGTTATTTGCTGGAAATTTGCTCATTTTTGACAACTTTCTTAAATTCTATCAATTTCAATTGTTTCTTATTCAGGGCTTGTTAGTTTGGCAGTCAGGGCTGGTTCAGTTTGGATGTCAGGGCTGGCTCAGTTTGGTTGTCAGGGTTAGTTCAGTTTGGCAGTCAGGGTTGGTTCAGTTTGGTTGTCAGGGTTAGTTCAGTTTGGTTGTCAGGGTTAGTTCAGTTTGGATGTCAGGGTTGGTTCAGTTTGGTTGTCAGGGTTGGTTCAGTTTGGATGTCAGGGTTGGTTCAGTTTGGATGTCAGGGTTAGTTCAGTTTGGTTGTCAGGGTTGGTTCAGTTTGGTTGTCAGGGTTGGTTCAGTTTGGATGTCAGGGTTGGTTCAGTTTGGATGTCAGGGTTAGTTCAGTTTGGTTGTCAGGGTTGGTTCAGTTTGGATGTCAGGGTTGGTTCAGTTTGGATGTCAGGGTTGGTTCAGTTTGGTTGTCCAGGCTGGTTCAGTTTGGTTGTCTTGGCTAGTTCTGATGGTTGTCAGGGCGATTTCAGTATGGTTGTCAGGGCTGATTCAGTTTGGCAGTAAGGGCTGGCTCATTACTGTTGTCCGGTCTAGTTCGGTTTGGTTGTCAGGGCTGATTCAGCATGACTGTCATGGCTGGTACAGCACTTTTGTCAGAGTTGGTTCATCATGGTTGTCAGTGCTGGTTCAGTATGATTGACAGGGCTGGTTCATTTTAGAATGTTCAGGCTGAAATTAGCCGCAGTTTTCGAAAGTCTCCCAAGTACAAACAAGACTTCATGTATTCTTCACACAACCAACCGGAGGGCACCGCCCGTCATACGGCAAGATGTGAGGGGAGAACAACTGTGAAACAAAGCCCCCAGCATCTGACACAGACCGTAGAGCTAAATGAAGACTCCGCGGGATTGAGGAGACGAAAATAACAACCTTTGCAGACACGAGCGTGTCTGATCCTCTGTGAGCAGCTGGTGAGCAGCGATATCCGACAGATATACCCCAAGCCTTACATCACAGGGCTGGTCCTGTATTGTCCGCCGGACTCAAGGTCGAGGTAGTCCCCCTTTGTTGCAGAGTTACAGGAACCTGCCAGCATCATCACCCCATTCTGACCTTACTGACCGAGAATAGCTATTGATTGGGATGGATTTAGAATAGTATATATAGTAAATCGTTAAAGGGATAACACATTGTCCCCAGCACCTGTTCTGAAGCGGCAGTTGGAGTGGGGTGTGTGGCAGGGTAGGGAGAATGGGGTGTGGTTTAGTGGATTTAATCGTGTTCGTCGTGTTAGGATGGCAGAGGGGTTTGAAGATGTTTATGAGTGGATTTTAGATACAGTGGTTTTGTAGCCTTAGGAATAACAGTCAATGAATTAACGATGTATTAGGAAAGGGTTGTTAACAACACTTACTTGTAATCCTTACACGACACACATGTACTACTGTATCAAATACACATGAACCTATGTACCAAACAGCCACTACCTTTGTGTAGCAAACACACCACTACCTCTGTACCAAACACACCTGTACCTCTGTATCAAACACACCACTACCATTTGTACCAAACACACCTGTACCTCTGTACCACACATATCTGTATCTCTGTACCAAACACACCTCTTCCTCTGCACCAAACACACCTGTACCTCTGTACCAAACACATCTTTACCTCTGTGCCAAACACATCTCTACCTCTGTACCACACATATCTGTATCTCTGTACCAAACACACCTCTTCCTCTGCACCAAACACACCTGTACCTCTGTACCAAACACATCTCTACCTCTGTACCAAACACACCACTACCTCTGTACCAAACACACCTCTACCTCTGTACCACACATATCTGTATCTCTGTACCAAACACACCTCTATCTCTGAAACCAAACACAACTCTACCTCTGTACCAAACACACCTCAATCTCTGCACCAAACACACCTCTATCTCTGCACCAAACACACCTCTACCTCTGTACCAAACACACCTCAATCTCTGCACCAAACACACCTCTATCTCTGCACCAAACACACCTCTACCTCTGTATCAAACACACCTCTACCTCTGTATCAAACACGCCTCAATCTCTGCACCAAACACACCTCTATATCTGCACCAAACACAACTCTATCTCTGCACCAAACACACCTCTATCTCTGTATCAAACACACCCCTACCTCTGTATCAAACACACCTCAATCTCTGCACCAAACACACCTCTATCTCTGCACCAAACACAACTCTATCTCTGCACCAAACACACCTCTATCTCTGTATCAAACACACCCCTACCTCTGTATCAAACACACCTCAATCTCTGCACCAAACACACCTCTATCTCTGCACCAAACACAACTCTATCTCTGCACCAAACACACCTCTATCTCTGTACCAAACACACCACTACCTCTGTACATAGTACAACTCTATCTCTGCACCAAACACACCTCTATCTCTGCACCAAACACACCTCTACCTCTGTATCAAACACACCTCTACCTCTGTATCAAACACAACTCTATCTCTGCACCAAACACACCTCTACCTCTGTATCAAACACACCTGTACCTCTGTATCAAACACACCTCTACCTCTGTACCAAACACACCTCTACCTCTCTACCAAACACACCTCTATCTCTGCACCAAACATACCTGTATCTCTGTGCCAAACACACCTCTATCTCTGTACGAAACACCCCTCTTCCTCGGCACCAAACACACCTCTACCTCTGTACCACCATATCTGTATTTCTGTACCAAACACACCTCTTCCTTTGCACCAACACACCTCTACCTCTGTACCACACATATCTGTACCTCTGTATCAAACACACCTCTACCTCTGTACCAAACACACCTCTACCTCTGTACCAAACACACCTCTACCTCTGTGCCAAACACACCACTACCTCTGTACCAAACACACCTCTACCTCTGTGCCAAACACACCTCTACCTCTGTATCAAACACACCTCTACCTCTGTATCAAACACACCTCTTCCTCTGCACCAAATACACCTCTACCTCTGTATCACCATATCTTTATCTCTGTACAAAACACACCCCTTCCTTTGCACCAACACACCTCTACCTCTGTACCACACATATCTGTATCTCTGTACCAAACACACCTCTATCTCTGAAACCAAACACACCTCTACCTCTGTACCACACACACCTCTACCTCTGTATCAAACACACCTCTACCTCTGTACCAAATACACCTCTACCTCCGTACCAAACTAACCTCTATCTCTGCACCAAACACACCTCTATCTCTGTACCAAACACACCTCTATCTCTGTACCAAACACACCTCTACCTCTGTGCCAAACACACCACTACCTCTGTACCAAACACACCTCTACCTCTGTGCCAAACACACCTCTACCTCTGTACCAAACACACCTCTACCTCTGTATCAAACACACCTCTTCCTCTGCACCAAACACACCTCTACCTCTGTATCACCATATCTTTATCTCTGTACAAAACACACCCCTTCCTTTGCACCAACACACCTCTACCTCTGTACCACACATATCTGTATCTCTGTACCAAACACACCTCTATCTCTGAAACCAAACACACCTCTACCTCTGTACCACACACACCTCTACCTCTGTATCAAACACACCTCTGCCTCTGTACCAAATACACCTCTACCTCCGTACCAAACACACCTCTATCTCTGCACCAAACACACCTCTATCTCTGTACTAAACACACCTCTATATCTGTACCAAACACACCTCTACCTCTGTGCCAAACACACCACTACTTCTGTACCAAACACACCTCTACCTCTGTGCCAAACACACCTCTACCTCTGTACCAAGCACACCTCTACCTCTGTATCAAACACACCTCTTCCTCTGCACCAAACACACCTCTACCTCTGTACCAAAAACACCTCTATCTCTGTATCAAACACACCTTTATCTCTGTATCAAACACACCACTACCTCTGTATCAAACACACCTCTATCTCTGAAACCAAACACACCTCTATCTCTGTACCAAACACACCTCTACCTCTGTACCAAACACACCTCTACCTCTGTGCCAAACACACCACTACATCTGTACCAAACACACCACTATCTCTGTGCCAAACACACCTCTACCTCTGTACAAAAAGCACACCTCTATCTCTGTACCTCAAACACACCTCTATCTCTGTATCAAACACACCACTACCTCTGTATCAAACACACCTCTACCTCTGTACCAAACACACCTCTTCCTCTGTACCAATCACACCTCTACCTCTGTACCAAACACACCACTATCTCTGTACCAAACACACCACTACATCTGTACCAAACACACCACTATCTCTGTACCAAACACACCTCTACCTCTGTGCCAAACACACCTCTACCTCTGTACCAAAAACACCTCTATCTCTGTATCAAACACACCTCTATCTCTGTACCTCAAACACACCACTACATCTGTATCAAACACACCTCTATCTCTGAAACCAAACACACCTCTATCTCTGTACCAAACACACCTCTACCTATGTACCAAACACACCTCTACCTCTGTGCCAAACACACCACTACATCTGTACCAAACACACCACTATCTCTGTGCCAAACACACCTCTACCTCTGTACAAAAAGCACACCTCTATCTCTGTACCTCAAACACACCTCTATCTCTGTATCAAACACACCACTACCTCTGTATCAAACACACCTCTACCTCTGTACCAAACACACCTCTTCCTCTGTACCAATCACACCTCTACCTCTGTACCAAACACACCACTATCTCTGTACCAAACACACCACTACATCTGTACCAAACACACCACTATCTCTGTACCAAACACACCTCTACCTCTGTGCCAAACACACCTCTACCTCTGTACCAAAAACACCTCTATCTCTGTATCAAACACACCTCTATCTCTGTACCTCAAACACACCACTACATCTGTATCAAACACACCTCTATCTCTGAAACCAAACACACCTCTATCTCTGTACCAAACACACCTCTACCTATGTACCAAACACACCTCTACCTCTGTGCCAAACACACCTCTACCTCTGTATCAAACACACCTCTACCTCTGTATCAAACACACCTCTATCTCTGAAACCAAACACACCTCTATCTCTGTACCAAACACACCTCTACCTCTGTACCAAACACACCTCTACCTCGTTGCCAAACACACTACATCTGTACCAAACACACCACTATCTCTGTGCCAAACACACCTCTACCTCTGTACAAAAAGCACACCTCTACCTCTGAACCAAACAAACCTCTATCTCTGTATCAAACACACCTCTATCTCTGTACCTCAAACACGCCTCTATCTCTGTATCAAACACACCACTACCTCTGTATCAAACACACCCCTACCTCTGTACCAAACACACCTCTTCCTCTGTACCAAACACACCTCTACCTCTGTAGCAAACACACTACTACCTCTGCACCAAACACATCTCTACCTCTGTACCAAACACACCACTATCTCTGTACAAAAAGCACACATCTACCTCTGTACCAAACAAACCTCTATCTCTGTATCAAACACACCTCTATCTCTGTACCTCAAACACACCACTATCTCTGTACCAAACACACCTCTACCTCTGTACCAAACACACCTCTATCTCTGTATCAAACACACCTCTATCTCTGTACCTCAAACACACCTCTATCTCTGTATCAAACACACCACTACCTCTGTATCAAACACACCTCTATCTCTGAAACCAAACACACCTCTATCTCTGTACCAAACACACCTCTACCTCTGTACCAAACACACCTCTACCTCTGTGCCAAACACACCACTACATCTGTACCAAACACACCACTATCTCTGTACCAAACAAACCTCTACCTCTGTGCAAAAAGCACACCTGTACCTCTGTACCAAACACACCTCTATCTCTGTATCAAACACACCTCTATCTCTGTACCTCAAACACACCTCTATCTCTGTATCAAACACACCACTATCTCTGTATCAAACACACCTCTATCTCTGAAACCAAACACACCTCTATCTCTGTACCAAACACAGCTCTTCCTCTGTACCAAACACACCTCTACCTCTGTGCCAAACACACCACTACATCTGTACCAAACACACCACTATCTGTACCAAACACACCTCTACCTCTGTACCAAACACACCTCTACCTCTGTACAAAAAGCACACCTCTACCTCTGTACCAAACACACCTCTATCTCTGTACCTCAAACACACCTCTATCTCTGTACCAAACACACCTCTACCTCTGTACCAAACACACCACTATCTCTGTACCAAACACACTTCTACCTCTGTTCAAAAAGCACACCTCTACCTCTGTACCAAACACACCTCTATCTCTGTACCTCAAACACACCACTATCTCTGTACCAAACACACCTCTACCTCTGTACCAAACACACCTCTATCTCTGTATCAAACACACCTCTATCTCTGTACCTCAAACACACCTCTATCTCTGTATCAAACACACCACTACCTCTGTATCAAACACACCTCTATCTCTGAAACCAAACACACCTCTATCTCTGTACCAAACACACCTCTACCTCTGTACCAAACACACCTCTACCTCTGTGCCAAACACACCACTACATCTGTACCAAACACACCACTATCTCTGTACCAAACAAACCTCTACCTCTGTGCAAAAAGCACACCTGTACCTCTGTACCAAACACACCTCTATCTCTGTATCAAACACACCTCTATCTCTGTACCTCAAACACACCTCTATCTCTGTATCAAACACACCACTATCTCTGTATCAAACACACCTCTATCTCTGAAACCAAACACACCTCTATCTCTGTACCAAACACAGCTCTTCCTCTGTACCAAACACACCTCTACCTCTGTGCCAAACACACCACTACATCTGTACCAAACACACCACTATCTGTACCAAACACACCTCTACCTCTGTACCAAACACACCTCTACCTCTGTACAAAAAGCACACCTCTACCTCTGTACCAAACACACCTCTATCTCTGTACCTCAAACACACCTCTATCTCTGTACCAAACACACCTCTACCTCTGTACCAAACACACCACTATCTCTGTACCAAACACACTTCTACCTCTGTTCAAAAAGCACACCTCTACCTCTGTACCAAACACACCTCTATCTCTGTACCTCAAACACACCTCTATCTCTGTACCAAACACACCTCTACCTCTGTACCAAACACACCACTATCTCTGTACCAAACACACTTCTACCTCTGTTCAAAAAGCACACCTCTACCTCTGTACCAAACACACCTCTATTTCTGTACCAAACACACCTCTATCTCTGTACCAAACACACCACTATCTCTGTACCAAACACACCACTATCTCTGTACCAAACACACCACTATCTCTGTATCAAACACATCTCTATCTCTGAAACTAAACACACCTCTACCTCTGTACCAAACACACCTCTATCTCTGTACCAAACACACCTCTTCCTCTGTACCAAACACACCTCTACCTCTGTACCAAACACACCTCTACCTCTGTACCAAACACACCTCTATCTCTGTACCAAACACACCTCTACCTCTGTACCAAACACACCTCTACCAAACACACCTCTTCCTCTGCAACAAACACACCTCTACCTCTGTACCAAACACACCTCTTCCTCTGCACCAAACACACCTCTACCTCTGTAGCAAACACACTACTACCTCTGCACCAAACACACCTCTACCTCTGTACCAAACACACCTCTACCTCTGTACCAAACACACCTGTATCTATGTAGCAAACACACTAGTACCTCTGTACCAAACACACCTCTATCTCTGTATCAAACACACCTCTATCACTGTACCAAACACACCTCTACCTCTGTGCCAAACACACCACTACCTCTGTACCAAACACACCTCTATCTCTGTACCAAACACACCTCTATCTCTGTATCAAACACACCTCTATCTCTGTACCAAACACACCTCTATCTCTGTACCTCAAACACATCTCTATCTCTGTACCAAACACACCACTACCTCTGTACCAAACACACCTGCACCTCTGTACCAAATACACCTGCACCTCTGTACCAAACACACCTGCACCTCTGTACCAAACACACCCGCACCTCTGTACCAAACACACCTGCACCTCTGTACCAAGCAAGACTACATTTGATCCACACAAACACCTTTACACATACACCACACTGACGTGTCTTAATACTACACCGTTATCTACTCTACCTGTTATCACACACCTGTAGATTTGTACCTCGCACACCTGCTCCTCTGTACCAAACACACCTCTACCTCTGTACCAAACACACCACTACCTCTGTACCAAACACACCTCTATCTCTGTACCTCAAACACCCGCACCTCTGTACCAAACACACCTGCACCTCTGTACCAAGCAAGACTACATTTGATCCACACAAACCCCTTTACACATACACCACACTGACGTGTCTTAATACTACACCGTTATCTACCTCACCCGTAGATTTGTACCTCAAACACCCGCACCTCTGTACCAAACACACCTGCACCTCTGTACCAAGCAAGACTACATTTGATCCACACAAACATCTTTACACATACACCACACTGACGAGTCTTAATACTACACCTGTAGATTTGTACCTCAAACACCTGCACCTCTGTACCAAACACACCTGCAACTCTGTACCAAATACACCTGCACCTCTGTACCAAGCAAGACTACATTTGATCCACACAAACACCTTTACACATACACCACACTGACGAGTCTTAATACTACACCTGTATATTTGTACCTCAAACACCTGCACCTCTGTACCAAATACACCTGCACCTCTGTACCAAATACACCTGTACCTCTGTACCAAGCAAGACTACATTTGATCCACATCACCACACTGACGTGTCTTGATTCTACACCGTTATCTACCCTACCTGTAGATTTGTACCTCAAACACCTGTACCTCTTAACCACACATCTGAACCACCTGTGAGTGTGACTTGTTCTTCAGGAGTACGTTCAAGACAGAGGCACTTATGACCTCACGACTGATATGCGTCTTGATGTTTATCAGCGAATCTTCAAGCGGGGAGACGTGTATACAAGTTGCATCGGTCTCAGTCTGCTGCGTCCGTCACGACCTCCTCAAGGGCCTCGAGTAATGAGAATGGTGTGCTTCTGTGTATGTTTACAAACACACACCATACAAGAATGGCGCTGACATTATAAGAACAATCCTTATACCGTGCTTTGATTTTTTTTAACCGCAACGAATGTGGCTCTCAACATGAATTTATAATCACCCGCTTGTTGGATGTGTTTATCTGCCCCATGTTCACGATCTTCGTGTTTCGTTAATAGATGTTTAAACAGTTTCTCCTTTGCAGCCGAGAACGCTGTGACACGTTCTAATATAGACCAGACAACTCGGTCGTTGCGCAATGTCATGAACACATTTAAACTATCATGTTTACTTCAGACCTTGATACATATGATGCCTTGACAGTCTGGGCCTGGAATATAGCTTGCTGATGTTTGGCTGTTGTATTGGAATGGGAAAGGCTGATGTAGAGTTTGGTTTTATGCCGCTTTAAAGCATTTTTGTTAAAACAAGTCGAGACGGTCTGATATGGGTGGCAAATCCACAGTGATGAAAGTCGTTGTCGTTTAACACTATGTTGAATTGAATGAGCACGGTAAGAGTAGATATCCGATTGGATCCCGAATCCTGGTACGTGTAAGGGACGCAACTCTGCACAGCAAATATACGTGTAGCCATGTTTGTAAATGAGAGAACAAGACCATACTGAAGAACTGCAAAAGCGCGGGACACCAAGCATGAATTCGATAATTGTACCGTTGAGGGGTCCATTCCGTGGTATAGTGGTAGAGCACCTGCCTGAGAGCTGAGGGTTCGATTCCCGGCAGCGTCATACCAAAAGACGTAAAATTATGTCACTTCTTGAAACCCAGTCTGGTGCTCGACATTGAAGTGCTAAAGCAAGGACTGGTCGGCATGGAGTCAGTATACTGTGTCTTAGGTGGATATGCATGTGCCTCATGGAATCTCAGTGGGCTAGCACTACAAAATCGGCATTAGTCTGAATTAGTACAAGCAGATACACACACACACACACACACACACACGCACGCACGCACGCACGCACGCACGCACGCACGCACGCACGCACGCACGCACACACACGCTACCGTGGTATAGTGGATATATATGAACGTGAACGCAACATTGAACCCCATTTTACCTAACCTGTGAGAAATTGACCTGAATCCTTAGCATGACGAGTGCAAGTACCTAGTACAATGTTTGTCTAAGAGTGAGTGAGCGAGTTGGGTTTAACGCCGCTTTTAACAGTATTCGACCCGTGAAGATTCCGGGGTAGAATAGGGCTTCAGCAACTCATGCTTGCCGTAAAAGGCGACTATGCTTGTCGTAAAAGGCGACTAACTGGATCGTGTGGTCAGGCTCGCTGACTTGGTTGATACATGTCATCGTATCCCAATTGCATGGATCGATGCTCATGCTGTCAATCACTGGATTGTCTGGCTCAGACTCGATTATTTACAGACCGCCGGCATATAGCTGGAATATTGCTGAGTGCGGCGTTAAACAAAAAAACAAACCAAACCAAATTTAACAGTATTCCGGTCATATCACGGCGTGGTTTGTCTTAGAGGCTTTCGTACATTATCACAGGTCATTTGAATATTTGCTACTACCACCAAGTTCTGCACCCGAGGCGGCTCCGCACAGGTTCACACCCCAAGATTTGACGCTCACTGTATTCGGTTCTGTGTCCCGTTCCACATCTTCCCGAGGCAAGCGAGTTAACTGACTATATTTAAAGACAGTTTACCCTCTTGCCTCGAGAAGATGCCCGTTTCACAAAGCGAACCTAGCTCAGGGACAATGTTTACGAGCCTCGAACCACTGCGAACGCGTTGTTGTTGAGAACCGGCCCTTAAATGATTAAAAATTAAACTAATAAATGATATTGACCACATAGCTGATTTCCATCCACGACAGTTAAACTGGGATGAGGTGTTTTCAAAGGATACTGATTATGGGTGTTGCCACTTCTTTTTACAAAGACCAACTTTCAATTGTGACCAGCTGATTTCAAGTGTTAAACTACCTGTAGTGGTGTAGTTGTAGCACCAGCAGTAGTTGTAGCAGCAGTAGTAGTAGTAGTAGTCGTAGTTGCTGTTGTTCATGTTCTTGCACCTATTTTCAAAGACCAACTTTCCGTTCTGACCAGCTGATTTCAAGAGTGTAGTAGTCGTAGCAGCAGCAGTAGTAATTGTTGTTGTAGTAGTAATAGTAGCAGCGGCAGTAGTAACAAAACTAGTAGAGCAGTAACAGTAGCAGTAGAAGTAGATGTTGTAGTAGTAATGGTAGAGTGAGTAAGTTGGTTTATCGTCGCTTTTGAACAGTTGCAGATACAGCACAGTGTGTCAGCTTAATGTGGGAGGCAAGCCCGAAGTGATGCAGGCCTCAGACGTTTACCACTTTGGTTGTAGAAGCAGTACTAGTAGTAGTTGTAGAAGTTGTAGTAGTAGTTGTAGTAGTAGCAACAGTAGTATAGTTGTTGTAATAGCAGGAGCATTTATTTTCTAACACAAACTTTCGGTTCTGACCGGCTGATTGCAAGAGTTAATCTACTACTAGTAGCTTTTGTAGTAGTAGCAGCAGTAGTAGTAGCAATATTAATAGCAGAGCAGCAATAGTGGCAGTAGTAGCAATACCAGCAGCAGAAGTAGCTGTTGCCAGGGGCTAAACTACGCTGATTTTAAGAGTAAGCAAAACCAATGTTACGAGGGCCCGCTAGGAGGGTTTGGGGGCAAGCTTACCCAGAAATTTCATAATATTAGATGCTCCTAAACGTTTCCTGAATTTTGGGACCGTTGATGTCAGATTATATTTGTAACATATATAGGTGACGTTTTATTATATTTGTATTAGTAATATACATACGTGTTTCACAAACACATTTTCGGGTTTCATTCAAGAAACATCTGATTACTAATGAAATTAAAATGAATCGATAATATTACTTCTTTTTTTTATATATATGTTCATTCGTAATATGTGATGGTTATTTCCTTTTTTTTATCTTAACGCGAGCCGACCTATCATTATCATGAAAATAATTGTGTGAGAGCGGTTTTCTTACGTCACAAACCATCCACCACTAAAGTGTATAAAGATTCCGATTTTCAAGTTAGACAATAAATATCATGTTCAACCGTGTAGAGTTTGAATTTATAACTTACTGCATAACTGGTAAATTGAGATTTACTTATACAAAAGATTGTGCTCTTTTTAGGTGTAAGCAATAATTATTGCTTTTCTGTTACAATGGTAGTTTCGCCCCTGGTTTCAAGTAGCAATGGTAGAGTGCGTCGGGTTTAACTCCAATTTTTAACAGTATTCAAGTTACAGCACAGTGTCTCAGCTTAATGTGGTTAGACGTCTACCACTTAGTTGGTTAGGTTGTCGAAACCACGTGACGCTTCATAGGTGCCTTGATGAAGGCCGACTGTCTGGACCAGACAATTCAGTGATTGAGATCATTAGCATCGATCAAGGCAATTGGGATACGATGATATGAATCAACCAAGTCAGCGAGCCTGACCACCCGATCCCGTTAGTCACTTCTTACGACAAGCATAGTCGCCTTTTACGGCAAGCATGGGGTGTTTCTACTATTCTACGCCGGATCTTCACGAGAGAGGGAAAAAAGAGTGTGAGTGAGTGAGTTGGGTTTAACGCCGCTTTTAACAGTATTCCAGTTATATCATGGCGTGTCAGCTTCATGTGGGAGGAAAGCCCGAAGTGATGCAGGTCTCAGACGTTTATCACTTCGGTGAAACCCACGAGCACGGGTATGGTGCTGACAAACCTAGAAACATAATCGGGGTGAACCGGGATTCGAACCCACAATCATAGGTTTCTGGCGTGTCCATGGAACGCAACTCTGCACAGCGAATCACGGCGCCTTAGACGACTGGGCCACCCGTGCTCCCGAGAAAAAAAGAACCAATTACTGTAAAAGTTTGAAACTATAATCGGTTCCTCTAACATGTGACTCACACGGGAAAATGGAAAATAAGTTGGTAATCCTGATGTATTTTAATCGTATTTACTAATGATCAAAGATGTTTGGCAAAAAAGAACAAACACTGGAGCCGTACGAATAGGCAGACATTTATTTGAATGACAGATCGTCGTGACGTACACAGATGCGCATGACACTGATCACGTGATGTACACAGATGCGCATGATACTGATCACGTGATGTACACTGATGCGCATGACAAAAGATCACGTAACGTACACAGACGCGCATGATACTGACCACGTGACGTAAACAGATGCGCATGACACTGATCACGTGATGTACACATATGCGTATGACACTGATCACGTGACGTACACAGATGCGCATGACAGATCACGTGACGTACATATATGCGCAAGACACTAATCACATGACGTACACATATGCGCATGACACTGATCACATGACGTATACAGATGCGTGCATCACTGATCAGGTGGCGGTGGACATGACGGTTGGACAATGGTTTGGTCATAAATTAGACGGCAAATAGTGGACAAGTCATGGCTGACGCATCAACTAAACACATCACATCAGAACGGTAATGAACTTATGACGAAATGGCTACAAAAATAGTTTTCTCGTAAGCATGCTTTTCAAAGTGGCAAGCACGCATGCTCACAAGAACTATTGTAATAAATATCATCCCGAAATGTACACATAACAAAATTAAAATATAAAAACATAACAGTTTATAAATTATGATAAGTAGGTTTTCAGCAGGCACGGCCCTGCTCATATGGCGGGTTTGACATAAATAGCGTACACGTGCATGCACGTGCATATCCGCTTAAGTTTTTGTTACTTGTACGCATACAGAAGAGCAAGAAAGCTACGCCGCCTCCTCACGTGAATACAAGACTTACTACAATTATGTCTTGAAGTCAACCAGACGCCCTAAAAAGGCCATCTGCATACGTTTGGAGCCCTAGCTATCTCTAGCACTCAAAGTCACGTGAAGTCACGTGAAAACTAAGGTTGGTGGTCTGGGACGTGCACATACGTGATGCACGAGCGTTAACTATAGTTAAGGTGGACATGCAAGTAGAGGTCTCCAATGTGTGCACTAGATATATACATAACGTGCGTCTCCCTTTAAAGCTGTGCCCCGTGCTATGCCATACACTATCACTGTACATCTTCCAACAATATCTTTGGCTTAATGTGCGCGATGACTTCGAGCTATAATACTGACTGAAAACGTTTCTCGTACACTACAGCGATACCTTTACGTTCTATGTTTTTAGTATATTTACACATCAGCAACACAACCCCTGCCTCATAGCAATCATCTCTACGCTGCACTTGCTGTTTCAGACTTGTGACAAAATGAAGGAGCTAGAGTTTCAAATTATTAACAAACATCAAAAAAATGGACCACGTAATGACAGAGCGAACATCAGAACAGCTACCCAGGTAGGGTCTACTAAGCCTGCACATACTACGACCCGTCAGGCCAGCAACATTGTCCTGTAGGGTATGTTGTAAAATCGTGGCACCTTATGTGAAATCATTTTTTTAAAAACACAAAAAACTACATTTGGTGAGCATAACAAAGCAACGCTGATTCAACCATGTACTTCTGAATGTTTAGTAGAGTTGATTAAAGTTAAAATGAAACCAAGATGTGGATGTGATAGTTAGAAATGAATAACAAAAACATCGGACCAGCTGACACAATATGCAAAATATATATAAAAAACGTCTTAATACAAGTGAAAACATGTACATACAGTTTCTGAGTAGCCGACTGTGACCAAGCCTTCTAAACATACGAACGGTTCTTTCTGGAACCCTACCGCCAGTAATCCTATCCATGAACAAAACCAATCACTGTGCATGATGAACATGACCAATCACAGGACATGATGAACATGACCAATCACCGTGCACGATTAACAGGCCCAATCACTGCGCATGATGAACAGGACCAATCACCGTGCACGATGAGCAGGACCAATCACATTGCATGATGAACGTGACCAATCACCGTGCATGGTGAACAGGACCAAGCACCGTGCATGTTGAATAGGGCCAATCACATTGCATGATGAACAGGACCAATCACTGTGCATTATGAACAGGACCAATCACCGTCCATGATGAACAGGACCAATCACCGTGCAAGATGAACAGGACCAATCACCATTCATGACGAACAGAACCAATCACCGTGCACGACGAGCAGGACCAACCACCGTGCATGATGAACAGGACCAATCACCGTTCATGATGAACAGGACCAATCACCGTGCAAGATGAACAGGACCAATCACCGTCCATGATGAACAGGACCAATCACCGTGCAAGATGAACAGGACCAATCACCATTCATGACGAACAGAACCAATCACCGTGCACGATGAGCAGGACCAATCACCGTGCATTATGAACAGGACCAATCACCGTTCATGATGAACAGGACCAATCACCGTGCAAGATGAACAGGACCAATCACCGTGCAAGATGAACAGGACCAATCACCGCGCATGATGAACAGGACCAATCACCGCGCATGATGAACAGGACCAATCACCGTGCATGATGAACAGGACCAATCACCGTTCATGATGAACAGGACCAATCACCATGCAAGATGAACAGGACCAATCACCGTTCATGATGAACAGAACCAATCACCGAGCACGATGAGCAGGACCTATCACTGTACATAATGAACAGCGCCAATCACTATGTACAACGAACAGGACTAATCAGAAATGCCCCATGGTAAAAACCAAAGCCAGACAGAGCCTATCAAAATGTTCAGTGGACAGGACCAAATATGGTACACCATAACAAGAACCAATCACTGTGCACCATGGGCAGGGCCAATCACTTTGAACCAGCGACAGGACCAATCGAAAGCATCAAGGCCATGACCGTTCACTATGGGCAGGATCAATCATTGTGCACAGTGGATACGGCCCACCAAAGTCAATCTTTGACTTGACCAAAAGCTGTACATATTGAACATACCCAAGCACTGTAAAGCATGAACAAGAATATATCTATCCTATGGCCAGGACCAATAACTGTACACTGTTTACAGCACTAGTCACTCGACTCAATAGCAAAGACAATCATATTCAATAGGGCTATCATCATGCCCCGACGATACAGACTGTTTACGGTCCTACCAACTAAAAGATCTAAAGCTGCGTAATTCACAGATCTAAAGAAGGACCAAGAGCCTGCTCTGACATATTTCCGTCTATCCGTCCACCAGTCCGAACCGTTACTATTTCGGCGTCAATCTCAGACCTCCAACTGTCCTACATGAGCGAGAACAGGGAGCGAGCGAGCGGGGAATGTACTTGTAAATACAGACCAATTTGTACATCGCGACACGCTAGCCCTTTACTGGATGCTAACAAGTCAATAATGCCCCAAAGGCTATAACGCAACAATATGACATTGAATATAACAGTGGCAGTTCGATCATATAAAAGTGGCAAATACTTCATATAAGATCACGTGTACAAAAAAAACACTTGCTCCTTTGTGTTGAACTTCGCATTCCAAGTGAAATAAGCAATGTCCGGCTGGAGTTGATGATGTGTCCAGCCTTATCAACATACGTTGTCCTTTAATGCAACTCTGCGGTATTTGTCGAGCACTAGCGAAGCCTCGGCCCCATGTAAGCATTAGTATCAACACAACGCTAACAACCAATCAGATGAACGTTAGAATATATCACATGAGCAGTTCATGACATCAGCCCGCTGATATGTCAACTAGCTCTTTCATTAGCACGAGAAGCACGTGCAAGACGAGAAGCACGGTTTCCAAGACAGGACCTATGCCAGACATCATCTATGTACATGGGATCCCTCTCAGAAGTGGATTGACGCCTCGGATGGAACTCCGTTTGTCGGATTGTCCTGGCTTCAGCAGGTGCTCCTCTGATCTGTGCTCGTGGTCACTGTTGACGTCATCTATAATACGGGTCACGTGACATTTCGAATTGAAGTCCTCACACAGTGGGCGTCATAATGTCATTCACTCCATATCTGTGACGTCACAAATATCGAACCACTTTTCATACCACTTGCCTCTGTATTCCAGCGTATTCTGTGTTTGTTTGATCCTCGGATGAAACCTCGTATTCTGCCAAAACTCCTCATCTTTAAATAAGTACATGGCTTTGTCCTTGTAGGAATAATACACGGCGTCCACAGTCGCCGGCAGCGGCTTCTCCCCTTCTTTCACGGGGTACTCATCCACGATTTTCACTTTCCGAACACAGCAACCTCGGGTCTCTTCGGGCTCCTTCGGATCATAAACGTAGACCTGAAATAACAAGCATCTATGAGTCATCTACGTAGGAAGCTGACGAAACAAGCACTTATTATCATAGATTCAGAAGTTCATATCCAACCCAAAAACAGATCCAGGGTGGACCATTTTCCAATGACATTGCGAAGCGTTTCTGTGCCTTCATTCCCGTACAGATTGCATACCGAAACTTAAACCAATTGGTCTCCGGTGGAACACTACAGCTACTCATACACTCCTTCACCGCCGTCTACGCAGGTTATACCTGAATAGTAACATGTCTTTAGACGTACGCTCACACACATAGGTGGTCCGAGAGAAACCCAAGATGGTCGGTGTGTTTGTTTCGCGATACACGCGTGGCTTGAAACTCGTTCCTGCTGACGCCGTGCTTTTATAAACAAAGTGCTTTGTAACTCTGCTCTTCCCGACCCCTTCCCCCCTAAACGCTGAGGTGTGCGAGCAAATCCACGTGTACGATTCTTACGCTGTTGATGGCAAGTCTCTACGAAGATAATTAGAGGTCTGTAAATGGGCACCCTGTTGACATTTCACTGTATGTGTTATGAAATCATCTTACAATGTTTAAACACAAGTGACACCTGAGGTGTTCGGGAGCGACTAGCTTTTGACACCAACACTGTATAAACGAGAATTCTAAAAGGAGAAATTATTACACCAGCTCATTATTTGGTGATTAGATCTAAGTAAGCGCTTAAGCGCTCCAAAACTGACGCTCTACGCCTATGACTCATATCAACGGTGTTGCCTTTTGGAGGAATGAGGGGCTGACTACACTGAACCCTGGCAGTTCCAACTGATTTACACCCCGATGCCGTGTGCAGGATTCTCCACGCTGCCTTTCTATCACAGACACCTGCATTGCTCCTATTTCTCCTAAACCACTGAGCATCGCCGGTTACTTCCAACACGTGCCCTTTTACTCTTATTTCTCTTCACCTTTTGAGCATGTTCAGCTATTTCAAAAACTGCTTTCCTCTCGACTGTCATGATCTGTTGAAGACAATAGGGAACGTACGACCACTACTATGTTCCCGTTCTTATGACCTTTTGAGCAGTCAGGAATGACCGACAATTACCCTGGTTCTATTTCTTATAACCTGTTGACCCTGGTCCTATTTCTTATTACCTGTTGAAAAGAGTCGGGAATGACCGACAATTATTCTGGTCCTATTTCTTATTACCTGTTGAACACAGTCGTTAATGACCGACATCCCTGGTCCTATTACCTATAACCTGTTAAACACAGTCGGGAATGACCGACAATAACCCTGGTTCTATTTCTTATTACCTGTTGACCCTGGTCCTATTTCTTATTACCTGTTGAAAAGAGTCGGGAATGACCGACACTTATTCTGGTCCTATTTCTTATTACCTATCACAGTCGGGAATGACCGACAATTACTCTGGTCCTATTTCTTATTACCTGTTGATCAAAGTCGGAAATGACCGACAATTACTCTGGTCCTATTTCTTATTACCTGTTGAACACAGTCGGGAATGACCGACAATTACACTGGTCCTATTTCTTATTACCTGTTGAACACAGTCGGGAATGACCGACAACTACCCTGGTCCTATTACTTATTACCTGTTGATCAAAGTCGGGAATGACCGACACATACCCTAGTTCCATTTCTAATTAACTGTTGAACACAGTAGCGAACGACCGACAAGAGATATTCTTCTGACAACGTCACTGAATAATATCCCATTCAAACACTCGTAATAAAGTGGACTTTGATACTAAACTACAATATGCCAGTCTAAACGTTTGAGAAATTAGTTAAAACGTATCCACTTACATATTCATCTTTGAAAAAGTAGATATTCTTGTCTCGCAAGTCAAAGAACACAGCGTCCAGGTTGTCTGGGATACGGTCTTCCGATCCCTCCTTTGCCGGAAACCCTTCTGATATCTTCTTGGGGTAACCGTCAAACACCTTGTCGTTGTCGTTATCGTACCGGTAGAAATCCTCTCCTGGGAACATACGATATGTAGGTATACAGAACATATCACCAGGTGGTTACAGAGATCGGGTACTGTGTCACTGATGTGTGGCATATTAGGTGTTTAAATTGCAATTAGGCTCACTTATAAACTGCCGGGCAAAAGATTAATTTTAATTTTCTTAATTTTTAATTTTGGATTTCAACAAAGTATTGAAAAGTTAAAAGTCGACGAAATACTGCAAAGCTAAGGTTCAAAACACACCTATGATGCCTGTATGAAATACAGCATAATCGAATAACCAATTCTTGTTTGTCTCGTTTTGGCCACCTTGAGCTACCTTCCTGCCACGAAAGCGGTGATGAACCATAACAAGCGAACCCACTACCTGCTGAGCTACTTTCCTGCCCTTTAAGAAGTGATAGATTGTAACAAGCGAACCCATAACCCGCTGAGCTACCTTCCTTCCCTTTAAGAAGTGATAGGTTGTAACAAGCGAACCCACTACCCGCTGAGCTACCTTCCTGACATGAAAGCGGTGATGAACTATAACAAGCGAACCCACTACCGGCTGAGCTACCTTCCTGCCACGAAAGCGGTGATGAACTATAACAAGCGAACCCACTACCCGCTGAGCTACCTTCCTGCCATGAAAACGGTGATGAACTATAACAAGCGAACCCACTACCCGCTGAGCTACCTTCCTGCCCTTTAAGAAGTGATAGATTGTAACAAGCGAACCCACTACCCACTGAGCTACCTTCCTGGCCTGAAAGAAGTGACAGATTGTAAGAAGCGAAGCCACTACCCGCTGAGCTACCTTCCTGTCCTCTTAGAAGTGACAGATTGTAACAAGCGAACCCACTACCCGCTTAGCTACCTCCCTGCCCTTAAAGCAGTGACAGATTGTAACAAGCGAACCCATTACCCGCTGAGCTACCTCCCTGTCCTCTTAGAAGTGACAGATTGTAACAAGCGAACCCACTACCCGCTGAGCTACCTCCCTGCCCTTAAAGCAGTGGCAGATTGTAACAAGCGAACCCACTACCCGATGTGCTACCTCCCTGCCCTTAAAGCAGTGGCAGATTGTAACAAGCGAACCCACTACCCGATGTGCTACCTCCCTGCCCTTAAAGCAGTGGCAGATTGTAACAGGCGAACCCACTACCCGATGTGCTACCTCCCTGCCCTTAAAGCAGTGGCAGATTGTAACAAGCGAACCCACTACCCGATGTGCTACTTCATCGCCCGGAAGGCAGTGACAAGGTCTATAGTCTAACCTTTAAAGAAATAAGCTTCATTAGCCATGGTGGTGTCTGTGAAGTACCAGACATGGATGTAGGCGTCGATTCCATCGGGGACGCCGTCCCACTCCCGTGCGATGTACAAAGGGTCACCGTATCGTGTTCTGTTGGCATGGTTCTCGTACATCCAGTACCTGTTCTGGCGGAAGAAGTATGTGTTGTAGATGAACTGGTTGTCGGGACGCTTCCTCACCCAGTCGAACAACGTATCGAAGTGTCCTTTGCATACACCTGGAGGACAATGAAAACATAGGACCGATGAGACTACATGAGTGTTGATTTGCCCGCACATAAACCTGAGCGAATGTTGTTTTAAGTTAGCAATATTCCAGTTTTATCATGACGCGCCTGTAAACAGTCGACCACGGGCCAGGCAAACGAGAGATTGAGAGCATGAGCAACAGGCAAACAGCCACGTCACACATCGTAACCACTCGATCCACACTTTAGTCAGTTATTGCAACCAACATTGGATGCTTAGGACTGCTTCCGGAAAACAGTATACCTAGGTTTAAAACTGTATCCTGACATTAAACGACTTCGTTTCCCAAACACTGATAGTACTGTAACAAATATTGATATAGGTAACACAGAGTGTGAAGTCGGTACTGTATCGAAACAGAACCTTCGGCTTCCAGTGGATGTCAGCTCCAAGGATATCAGCAGCCCTGGTCAACCCTCAAGACCATCTTCTTCAAAAGAGCATGATAGAACGCTCTTGAGCAGGGGCCATCTAGAAAAGATGCGCTATATACATCTATGATTTATTATCATTTATTGGCAATAGTTCCTAGGGTCCTAGGGTTCTCCGGAATCTTCTAAAAATCTTACCATATATCTGTTGAATGGCCTTCCGGTCTTCCCAGCCCAGTTCAAACTCGGGCTGCTGCATCTCGAAGCCGTGGTAGATGGCGTACATAATGGAATACGACTTATTTCGGTGAGCAAGTCCCAGCACATGACCGATCTCGTGCACTGCCACACGCAGAAGATAAATCCCCTCAGGGCTGTACGACCGGATAGACTTAAAGTTTTCCTCGTCGTCGAAGTGCATGTTCCCGGCTTTCCAGGAATGGGCGATCTCACCCCCACTGCCGTCGAACTTATGGGGACAGTTTTGATGATTACCTGTGAACATAGAGCAAGGAGTTAAACAATCGTTTGTACACCAGCACGTTGGTCAAAGAAGATGTAGCCTGGCCCAGTCTGTTTTCATGGACAAGACTACATTGGTCCTTTTTAGGAGTCTAGTGAGCGAGTGCATATTATCTAACGC
The DNA here is from genome assembly GCF_023055435.1 of Haliotis rufescens. Classification (NCBI taxonomy): domain Eukaryota; kingdom Metazoa; phylum Mollusca; class Gastropoda; order Lepetellida; family Haliotidae; genus Haliotis; species Haliotis rufescens. The sequence goes on from NW_025963802.1 coordinate 14,804,910, forward strand.
CACAAACAGGAATGGTCAATCTATGCCACCGCAGCCTGTGTATTTTGTATATGGCCCAGTGACTGAAAGAGTGAGGAACAACCTAAACCATTGAGGAACATCTTCACGAACTCATCCAATCCACATTTTCGTCGGTTCTTACGAAAAGCATGATATCCATGGGGCATAAGTCGTTATCACAACAGGGACGACTTTAGAGAACTGGGGATGGAGACATCGGGTCGGGGTTTAAATGACTTGGTTGTCCAATCAGAGTTGACAGGCTCGACTTGATATACAGCTTGTAGTTTTTATATACATTAGAATCTCGAAGACAGTAAGTCCTGAGTCGACGAGTCTACAATAGTTCTTGAGACAACAGGCCCACAGTAAATATTTATCTAAGACAGCAAGTGCATTGTATTTTCTTGTCTTGTGACAAAAATAGTCTCTAATATCTTCACAGACAATGATAATCTATGACAAGTCTTGAGACAAGAATATAGAGTACTTGAAACATCAGAATCGGCCCCTTTACCGCCATTTCCTCAAAACTTCTCAAGTCCACCATGTACTTCCAGTAAATAATATTTACTTCAAAGCCTTGACCCCAATGGTCTGAAGATTCAACAACTACCAAAGTCTCAACAGCATCAGAAACTGGCAATGAATGATACAACCATGTTTCAGAATAGCCTTAAAGATGGCCTTGACCTTGGATAGACATAGCACCAACATTGGACGTGTTTGGATTTGAAAAGATGCCTGCAAATATATACGTTTATGGCTGTAGAAGAAACCATGTCTCAAAAACTGTCAATGATACAACTGTGTTTTACAAAAACAACAACATTACAAATAGCACATGCAGTGGCTGTCAAATTCCAACACGATCTTAAAGTAGTCCAGTTTCACGTTGTCGGTGGTCATTGTCTGCAATACAGCTAGACAATGAAAGGCTGAAGACAACGCTGATCTGCAGCGAGCGCAGTGATGACAGTCTGCAGTAGGCTTTGAGGCAACGTGTTGTCAAGTGTTGAGAGAATCCAAGTGCTGTGTGGTATGTTCTTCCTATCTGGAATGCCGTATTTGAGACATCAGGTATGTAAACATATCCTTGAGTATTAACACTGACAGAATGCAATCCAACAGGACACATTCATATAACACATGTACTGATGGTCCATACGGATAGACTCACTGACATGAAGAGAAAACCCAGAACGGCTTTCGACCAATTACGAACGAAAGTAACCAGTTTATTCTGACACAAAGATTCCTTGATCAACAACACTGTGTCTGTTGAAGTCAGATATGACACAGTTTAGCAATAGCTGAATAACAGGACCACAAAATCAGTCAAATATCTTCATCAAAGTCGATAATCACGCAGAGCACTTTTGTTAATATTTATGGTAATTCATTAATGACTATTACTAATTACACTGTTTTGGCTGCATGTATTAAAGGAAGTCTCAAATCCGTGTCTCTGCTACCTCTCTTGTATATTGGTGAGTTTAAGTCTTAACGCCGTTTTAAACAGTATTCCAGTTTCATCAAGGCGTGTTAGCTTAATGTGGTAGGGAAAGCCCGATGTGATGCAGATCTATGTGTTTACCACTTTAGAGAAACCCACGAGCACGGTGTGGTGCTGACAAACCTAGAAACATAATCGGGGCGAACCGGGATTCGAACCCACGATCATAGATGTGTGGCGTGCCCAAAGGACGTAATTCTGCACAGCGACTTGCCGACCCTTGTACGACTGCGCCACCCCTGCCCCTGATGTATATGAAGCAGCAGTTGATACATATCTTTGTAACACAGAGACAGTGGCACCACATCGAGGATGACAATAGGCACCACAGCGTGAGCACTCCCTTTAACCTGTATGCTGACACACAAATATTTTTCTCTGAAAGGTGCCAAACAATTTGTTTTGGTTTTGGGCCCAACACCTTTTGTTTTTTAGAACACCCAGGATGCCCAATGTAACGGTTTATTTGTATTTGTATTAAGTATTTGTATTGTATTAAGTATCGGAATAAAAATTATTTACAAATATTATACAAATTCCCAAAATATCACATAGTCAGCAAAGTCTGCTCCTCGCGTATGGTGTTTATAACTACTTCATTCGGGGCAATGAGAGATTCAAGAATTAATTTATCTTTGTAAATACGTCAACGCTGCAAAAGTTTTACTTATTTATTCAGCACTTGTGTTTTTATACCAGCGTGTATTTTTTCTGAAATTCAAGTCAAATCTGGCTTCTTTAAAATGCGTATACAGAATAACAACCAACATAAACCTTGCGTGAAGCACGTTCTTGTAGCGCCACCGTGTAGCCATAACGACGCTATGTCCGGGGGTACCCCGGGACCAATTACACCACTTTAACAAGCCCCGTTCCATAGGGTAGTACTTGTAGACTGATAACCACGCTCAAAGACAAGCAGCCCTCCAACAAACGTAGTAGAGGTACTCCAAGTGCTCCTCCGCCCAGTCTTCGACCAAATAAACGTACGGTATTTCAGGAACCGATTAGTTTGGCACTGGCACAATATACCATCTTAATAAAGACAACCAAATTCTTCAAAGCGGCAGCTTTCAGCGAAAGGTTTGGTACACTGGCTTTGCTAGAATTAGTAGAAACTTGACTCCCTAACAGTAAGACTTTTGTTCTGGTGCGGCAAAGACTTCAAAGCGCTGAGCTCGTGGATGAGAATACAGCTTGACTCTCGTAGCCACGGAAAGGTAATTCAGTCATTTGCCCGCTGCTACATTTACATCCGGGCTCTTTAGTTTGGTTCCCCAAATAGCATAAATGTAGCCAACTGTTGAACGCTCTTCCACATCGTTTGTTGAAGACCTGTATGACTAATGAAGACAATTGCTCCAGGCTTCACGCGTACAACGCTTTGTTGCTAATACTGTTCACATCAAAAAGAACTCCCAGCTACCGTTTCTTTAACCAGGTTCAGAAACGACGGGACATAAATAATTCCTTCTCCCCAATGAAAGTAACCAAGTGGCAGGATGATAATTTCTAAGTTCCCTTTTGGTACCTTAACAAAACGTCGATCTTGTCAAACCTATTTGTAGTTTAGTTTTTTTGTGATTTATTTTAGCTATTGGTGAATGATCCATTGCACGGATGATGACAGCGATGGCTTTAAACCATCACAATTCTGGATTTAGACACTGAACTGTTTTTTTAGAAACAGCCTTCGTGAATGTTGTTTTTAGGGCTATATATTTTGGGAAATTCAAGAAGGTATTTTGGTGACAGGGACGTACTGAATGGCATCAGAGCCACACGGGGGTAACATAAATCACCTAGCAACAGGTGCTTGCTGGCACGATGCTACAGACTAACATTGTTGTCTTTCAGACCAGCGGAGAAGACGTTTGTGCTTTGTCTGTGTGTTTGTTGTTTAACGCCGCACTCAGCAATAGTCCAGCTATATGATGGCGGCCTGTAAATATTCGAGTGGACCAGCCAATCCAGTGATTGACACCATGAACATCGATCTACGCAATTTGGATACGATGCCATGCATCAACCAAGTCAGCGAGCCTGACCACCCGATCCCGTTACTCGCCTCTTACGACAGGCATAGTCGCCTCTCACAGCAAGCATGGGTTGCTGAAGGCTTATTCTTCCCGGGATCTTCACAGGTGAAGACGTTTGTGAATACAGTCTTAGTTACAACTCGTCCATGCATGAGATGACATGGTATTATTGAGTTCTTCAAGACCAGTATTGGCCATTCTACATACATGTATTGTGAGTGAGTGCGTTTGGTTTAACGCTCTTTGAAGAGTATTTCAATCATATCACAGCGTCTCAGCTTGATGTGTGAGGAGAGTCCGAAATGATGCAGGTCTATGACATGTACCATTTTGGTGAAACCCACGAGAACGTAGGGTGCTGACAAGCCTAGAAACATTATCAGGGCGAATCGGGATTTCACCTCACGGGGTGGCATGATGGGCTTAACTCTACATGGGCCACGACCACTGGGCCACCGTCGACCCTTTCGCATATGGAAAGGCAGTTTGAGGAACGTGATAACCAGTAGTCAATCTGCATCAAACACAATTGTTTGAAGGGTTATGGCCTCACAGCATATCAGTGGATATTTACGTCGCCATATCCACCTGGGTTCGAATCCTGGATTTTCGGTAGCTATTATTCTTGATTAGTCGCCACCATAAACAAGCGTGGCGGTTTCACCAAAGTGGTAATTGTCTAAGACTCACATCACTGTGTACACATATGTTTGGTGTTTTAACGAGAATTTGCACAACGATCTCGTAGACAAATCCCAATGTTGAATGGCTAGGGCCGTGGACGTACAGTCTGACTCTGGTTAACAGAAAGGATACATGGAAACCAGCATTCAACAGTGGTCTTCGATGAAGCAATGGAGTTGGGTCCCCTATAGCTATGACAGTACGCTGATCGTGGGTTCGAATCTATCTAGCACCATGTTAGATAATCTGTGAACAGAATCAGGTTTCAAACTCGTTGACTTGGTTGATGCATGTCATCGTATCCCATCGTGTCATCGATGCTCATGATGTCAACCAATGGAGTGTCTGGTCCAGACTCGATTAGTTTCAGACCGCCGCCATGTAACTGGAATATTGCTGAGTGCGGCGTTAAACAACAAGCAAACAAACAAACCATGTTAGACATATCAGACACATTCACATTGTTACCCTATCCAAATGTCAGAAGTCTTACCTCATATCGGACATGTAAAAAAGGGGGATGAATGGCTGACGCAGATACTTTACTTCCCCACGCAGTAAGCCAAGCGAAGACATTGTTACCCTAAGACGATGCAGTAACCCCAGACGAATACATCGTTACCGATAGACAAAACAGAAACCCCACACAAACACATTGTTACCTTAAACGAAACGGAAAGCCCAGACAAATACATTGTTACCCTAGGACGATGCAGAAACCCCAGACCAATACATTGTTGCCCCATGACGAAACAAATCCAAGACGAATACAGTGTTACCTCGTGACGAAACAAATCCAAGACGAATACATTCTATCCCATGACGAAACAAATCAAAGACGAATACATTGTGACCCCAAGACGAATACATTGTTTCTCCATGACGAAACAAATCCAAGACGAACACATTGTTACCCCATGACGAAACAAATCCAAGACGAACACATTGTTACCCCATGACAAAATAAAAACCCAAAACCTTCACAAAACTCTTTCGGAATTACATTTCGTTATGTTCATCTACATAATTCAGTGCACGCATGCACTCTAACCGAGTCACGTGATGCCTGGCGTATGGTACATGATACCCGATACATGATACGCACGTTATTCGTCGCACGTAGCTGCACGGTAGGTGAACAGTTGAGACCTTGGAGGAGGGGGGTTAGGCAAGGGGGGATGTGGTAACCATAAGCCTCATTCCTCGCATCATTAACATGTGGTATTGATTAAGAGGATATTACACGCTAAGAAGACGTACAGTGCAGTGATGCTCCTCAGCTGAGACAGATGAACGATGTTCTAAGCAGAGAGATGCGGTTAGTCGGGAGTGAGTTATTGTGCGTGTTGGACCATATCTTGCCTGAATATCTAAGTATTGATACAACCGCAAATGTTCTGGATATATATGGAGTAGATTATGATGGTGTCATTGTTACGAATGTTTACTGTGGTTGGTTGGTTTGTTGTTTAACGCCGCACTCAGCAATGTTCCAGCTATATGACATCTTCCTGAGGCAAGAGAGTTAACTGACTATAAAAGTCCAGTTTCCACCATTAATGTTCAACACTATTTTGACCACTGGACTTTGTTTCGTCTGATAATCGAGACTGGTTATTCTCTGGCGTTGTTTTTTATATTTATTGGCTTAATCGTTAAACTAGTCTTTATTACGAACACTCGCCCGTACATATACCATGGCCTAGATTTGGTTTGTATTATTTGTAAAGGTTGGTATATGCATGGTTTATTACACATCATGGCAGGGTTGGGTTTTTTTTCAATCCCGTACGCATCATGGCATATTGGTAATATGGTAATCATGGTATGTTGGTAATATTTCCATCCATACAAGTCATGGCATGGTTGTCACAGTCACCTCTATACAAGTCATGGCATATTGGTCATAATCACCTCTGTACGTGTCAAAGTGCGTTGGTAATATTACCCTTCCATACATGTCATGTTGTATCTATGTTGGTCATATTCCCCTCCGTATACGTAATGTTCGTAATATTCCCTTCCACACAAGTCATGGTGTGTATATATGTTGGTCATATTGCCCTTCGTATACGTAATGTTCGTAATATTCCCTTCCACACAAGTCATGGTGTGTATATATGTTGGTCATATTCCCTCCGTATACGTAATGTTCGTAATATTCCCTTCCACACAAGTCATGGTGTGTATATATGTTGGTCATATTGCCCTTCGTATACGTAATGTTCGTAATATTCCCTTCCACAGGTCATGGTGTGTATATATGTTGGTCACATTCCCCTCCGTATACGTAATGTTCGTAATATTCCACTCCATCTCCATAGCATGATCGTGATACCCGCAGACGTCCTAAACATTTACGTTGTAAATTAAAGCGACTAAACCATTTCAATAATCATACGACATCTCCACTGAAAGCAGAATCCATTGTACGTTTCCAACTAAGTCATAAGCATGTGTTTATGAATCACTATAAAACAGTTATGATACTAGGTGTTCGCGAAGAGGTAAGCGTATCCTGCCCCACCGGTGGCACCCGTTACAAACACACGCAAAGGCAAGTCAATTTACCTGAAAAACACGGCAACAAATGTTACGAGTAAAAACATGGATTTGCATCCGACATCATTTCTTTGACCGATACGTCAAATTGGGTAATGTCCTCCAATGCCCACCCCAAACCTTTTTGAAAAGCTTATCTGAAGCCATGAATGTTGCAACCACTTTTGAGCAAGAATCGTATGACGCTCTTTGAAATTTTCTTAGAAAGAGCATGTTCGAATGTACCTCAAAAGTTGAGTAATGTTGAAGGCTTGAATATTGTTAGTCACAAAGGAACAGCTGAATATTATAAAGTAGAAGTGATCCATCTTGTCTTACACCCTGAATCTCTATCTTTACGTCCCTAACACGATACAGTTGAGGTAGTCTTACTTGTCTCTCCTATTTTCAGTTGACATGGGTCAATCAGTTGAAGGGAATCCAAAACAATATTAAGCTAAATTATATCATATCATATATGCATCGCTTTCCAGTGCGCAATGATTTGTCAAAACGAAGTTGTATATTCCCGTGTGACCATCGTATACGCGCCGTTCATGACGCAACTCGCGCCATCACTGAAGAGCGTCGGAAAGCACGTGAGTCATAAGTGATAATTCTGCGTGGATTTCGCTCTCTAAGCCGAACCAGCTATTTACATAGAGAAGCCTCTTACTCACTCTTCAGATTAGTTTACAAATGATGAATATCATGAATACCCTCACACTTAATGCGATAATAACTAGAGTGTGCATGACAAATGCTCTCTTAGAGTAAAAATAGAGCTTATGTGACCACATGGTTTGATCCTATGATTGTACCACAGAAGAATCCTCATTTTAAATCTGACTAAAACTGCAAGATATCAATCATTCCGACATTAATTCGATAAGATAACAGTGAATGTTCCATCAACAAGGTGGCTGGTGTCTCGCCCTATGATAGCGGCTCCATGATACTGCAAGATACGAGCTTCATCCGCTGGTTCTCTGGTGATCGGTTAGTATTGACTGGCTGTCGGAATGAGCGTCAGTAAGCTCTTGATTCTGCCATAACATACACCAGCAGTGATGAGATATCGAGGGATTTTGTATGGAAATGCGTCGTGATTCATCACAGCCTCGCTTTCAGATATTGCTGTATCAACTCACTGTTTTGTTACAGATGTAAATTTAAACGTCAACGCCAGAAAACAACAAATCTCGATTATCTATCATTAACATGCATTTCCGATCCGTGTCGAACTAAAATAAATTGTTGAAATCTTAATGATAGTAACCATTGGGTGTGAGTGAGTATCGTTTTACGCCGCTTTTAGCAATATTTCAGCAATATCACGATAAACCAATATCACGGGAAACCAGAAATGGACTTTGCTCATTGTACCCATGTGGGGAATCGAACCCGAGTCGTTAGCGTAACGAGCGAACGCTTTAACCACTGGGCTACCCCACCGTCCCTGTATGACAGTAGTGAGTGAGGCTCTGCCCCTTAGTGAACAATATCAGCGACATGTCAGCAGGCCTCAAAGTGCGACTGATGCTGGATTAGATAAACCAGTGGTTGATGAAATGAGCAACCACCTAACCTGAGTTAGGTTTAATCTTGCTTTGAACAATATTTTAGTTGGTTTGGTAGTATATCATAGCAGCTTCATGTGGGAGAAAAGCCAAAAGTGGCGGACACGGGCAGGGACAATGTGCTACCAGAATAAGGATTAAAATGGGGTGGGTCTTGGATTCGAATAAAAAATCAGTGGATCCTGACACGTCTAAGGGACGCAACTCGGATGTCTTTCACCACTTGGTCACTTATGCCGCCGATGATAGGTCATCGGCCAGGCTACTGCAGCGGTACCCAGGGCAGACATTGCCTTGTTCCTTCGGCAGTTCACGTATAACGGGCGGTAGGGTAGCCTAGTGGTTTAAGGGTTGGTTCATCAATTCGATTCGACTCCCCACGTGGATACAAGTTTTTGGTGTCCACCACTATCATATAGCTACGAATATAATGAAGACGGCGTAAAACACAACTCACTCACTATGACTTCTTTTAACAATAACACAAGTCATATTTTAAGCCCACCACTCCATGCCAACCGTTCAAGGAGACACCAGGAGATCCTTTAAAATATTGCAGCGTCAGCATTTCTAGATAATTCATGAATTGATACTGTGTGGAACATCGTAACAACAGAATCATAAAGGTTTTTTATCAATGACCCGCACAAATAATAACAAGTTTAACGGTGTTCTAAGTACTTCAAGAACCAATAGTTTCATCAGCAGCCACTGAACGCACAACTGAAGGATGAAATCATACATATCAAAATTACAAAATGCTTACCTCTTCCAAATGCTATTTCAATATCAACGTCTCGTATATCACCACCAGTGTCCTCAACAAACTTGGGTGGGATGACCTCGCTCCACATTCGGAAAGCGAGGTCAATGGTCGCCCTTTGGTCCTCAACTGGTATCCTTGTGCTGTAGCCATTGGTCAGAAGCCTCCAGCGAATGACTTCTTTGTTGATCATCTGACCATTCTCATCCCGCGACTTCCAGAAAGGCAAAGGTCCACCAGTGTGCTTTGCTTCCACTATAACTGAGCGCTTCTTCCGCTCTGACACAGTCAATGGATCAAGTATTTTAGAGTCTATTTCCTTAAGCTTGTCAATGTATTCTTGGACATGGCGTTTTCTCCTGACCAGAGATGACTTATTAGGTTTTCCTACTAACACTTTCATCAGGTGAGAGTTACTGGTCGACCGACGCCACAGTCTCTGAGTAGGAGGGGCAGACTTATTGCTCTCTCGAAGTCCTGCCCGGTTCCTACCACTCATCTCGCTCTGCGGGTTCGAACCCGGACTGTCTTTGTTATCTTTGGCCACGCTTGTGGCGTTCGGATTGGCCGATTCCGATTCCTTGTCCTTATTGCCACAACGGGAACTACTCATCAACACTCGAGTGTCTTCGTCAAGCTCACCCGTCTCCGGCAAATTATAGTTCCTCTGGTATTCCCTTAAAGCCTTGGCAACATGTTCTTCATTACACGTGCTGCGGCCTCCTTCCTCTTCCAACTTCAGATTATGAATAGGTGAAAAGACGGTTCTAAAAAACGGCACTCGGTTGTTCCGTGTTAACTTGCATCGTAGATAGCCATACTTGTCCAAAACAGCCTGGAATTAGAATATTAAAAAGTTCGTAAAAAACAGTTCTCAACATGGCCTTTATTTCAATCTTTTCAATTAATTTGATATCGGTAAAGTTACCTTAATGCGTGTGATGTAAACATCTCAAATGTCTTCTTATCAAGTATGTCGAGTATCAAGTTCATGAACTATAATATAACACGTGTCTGACGTCTATGCAACCTTGCTGTTTTTTTCTGTTTGAGTTCGTATTTCTGTATATGTGCTCTGCTTCCGTCATGTGAATTAGCAAATTAACACAGGATATGACAGTCAGAGCACAATAGGCATAGCATATGTGCAATATTTCAGCCATTGACGCAGTGGTCTTTACCTGACGAGCTATTCACCACTACAACATCACCTGACCAAAAGGAAATTTTTTTCAGGGTCAGATTCAACATCCAATAGAACTGGTCACGTTTTGTGCAAGTGTAGTCTAAATGTTAGAACATTGTAACTTGTGTAGACTGACATTTAGTCCCAGAAATAAAGTTATCTTATTCATATATCTTCAAAATAAAACTAATAAAATCCAAATGAAGCCCAGAACCTAGAGCTGAGGCAGTCCACACTTGCCAAATTATTCTAGACTTTATTTTTCTTTTCTAGGGTCAAGGTGACAGACTAGACTCCGACTATCATCAGCATGGATTTCGATCAGATAATGATGATACCAGGTGTTCGCGTAGAGGTGAGCGTATGCTGCCCAAAACTCTAAATATATTGATTGATAGCACCGAATTAAAACGTGTTTAATGTAGAACTGAGACGTCATTCGACACACTCTATCGATTACTCTCCGAGATTACCGAGAGAATCCGACCAACAAAGAGGACCTGGTTTGGGTCCACCGCCGTTAAATGTCCACCAAAATAGCAAAACGAGAATACTGGGGCAGGACAGGCGTAATAGCCAAAAACATACCAAAAAATCCATAAAAAGAAGCAACACACAACATGTTTTCCCTGAAGAGCTCTCTCTCTCTCTCTCTTTCTCTGTTTGTATGTCTCTTTCCAACTGTCGATCTGGGTCTGTCTGTCTGTCCATCCCTGATTACGTACGTCTATTTGTCTCTCTCTCTCCTCTGTGTTTACTGTCTGTCTGTCGAACTGTCCATAAGTGACTATGTCCGTCTGTCTGTTTCACTGTATGACTCTCTATATCCATCTCACTGACTTCGTTTGTCTGTATGTCTCTCTCTTTCTCTCTCTCTCTCCCTCTCTCTGTCTCACTGTCCATACGTGACTATGTCCGTCTGTCTGTTTCACTGTATGACTCTGTATATCCATCTCACTGACTTCGTTTGTCTCTCTCTCTCCCTCCCCCTCTCCCCCCCCCCCCCCCCCCCCCCCCCCCCTCCCCTCTCTCTCTCTCCTGATCGTGTATACATAGATCGGACACTGCGGGATGCCGACTGTTTATATATACACTTAGGACTAAAATAATATTGGTGTTGTGCCAGGCCTAGCAGCCGGCGGTAGTTAGCCAATCAGCACAGCACACCCTGTATCCCCTTCACAAAAAACAATATGCAGAAACAAATAGTCAGAACACAGGAACATGTATATATATCTGGTGGTATAAACTAACCTAGACTAAATAGATGCTATTTACAATACAACATATCTCATATAAGATAGTAAACCGCAAAGGGTAAGCTAAATATATCCTCTGTCTATATGTGCTGACGTATATCATCTAGCAATAGCATTATCATATTTAATATTATTAGCAGATAGTATTCTCGTTCACGAGGGTTCACAATTTATAACAGTCAAGACGCACTCTTCAACACAGACGTTGGTTTAGATCACGCCAAAATTATCACAACTTCCTAATTTTAGATATGGTGTTTATTTTCTGTGTTGTACACTTCCTTTATATCATTTGTCTTGTGGATGTAACCTCCCCTCACAATAAACAAAAGGAGACAGGAGTGCGTTATCTGATGCTCTATAGATTAACCCAACAGACGAGACATGTTCACGAGAAGATATCAGCACTGGGCTTCCATAACAGCGGTGCACCTTACACACTGAGATTAGAATCTTATTCTGCGCATGATCACTGCAGTCCCTAAAGTATAGTAACTCGCCCCGAATGAGGATATGCATACAGTCAACATCTGGATACGTTCGTTTGGGAAGGTGGTGAGTGGTTAAAGCGTTCGCTCGTCACGCCAAAAGCCCGGGTTCGATTCCCACAAGCGTACAATGTGTGAAGCCCATTTCTGGTGTCCCCGCCCATCATATTGATGGAACATTGCTAAAAGCGGCGCAAAACCATACTCACTCATTTTTGTTTAAAATCTTATTTCTGTTGTCACCAGATATTTATTACAAACGAGAAAAGTCTAATTTCATGTTTTAATGACATTATTTTTTACTTCCAACGTTGAGTGATTTGTATCCCGTGAAGGCTTGTGAAACTCGATCTTAGATACATGTGAGACTGTAGGTATCTGTCATGTTCACCACTATTTCTGAGGCAGCACTAAGAAACAACGCCCAGTGACGTAGGTATGTGTATGCAGGATACGGTAGGACAGGATACGCTAACCTTTTCGCGAATACCTGGTATCATCACTTTGTTGTGGTGATTAAAAAAACATGCTTATGATGTAAACAGAAACGTACGCTTTAATGATTTCTTAAGATTATGGAAAGGGTCGTTTTCATTTAATATCCTTAAAAGAAAGCGGAATTATTCAAAATGACCCAGAAATCATTCAAAACACATTATTCACAGGCCGCATATATTTTCCATCTCTTACAAAACGTAAGTTTGTGAAGGCAATTAACTATGTCAAAACCAGTAACGGCAATAATAAGAGGCCGTCGGTGTGCTGACGTTGGGCGAGGAAGTCCGCCCGATACCCCGCTGTCACTCCCAACCCGTCTTCCCCCCACTCCCAGAAGTCACCGGGCAATTACTGCAGGCGATTTCCGGTTTGGAAGCCCAAGCAGGTCGGCTGGAGCGGAGGTGGTACTCGAAAGCTCTTGACACTAGTCAATGAATGAATTAATGAATGGAACGTACGGGCGAGCACTTGACTTGCTCAATTGAAATAACACTGAATGAATTGAACAAACTATTTGTGGTGCGTAGATATTATCGGTCGTAAACACGTCACACAATGTTGATATTTCTAGTGCAAGTGAAGGAGAGTTTCTAGGAGCTGCTTCCGTATGCCACTCTAGCCCTGTGGTCAGTCGTACATCCCACAAAAACATATTTCATAATTTCGTAATGTACATTTTTTTACATAATGGCGTCCAAACTACCGCATTCAAACGGATTAAATTGAGTGGTAATGGAGACATTGCGATTCCAATATAATTAAAAGCGACAAAACCCTTTCCATATTCATAAGAAATCGCTGCTGACAGCAGAGTTGATTGTACGATTCCGACTATATCATGAGCATGTGTTCATGAATCATGAGCATGTGTTCATGAATCATGAGCATGTGTTCATGAATCACTATCAAATAGTGATTACAACAGGTGTTCGCGAAAAGGTGAGCGTATCCTGCCCCACCGTTGGCTCCAATTACAAAACACATGCAAAGGCAAGTCAATTGCTCACATAAAAAACAACGGGAATTGCAGAAAAATATTTGATCATGAGAATAATCAAATCATCTTTCAGCACAATGCATCTCTGTCTATAAATACAGGCAATTCGAGATATAACGGAAAAGACATTTTTGATACTATGTAATATAATAGTTATTACATAAATCGTGGAATATCAACATCAATAACCAAAGACACCTCAAGAGAAGAAATGTGTGGCCAAGAGGTAAATGCGTTCGCTCATCCCACCGTAGACATAGGTTCGATTCTAACAAGTCTAACGCCATGGTATTGCTGGAGTATTTACCAAAGCATCTTGAAACACATACTCACACAGAGTTCAATTCGTTACAAACAGAAGATCGCCGAAACAAAAACAAAACCAGAATCATGACGAGACGTGGGTGTACCATGTTTCCAATTATCAAAGAAGCATACATGAGAGTTGGCACGTGGTCTTTCAGCTGATGGTTCTGTTGAGCCATGTTCAAGGGCAGCGGTACATATCAAGCACAGGAACGCGAGCAGCAGCTGGTATTTCCATCATAGTCGTGCCATCCAATTGAAGTCGCCATTGTCGGCCACCAGCAGGGCTAACGCGACATAATATGTATCTGAGCGCTAGAAACACGGATCCTCCGTTGGGTTACATGTTATGATCATGTAGTTTTAAATAGCAGATCTATTAACCTTATGTCGAAAATAGATTAAAATGCCTCCTAATGAAGCATGATGCTGAGTGGAAACAGCCTGTAAAATAGTAAAGTATGCACATTCTTTGGCGTAGCAAGGATCGTGCTCATTTTCGTGGCAAGTAAACGGTGTTACAAACCGCAAAAACAACCTAACTAATGTTCTTAGTAGATTTTTGGCAATCATAAATTTTGCGATTGCGTCATGCTTTCGTCGCTTTTATGGGAGTATGAGAATGAAAAACCTACTAAAGCGGTAATGTATAGAAACCTGTGTGTGTTTATGCTGCTTGTGTCGACAGAAGAAAATATTTTACCCCAAACAAACAGGTAATCCGCAGAAAACTGTGGACAGTCATTCTTTGTTGCGATCTTCAAATAACAAGTCGTTGTTGTTTTAGCAATATTCCTTCCATAACGCGAACGGAACCGATGTTCTTCCCATAGAGGTATTTTCATCTGCATGTTTCATTGTCAAACCATTCTCAAAACTGGTTCCGTGCTCGCGGGCCGCACCAAACTGGTAGACGTCTACAACCAGCATCAGTGGGAGCTTTTTTCATTGTATTTTATTTTTTATTTTAAAATTCTCGTCGTGATCTAAAAGGGTTTCTTTGCCATCTGAAGTTTAATGAGAAAATAATGTGTGAAATGCTGGACTTCCTCATTGATAACATGTTTCCCACATCAGCCTGAAACATGTCACATTAACGAATTTGAACTTAAATCTGAAATATTATTATGAACTTCGAGACCCGTGAAGATTCCGGGGTAGAATAGGTCTTCAGCAACCCATGCTTGCCGTAAAAGGTGACTATGCTTGTCGTAAAAGGCGACTAACGGGATCGGGTGGTCAGGCTCGCTGACTTGATTGAAGCATGTCATCGATCCCAATTGCGTGGATCGATGCTCATGATATTAATCACTGGATTGTCTGGTCCAGACTCGATTATTTACAGACCGCCGTCATATAGCTGGAATATTGCTGAGTGCGGCGTTAAACCAACCAACCAATCTGAAATTCGAACAGTTCTGATGTGAGATTGTATGGCAGGTCTCTCTACCTGGGTAGAATAGGTCTTCAGCAACCCATGCTTCCCGAAAAGGCGACTATGCTTGTCGTGAGAGGCGACTGACGGGATCGGGTGGTCAGGCTCGCTGACTTGGTTGATGCATGTCATCGTATCCCAAGTGGGTGGATCGATGCTCATGATGTCAGTCACTGGATTGTCTGGTCCAGTTTCATGTAGCTGTAATATTGCTGAGTGCGGCGTTACACAACAAACAAACAAGACATCAGCATGAAGGGACTTAGGTGAGGTGAAATGAGGTTTAACGTCGCGTCCAAGATTATTGCACTTATATAGCGACGTGCATGCACGTGTGTGTGTGTTTGTGTGGCTGCTTGCACTAGTCCGGACTGATGACAATTTATAGTGCTAGCTCACTGAGATACCATGCCGCAGTTTAACATTAATACCCCACTCAGACACAGTATACTGTCTCCGAGCCGACCAGTCCTTCTTTTAGCCCCTTAATGCCGAACGCCAGACAGGATAACAACAAGTACCATCTTTTAACGTCTTTTAGTATGACGCGGTCGGGAATCGAACCCCGGACCTTCCGCTCTCCGGGCGGACGCTCTACCACTAGACCACGGAGGCGGTCATGAAGGGACTGAACATTCAAAGAGGAAGTGATGGAGACGGTTCGCGCCAGCCGTGTTCTATGAGTTTCCTGCTATGTTCTGCGCTATTGTCAACATATAAACTCACACACGGCTAACCACAGATTAAACACAAACCCTTGTGTATGTGTGTGTGTTTTCTGCCATGGGGAAGAACCAGTTGAATTTGTAATATGACTTACGGTTGATGTTGCTCGTGGTGTTTGGAGCAAGTGTTCCCTCGCATGAACAGATAGTACATTATACGCAGTTCGGAGGATCATGTTTTTCTTACATTCGCTGAAGAGGTGGGAAAAGAAACCTTACTCCGGATAACGCGTGTTTGAAGCGCTGCCTCGCTCCATTAATTTGCAATACAAACACTCTCCAAGCTCCTCACACGGCAAACGTGAAAGCTGTTCCTCCCTACTGGCTATTTGAACATAGCAGCATGTATGTTGCAGACGAGCAGTAAGAGTGGGGGCAGAAGAGGGGGGGGGGGGGGGGGCGCGCAATACACACAAGTGTTAGCATTTTGCACTTTATCAGTTTACAATCGTATGGACAAAGCTGTCTTCATTGGGGGCACTAGACACCGTACTTTATTAGTTCGGAGAACGTGCCGCGACCGACGTCAATCTATGGTCTGCATGTTCTGTAAACAAGCCGATCGCTATACGAAGCCACATATAGGGGATGAACACCAAGTCAATCAAGCTGTTTATTTGCATGGTACTATTGGAGATGCTACTTCCTCGACTATACTGCTTCCTCGACATATGTCCTCCATGAGACACGAGCGTCGGAATCGGGATTGGGAGAGGGAATCCCGATATCCACTTATACCCCAACATCACCTTCAGCTCGAAATAAAACTCATGTTCCGAGAACAACAAATACAACATATGTGTTCCGTCAAAACACACCTCATATCATACATATTTATGTATGATTCATAATCATATCCCAAATAAGTATATGTAGGTGTAGTACCATTAATAATTCACGCGTGTCTCCGGCATACCGTAGATTACAGGCATACACTCAGCATACTTGAAAATGTGTAATTTTCTACATTTTAATTAAGAAATTTAAAAAGTATCATGTCATGCTCAACACTGTAAAGTATCACTTAAAATACCACAAATTCTGACTGGCATTTCCGAACCTGGGGCATGCGTATATAGAGCAAATGTGGCTCTGCTGTGATGTGTTCTGACGAGTACAGATATAAACCGAGTTTCCCGTGTTATTCAGCCCTGTGTCTATTACTAGTGCAGCCGTAGCATCAGCAGCCTTGCATCCTTCACTCACTGACCCTCAAACGTTCCTGTATCTGATGCTGTGGAGAAACTACACTGCAGTGCTTGCTCCAGATCTAACGTACAAAGTCCTCTTGTAAACTGGAGCCATGGATGCTGAACGCGACTGCTAGCACGGAAAATGTGCATCGAATTCTTGCCCGAGAAGTGTAACACATACAAGATATTCTACCCCGATGACGTCATCGCAGAGTGGCAGGGTGTTATACAAATTTGATATGTCCCAGATGACAAGGAATCAACACTACACAAGCGTATGAACACGATCTGTAATAAACATATAAGAACATATCTAAATATTTACTCAGAGGTATAATGTGATTTTTTACCAATTCAATGTGTAGAAGACTCATTCGGAAACTACACATCAAGTGCATATGTTGAAGATGTAAGACATTTCCCATTCAAACGCAGTATACAAAAACATATCCAAATTGTATCCACGGTTTTGAACATTCGGGCTATTTCAAACAAAACGTGTAAAGGTTGATTAATTTAAAGGATGAAAAGAACGCACGTAAGAAATAGTTCATTTGATATTGATGACGCCTGAAGATGTATATACAGGCATTCAGTCTAGCAGCAGGAAACTGACGGAGGTGTTATTTCAACGTAAATTTTGATATCTATCCTTGTAGTGATGGGGCTCTATATCTGGTCATGTTTTGACACATAAAACTGCATGACCCGTGTTCAGTGTGTTTATTAAACAAACCGTCATTATGAATCACGTGCACTCGTGTATTGACATCTAGGAACACTGGAATAACAACCGCTATCTGTGTGTACGTACATGGCGAGGCTTACTAGATGTCCGTTCAGGAAAGATTTGCACAGTCAACATTATCACAGAGCGTCAATCAACATGGTACCGTCTCGCAGAGTCGGCTCAAGGAACACCTAACTTTCCTTGATGACAAATAGCCAACTTGTGTTTGAATGGTGATAAACATACGAACAAGGATACATCTAGGGCTCCGTTTTTTACACGCGGTGACGCAACATACATCTCACGCTACTCTGACATTCTGAAAACGGCTACAAATGGTCCTTCCACATCAATCGATCGTAGACTATTCATGGGGGTCTAGTCAATGAGTCATCACCATCGAGAGCTGTGTAGCGAACTGGAAGGGGAAGCTGCTCCAAGTCGTGTTGGCAAATATTAAGAAAGGGACAACACTGTAACACAAATTGCCATTTCCCCATAGATTTGCAGAAGCTTTGGAAAGTAACTTCTCTAGAAGCTTTGGATAAAAAGAACCTTCTCCCGTGTAGATCAAGTGCTGACACCGATGCTGTACGAGTGTTGGTTATACAATACATTTTGTGGTTTACGTAAGAATGTTTAAAATGCAGGATACTATAGTGCACGTGTCTACATACATTATGGGGAAGGGTTGTTGTCTACATAGTTTCCCCCGGATAGGCTGCACGTGTGTTTTATATATGTAGTTTAGCCTTGTACATTTATACAGAGTTGGAAAGTTCTTTTACTCTATAAGGTGTACTTGTGGAATGTCTATACGATCCTTGAAATTTAGTTCTATTATTCTATATGATCTACTTCAGATAAGCATTATATTATATTGAAGTACATGTATAGCCTAATTGTATTATATGATCCACATCAGATAAGCATTATGATATATTGAAGTACATGTATAGCCTAATTGTATCATATGATCCACTTCAGATAAGTACTTTATCTTACACTAAAGTTTTGTTTCATTACTCAATATGGTCTACACCAGGAAAGCTTTGTGATATACTGAAGTTTTGCTATATTATTCTATACGATCTATGTCTGTAAGGTCTATAGGATATTCCGAATTTAGTTTCATTCCTCTGTATGGTCTACTTTAGGGAAGCCTATAGGTTATACTGAACTTTAGTTCTATCATTCTATATGATCTATATGAAAAGTCTATACGTTATACAGAAACAGGCCAGAATTCTGTTCTGCTTAAAAACCAATATATCATATAAGACTTGTACAGTATATAGCAGTTCCTTATTATCTTCAAGGCATGTTCTCTGAGTTACATTACAGGTAGGCTCTAACGTCTTATATGGCTGTAAGCTTAAACTAAAGATACCCCCGACGTTGTAGGAAGACCTATTGGAGATAATCTCGAAGTGTCACACTGGAGTAAAGAAGGTGTATGTTATATACTACTCAAAAGAAGTTAAGGATCACCAGATTCTTTCATAATGGTAAAGTAAATCCATCATGACATGAGAGATTAACTATAGTAATATGAAAGAATCAGGAAATCCTTAACTTCTTTTGAGTAGTATACTATAGAGACAAGCTGTATGTGACACTGCATGTAAGATGTATGTGCTATACTACAGGTAAGGTGTGCTTTACAACGGGTAAGGTATATGTGCTTTACTACAGGTAAGGTATATGTGCTAGACTTTGTACGATGCTTATTGTTACTGTAACCAAATACTAATGACAATTCAGTTTGTGTATTCAGAAGGTGAGTTTGGATGTTAACGTTTTCATGTTTTTTTAATGTGTACATGGCACATATGAAACAACGGTATCCAGTGTAAGCGAGGTGCATAGAAGTTCTCATCGAAACTTATGTAATGAAGGTCTGTACCATCTTTCTGACTACCATCCAAATGATTTACAGTAAAGTACGGTTATAACGAACTCAAAGGGACTACTAATTTTAGTTCGTTATAACCGTAGTTCGTTATAAGCATATATACAGCATAACTACAGCAAATAGTCGGGACCAAAAAAGTAAGTTCGTTATATCCGTCAGTTCGTTATAAGCGTGTTCGTTATAACCGTAGTTTACTGTATATAAAGATAAAATACTAGACATAGATAAGGTAGATTTCTGTACCCAACCAAATGACTTTTTAAGGAACAGGTAGATCTCTACCTTTCTACTTGACTTATATAAGGTAGATGTCTACTGAGTAACCTAACGTATAAAAGGTAGATCTCTACACATCTACTTAATTAATCAGGTTATATCTACTCATCTACCCCATTCGTGTAACCGGTGTACTGAGATGGCAACACTGAGCGTCCAACTTAAGTAGGGAAGGTGAAATAGATATCGTCACATCATTCTGAAACGTGTTGGGCAAGTACGGTACATCTTGAAACATAAGCTTATAGCGTTAGTAGGACAATGAAGGCGACCCTGTCGAGGCGGAGACGTACGGTAGGTAATGGTATACATATCCTTATTGTTTTAGTGATGTAAGCTAGATTTCGATAACCAAACCTTGTCGAGTAAAGTACGTAAGGAAGCCTTCAACATATCTACATAAATTGCGTACGGAAAGTAAAGGAAATCGCTACCAGGATTGTAATTTGTAAGCTGAGTAGAAATATATATCTGTCTGCAAGGTAAGAAAAGTTCATCTCAAGATCTCTAAATATAGCGCGTAGGGTAACTAAAGACAAGTAGCTCTCTACATAGTACTGTTAGAAATGAAAGTTGATCTCCAACATTTTAAAGTAAAGTAGATTTCTACCTATCAAATGTAAAGTACGTATAGTATATCTCTATGTATAAATTTAATTATAACGTTAGTAAAGTAATTTCTATCCACAACGTAAAAATCAAATATAGTTGATTTCTATCTACAACTTGCAACATAAATTTCTACCTATACCTTCTAAAGTATGTCAAGTAGATTTCTACCTATAACTTGTAAGGTAAGTAAAATATATTTCCACCTGGAACTTTCCTTTAAGTACAATTTCAACGTATAATTACAATTGATATATATCTAAAAACTGTAGCGTAGATCTTTACCTATAACGTGTAAAGTAACCATATAATAAAGTAGATTTCTACCTTAACTTGTAAGGTAAGTAAAATAGATTTCTACTTTTAGCTTGTAAGTGAGCAAAATATATTTCCACCTATAACTTGTAAGGTACGTAAAAGTATATTGCTAACTGTAATTTAAGTAAGTAAAATAGATAACTCTAAAATAGATACAGTAAACTACGGTTATAACGAACTCAAAGGGACAACTAATTTTAGTTCGTTATAACCGTAGTTCGTTATAAGCATATACAGCATATGTACAGCAAATGGTCGGGACAAAAAAATAAGTTCGTTATATCCGTCAATTCGTTATAAGCGTGTTCGTTATAAACGTAGTTTACTGTAGTGTGGAAGGTAAGTAAGGTAGATCTCACCTCGGCTTCATCTCGACTCGTCACCCTATTCCCAGCCCTAGTTCTCCCTTGCCTGTACTTCAGCTGGTCCCTGTGGTCACGGTGCTGGTAAAACGGCTCTCCTACAATCACTGTACACACAGTCAAAACATGTAGCAACGACAGCAGGTGCGATGTCCCCCTCGGCATTGTATCACGGCTTAACGAGTAATCACTGGATGGCCTGGCCCAAACTTTGTATGGAGGAAAGAAATGACCCCTTTGTCCAAATGGGGACGGACACAAATTAAACACACACAGTAAACATCCACAGAAGTAGCAATTAGATTTGGAAGTTAGAAAACTCTCTTCCAAAGCTCTAGGTGGTGTATATGAAGTAGCGAATGTTGGTGTGACCGGTTCGGACGACGATTGTCCTATGTATTAGGCTGAAAGTCCGAAGACACTATTCCACAGGTTCGACGATGAGGTTCGATAGGCCTGTCTCCCGGCATGTCTCCCAGTTGTAGCTGCGGGACCACTGACTGACTATACCAGGGCTGCGGTGATGGCGTCACTTAATCACTGCCCACTGCTGTATGACGTCCACGACGAACCTCCGGTTGCTTCCTGCAATCAAAATGACTGTATGAGTTAATATGTACATTGACGGCCAGCACAGGCTACAACACGTTGTGAACCGTATGGCACTTACATCCCATGTCCCTCAGCATCAGCAGCTGGTGGAGTAGACTCATTCAGCCTCAGTCCGTCTTGCTGCTTTGTGGAACTGATGGGGGAACGCTACACGTACAGTGGAGGGGAGGGAGGGGGATGAGGGGCAAGCACGTGGGGCATGTTAGCTAGACTAGCTTCTGGAAGCTCCTGGCTGTACTGGCCGAGAAAACCTGGCCGCTGATGGACCCGTATCGGACAGACAGTGAAGATAACGTACATGGATTCCCGCCACCACTGCCACGTGCAGACCGCGCGAGCTGCCGACAGACAGTGACGGATGACCCCACGCTCCGGGGGACGGGATGAGGGCGAGGATTGCAGCAGTATCATCTGCCGCGGTTCTGTAGACGTCTCTACAACAGTTATACGTGAAGTCCCAAAGTTTTGCAACATGTTGCTATCACTGTAAGTGTTAGATTCGTTGTATTATCAACGGAAGAAAATTACAAAAATCAAAAGCCTTTAATCGTTGATTTTTACATTTGGATTATCATTGGTTAAATGTGAGTATTCATATAATTGAACTCTAACATCATTCTCAAAGGAAATCGTAAATCTAATAAATAGTCCGCTTGTCATTGATAACATTTTTGCAATGAAATTTTACAATTCTATACAATTGGTTTCTTTAGTTTTAACGATTCGTCAATCAGTCTAACTTCAGTAATTTGTATGACAATTGGACTGGGTTACCTCACTGCCCCTGACACATAGGATGATAAGATACATGGTATGTGCTTGGTGGTGGAACGGTTATGTAGCGGTGTTCTCGTCGAAACCAATAAAACCGTCCAAAGCCTGTCAACACTGTACACAACAAAGACGCCTCTATTGTCGCTGCAGGGAGCTCTTAGCACGTGTTACGGCATAACCCACGTGCTGTACCTGTCTCAGCCATATGCGTCTGCGCAAATGGAATGGTGTCGCGTGATTCTGTAAGCACCAGTCTATGTAGCGTCTCTGATGTGCCGCAGTCGCAGATCACATGGAAAAACATACACCACATACTGCAGTAAACAGCTCTCGTAAACGTCACATGTATTCACGTACACTATCAAAGCCACGCGAGAATAGTGATGAGACGTTATGCTCTTTGTGACGTTATGACAGCGCATTGAACACCTTCAAAAGCTAGGTGCCCTGGCGGGGGCTATTCAAGCCGCGCCGAAATGGACCCCATGGTTAAACAAGTACACCACCCCTAGATTCAGTGAACCAGATCCACATACATTACTACATTGGGGTGTCTTGGGGACGCGGGGTAGAATGTGTCCCCAGCCCCCCATTTCTGGTCGTTAGAGGTGACCGAATTAGGCACCTGTGAAGATCCTTGTTAGAATAGGTCTTCCGTTACCCATGCTTGCCGTAAAAGGCGTCTATCGTTGTCGTAAGAGGCGACAAACCGATATCGCCTGGTCAGGCTCGCTGACTTGGTTGATGCATGTCATCGTATCCCAATTGAGTGGATGGATGCTCGTGATGTCAATCACTGGATTGTCTGGTCCAGGCTCGATGATTTACAAACCGCCGTCATGTAGCTGGAATACTACTAAGTTCGACGTTAAACAACAAACAAACAAACGTTCAACTGAGAGGCATAATAGTAACAATAACATCGACGTGGCTTCTTCCCGCATAGCAGCGACAGATAAAACACACGCAGTCATAAGTGCCCTTGCTTATTCTACACCACGTAATATGCTAGTCTTCATAATGATGAACATAAAAACAGACGCATGGCGCCAACCAACAGCCATTTGAGCCGTCGGTGACTGGGAGTTGTACCAGCTTTAGAATAACGAAACACATACTACATCAAAACTTACTCGGCCCTCCTCTATTTCATACTGTCGTGTCAGTATGTGTCGTTATCCAAAGCAGCGACCAGTCCTAACATTGAGTAATGATGGCCGACTCTCGTACTGACTAGTGGACAAACTGTTCTCAGTTACATCAGGAGCACCATCCTGTCATCATTTCGACAGCAGTGTACGATACTCAATCGCTGATGTAAACTGTGTCCGTATATGATAATCAAAACATTCAGTATGCAAACGACCTAAATTAACATACGCGCTGAATTCATCTACCTTACCGTGAAGAGTTGAAAGGAAAATAGATGGGTCGTTTGAGAAGATAATATCATCATTTAAATCTCCCAGAGCTCTACAACAGGGTGTACCTGTGTAAGGAGTCAATGTATGCAATTTTATCATTCACCTTGAAGGTGACTATAAAGAGAATCGTTGTTCTGGGGTACGGTGCATGGAAAGAAGAAAGCCTAGTGTTGTCCTGGGTATTTCATACCGAATTCAATCTCCTCCCACTTAACAATAGACTTCATTCTTACGATCAGATGCAAATCGTCGTGGCAGTAATAATCATTCATAAACGCATCAAAAAACTTAATTTGTACAACGACTAGTTTATATATAAAGCCCGCAAGTTCTAACAGAGAGCTCTGTGTTTGAGAAGGACACAATGACGTCTAGGGGGAGCGTAGTTCATCCTATGTACCGCGAGCACACGCTTGTGTTGATGGAGATACACGATATCTTTACTATACTCATGTTGGTGGTCTACCCGTGGAGGGGGTGACGGCACTGATACAAGGAGAGACCCTCGTTCCGGGGGCTCTGCAACTCTCGCCTGTCCCCCATCGCCCTGTATTGAAAGTCACGCAGTGGAAACATTTTATGAGTGGTTCCAACAATACAGCAGATGTGCTCCATTGAGATTTACAGTTTCATTCATGTTTCCAGGATCAGCGGGAACAAATGATCAGATTTAACGAAAGGTTTAGTTGGCATAGAATTCAATTTCGGTTTAGTGATAATAGTAGTTTTAATGTATTAGTTGAACCTTTCTTATTACGTCAAGGTCATGAGAAAAACGAATCTGGCGATATTTGAGTGGGTGAGTTGGGTTTAACGCCGCAATGAATAGTATTTGAGCTATACCTCGACGTGTTAGCTTGATATTGGAGGAGTGAGTGAGTTAGATCTATCGGCGCAAAGAACAGTATTTCAGCTCTATGTCGACGTGTCAGCTCGATGTGGAAGGAGTGAGTGAGCACATTTGACTTATCGGCGCAAAGAACAGTATTTAACCACTATCTCGAGGTTTCAGCTTGATGTGGGAGGAGTGAGTGAGTGAGTTTGGTTTAACGCCGCCGTGAACAGTGTTTCAGCTATATCTCGACGTGTCAGCTTGATATGGGAGGAGTGAGTGAGTGAGTTGGGTTTAACGCCGCATAGAACAGTATTTCAGCTATATCTCGCGTGTCAGCTGGATATGGGAGGAGTGAGTGAGTTAGGTTTTACGCCGCTACATATTCGACGTGTCAGCTTGATGTGGGAGGGAACGGAGTCACCCTGTATTCATACGATTACCATTTTTTTGTTAACGGGATTTGAGTAAGTGAGTGAGTATTGTTTTACACCGCTTTTAGCAATATTCCAGCAATATCACGGCGGGGGACGCCAGAAATAATCTTCACACATTGTACCCACATTGTAAACATTGTTGGGAATCGAACCCGAGCGAACACTTTAACCACTAGACTACCCCACCACCCTTAACGGGATTTGAACTGGTGAGAAACAACACTTGAACTGTCGATACGTGTTAGAGTGAGTGAGTGAGGTTTACGCCTCAGTCAGTATTATCACTCAGAACTTTTAAACCGTTCGAGCTAAACAGGTGGTTGATGGTGTGAGCACAGCCATGGGTACGACGATTCCAGTAGCAAACACGACCAGTCCAAGGCTGGTATTTCTGGTCACCGTGGCGATTATGACCACCCGATCACCTTTATCTACCAGGATCCGCTGGTTGGTAGGACTAGATAAGGATTATTGTGCATCAGCACAACGACCGTACACGTTGATTTCACATCAGCACAACGACCGTACACGTTGATTTCACATCAGCACAACGATCGTACACGTTGATTTCACACCAGCACAACGACAGTACACGTTGATTTCACTGAAGAGCTGAACTGCTTAAAATGCGTAATATGGTCTCATTCACATCTCTACCCCATATTAAACTCACCGCCGTGACAGAAAACTGCTTAAAACGGCGTTAAACCACAGAACACACACTCACTCCTACTTCAACACTGTAAGTAAGTAGTAATGGATATAACGATATAGTTGCCTATGCCTCGGAATGCGTTACGACACAGATAGCCGGGCGCTCCTACTCGGTGGTATATAGGACCACATGGGTAACCCGGCCAGACCCCACAGCTTCAAATAGAAGGCTCAACGCCGTGGCACACCGCATGGGATATACTGCACAGGTGAACTGATGTAATCCCTTCATATGTATGTAAATAAACCAGGATTCTTAGGAGCTATTAATTCACGGGACGTAAACCTTACACGTCTACACGAACACGTGTTTGTCATGAGAACACACCTGTTCACAGCACCCTCAGGTGAGTCATGTGAATTGCTACTTTTATCTTCAACATTCATATTCATATTCATATTCATACAGATTAAGATACAAAGTACAGCAAAGAGGGTTTGGGTGATCCTGGCACAGTCAGGCTGGTTAGGCTCATCATAAGCTCTTTCCCGCTCAACACGTAGCCCAGGCAGCGAATGGGACTTCTCCCAGGAAGCGCTGCCTAGTCGTACCCAACCAGAACTTTTCGGAGAATGTGAACACTGCCCAACACTTCTGCCTTCTGCATTACCAAGATTGTCAGAAGGGCTGTATTCCTGGTAGCAAACCCGGGAACTCTCCCAATGACAGTCAACAGAGAACATTGGGGAGTCGGACAACTTGGTACTTGTGATACAAGAGTGACATTTCGAAAGCGAGGTCCGCATATCTGCCTCGGTTTTTTATTCTTGTCAATCACATTAGTGTCAAAAGAGACAGAAAATTCAATGATTTAAATGGTTTCATTGGATTTATCAAAAAGGACAAGATCAGGCATGTTGGTCTGGTAGTAGTAGTAGTATTTTACTTTGTACTGATTCTAGTTTCGGAGTGTATGTTGAGCTACAGAATTGTATATTTGGGCTCTCTTACTTCTGTCCTTTTACAGATTCAAATTTCGGAGTACACATTGAGCTACAGAATCGTATATTTGGGCTCTCTTACTTCTGTCCTTTTACAGATTCAAATTTCGGAGTACACATTGAGCTACAGAATCGTATACTTCGGCTCTCTTACTTCTGTCCTTTTACAGATTCAAATTTCGGAGTACACATTGAGCTACAGAATCGTATACTTGGGCTCTCTTACTTCTGTCCTTTTACTGAATCAAATTTCGGAGTACACATTGAGCTACAGAATCGTATACTTCGGCTCTCTTACTTCTGTCCTTTTACTGAATCAAATTTCGGAGTACACATTGGGCTACAGAATTGTATATTTGGGCTCTCTTACTTCTGTCCTTTTACAGATTCAAATTTCGGAGTACACATTGAGCTACAGAATTGTATATTTGGGCTCTCTTACTTCTGTCGTTTACTGATTCAAATTTCGGAGTACACATTGAGCTACAGAATCGTATATTTGGGCTCTCTTACTTCATTCATTTTACTGATTATACTTTCGGATACATATTTAGCTACACAGATGTTCATTGTGTTTCCCTGGGCTAGGAATGCGCGAGATGTGTAATCCGATGAGCGTGAACTACAACCTCTCAGATACTGTCAGCGAGGGGTTGACATCACACTGCGAGGGGAGAGCGGAGGAGGAGAGGTCAGTGGGAATGGACAGCATCGTACATCGTGAGGATAAGAAGGGGGTGAGGTACGGTGCGTTCAAGATTATCGCCGGTTTCATAGTACTAGCTCACTGTATTGAGAAGCCATGCCGAAATGGGTACCCCACTCAGACACAGAATACGGAATCCGAGCCGACCAATCCGTGTTTTATTCCCTTAATGTCAAGCGCCAGGCAGGGTAACAACAAGTACCACATTTAAACGTTTTTTGGAATGGCGCGGTCAGGGGATCGAACAGATGACCGATGCTTTGTCCACTCGATTTAACATCATGAGCATCGATTCGAACCTGACCACCCGATCCCATTAGTCGCTTCTTGCGACAAGCTCAGTCGCTTTTTACAGCAAGCATGGGTTGCTGAAGATCTATTCTAACCCGGATCTGGCGCTATAAACATATTACTCACTGACCTAAAACAGAAACCGAGATATATTTCCCCAAAAGATGGCCTTCTACCACCCGGATATCTTTAAACTATATCTATGGCCCTACAAAAAACGTAGACTGAAAGCCAAATTGTTTTTCGTTTAACTTGAGTGACAAATGACACCTCGTACGTAACATGTATGGGCAAGACATCCGTAATGTAAGTACCGCGTGAAGGTCAAGGTCACAAGTGAGAAATACTGAAATTTTGTCACAGGGAACGCAACACGGATGGTGTAATATAGTGAGTGAGTGAGTGTGTGAGGTGGGTTTAACGCCGTTTTGAACAATATTCAAGTTATATCACAGCGTGTCAGCTTAATGTGGCAGGAAAGCCCCTCAAAGTGATGCAGGTCTCAGACGTTTACCACTTTGGTGAAACCCACGAGCACGGAGCGAACCGGGTTTCGGACCCACAATCATAGGTTTCTAGCGTGCCCAAAGGACGCACTCTGCACAGCGAATGGCGGGGCCATTGACGACTGGGCTACTCTTGCCCCGTAGAATAGTAGTGTTCAAATATACACATGCACAAAAGTTAAGCGCCACCATGTTCATAGTCTCTTGATTTCACGTGTGGGAATCAGAAATACGAAATATGATGATGTATGACTGAATTAGGCTTCCATAGTGTCATGAACCCAAATTTGTCCAGATACCACAAGGAAAGCGTGCTTTACGTGTTGCTGCAGTTTCCCTACCCTATAAATAGTGAAAGTCAAGTTTCAGACACGTGGTTGCATTTTGCTCCTGTGTGAGATTCCTCTTCCAATAGAGGTTGAAAATCAGCCATGGTGAGGAGAAAGTTAACGAACGCTGAAAGATGGCAAGTGATAGGCATGAAAAATGCTGGCATGTCATGCAGGGTCATTGCAAGACAAATGGGTCGTCATCACAGTGTTATCACTCGTTTGATTGTCAAACATGGTCAAACCAATGATGTCAATGACAGGCATAGGTATGGTAGGCCAACAAAGACCTCTAACAGAGAGGATAGACGTCTTTTCAGGATAGGCAGACAAAATCCATTTGCCACTTCAACAGATTTAAGACTGCAGTGGATTACCCATCAGAGACTCTCGACGATGACCGTAAGGCGTCGCCTCAGAGCGGCTGGTTATTACGCCAGAAGACCAGTAAAACGTCCTCAACTGACTGAAAGGCACATGCGGCTGATATGGTGTCGTGCCCGTAGTCGATGGAACTTGGCCAACTGGAGAAGGATCCATTGGTCTGACGAGTGTCGAATGCTGCTACGAACTGCAACACTCGTTTTGCACCAAGGAACATCCAGAAGACCTTAGCATGTGGCGGGGGGTCTGTCATGATATGGGGTTGCGTTTCCTTCGGCTGCAAACTTCCGCTGGTGACAATTCGTGGAAACCTGAATGGCCAACAATACCAAGATGCCGTTCTTCGTCCAGTGGTAGTCCCTCATTTTGACAACCATCCTCTTCAGCAAAGACCTGTTTACATGGACGACAATGCTAGACCACACAGATCTCGGGCAGTTTTGGCTTATTTGCGTCAAGAAGCTATTGCCACTCTTCCTTGGACGGCCTGTAGTCCGGATCTTAATCCGATCGAGCATCTCTGGGACATTCTTGGCCGGAAAATCAGACATCGTGATCCCCCAGTTCAAAATCTCGCTGGACTTGAAGCCGCACTTCATGAAGAATGGATCCGTTTGCCTCAGAGAAGCATTCAACGACTTGTAATGAGTATGAGGCGTAGGGTTGAAGCTGTGGTCAATGTCCGTGGATCATACACACGTTACTGACGTTTCTGTCTTGCAATAGACTCTGCACTCCCTAGGGTGTCTATGTGACACCTGATATGGTTTGCTGATATCATGACAGTTACATGACCAAAATAAATTTTCAATGTTTTCTAATCCTTCAATTTCTGGTCTTCGGTAAAATTCCATTCTGCAAATATTCTTTAGGAACACACGATAAACTTGCTTTGGGACAACTTTTGCATCACATGAGGTTTACATATACGGCTTATAACAATCGTACATCTCGTTATAATAGTCATCATTAAGTGCCAAAAGTAACAGGTCACAAAATTGGTGGGCGCTTAACTTTTGTGCATGTGTATAGAACGGGTCTAATGAACATCCACTCCAGGATATAACAGCACCCGATCCTTGCCTGTGGTGTATTGGTTACTTAATATACACAGTTTGCTACGAATCAATTCAAAGTCGTCACACCTGGTGGATATAGGAGTGACTTAACGTGACATTTAGTCAGCTATTCGTGAGTGAGTGAGTGAGTTTGATTTTACGCCGCTTTTAGCAATATTCCAGCAATATCACGGCTGAGGACACCAGAAATGGTCTTCACACATTGTACCCACGTCGGGAATCGAACCCGAGTCTTCGGCGTGACGAGCGAACGCTTTAACCACTAGGCTACCCGATCCCATTCGTCAGTAATACCAGCGTAATTTGGTTTAACGCCGCTTTAAAAGATATTTGAGTTGTGTGTCATCTGGATGTGGAGGTGAGCTCGAGGTGATGCTGGTCTGAGACCTTTGCCACTTTGGTCAAACCCACGAGCACGGCCACGGTACTGACAAACCTAGACATATTATCAGAACGAATCTGGGATTCGAACCCACAATCATAACATCATTAGGTGTCTGCACGCCCGAGCGATGCAGCTCGAAGACATATTGGTGATTGAGTGAGTATTTGTATGCCGAAGTTACTTAACAGAATAGTTTCGGTCTCACTGCGACGGAATATATTTGAGTTCGGGCCAGGGAAACTAATGATCTTATCATGATCAGGTAAAAACGCCGTTGGGGTACACCAAACACAACACAGGTCACGCAGCCGGTCATCAGCTCTTACAAATATAGGGTACTGGGAACCAATTCCGACCCAGAATCCCCTTATTGTAAATATTCCCTTATGTACTGGATAGTAAATGAATGTGAGGCAGGGACGTGCCCTGCTGTAGGCGACGTTTTGAGACAAGGCGCATCAGTTTTGTCACAATACGCGTCTGTTATGTCAAACACCGCGGTAGAAAGAACTACAACCTTTCTCCGAGAGGGATAATCTATTATCAAACACAGGAAGGACTATCTCAGACGCCAGCATGACTCAAAGATGACCTCATCCAGCGTGATGTACAGAAATGTCACACCAACGCATGGTTGTTCCTCATTTGGGGATATATCACTGTACGAAAGCCCGTCTAAGCCCACGAGAGATTACGTGTGATCCCAGCTCCACCAGGAAATGCCATCTGACAAGAGCTATGCCGCAATGCTATGAATCATACAACTAAACATTGCCGGCGTTGACAGAATCTAAGATGGCGACAACTTTCGATAGCAGCAGCTCAGACAAATACCATGTTCCCAATGAATATTTCATAGAGACAAACACTCCCGTCTACAATCAGTGAATGTTGGGTGTTAACTCATTACCCACGCACCAGATAGGTTTGTTTTGTTGTTTAACGCCGCACTCAGCAATATTCCAGCTATATGACGGCGGTCTGCAAATAATCGAATCTGGTCCAAACAATCCAATGCTTGGCGTCATAAGCATCGATTTACGCAATTGGGATTCGGCTGCATGCATCAACTTGTCGAAGGCCAATCCTAACCCTGATCTTCACGGGGTATCGTGTCGGTGGAACTGGATCCAATGCTTGGCGTCATAAGCATCGAATTACGCAATTGGGATTCGGCTGCATGCATCAACTTAGTCCTCGAGCCTCGACAAACGGGTTGTCGAGGGCCAATCCTAACCCTGATCTTTACGGGGTATCGTATCAGTGGAACCGGACGTCCAAAGATGCATAATTGTCACCTTGAGCCTGATGTCAAAGGTCGTATCAAACGTCAAGTCCACTGAAGAAGGACTAACAGGGTAGTTAACTCAGAAGAAGAAAGAGTGAAATTATCCAGAAAACATGTCAGAAAAAAACGTTCGGAAATATAGAAATTAGAATTAGAAACTAGAATTATTTATTACTTTCACACTATCTGCTAAAGGGTAGCAGTAGTCTGCATTCTGTTCTGATAAATACCTTTGACTCTTTTACTGCCATAGCTTCGAATGAAACGACGCTAAAAATAGCCGACCAATCAATTTGCATTCATGTGCGAGAGAAATTGTTCGCGAAGATACTGATAACAGAGGAAACGGTAAGGAAAAATAGTAGAGCGATAATCGAAGATGCACAAAATAGGAGTGAGTGGGCCCCAAACGCCGTAAGACAGTATTTCAATAATCTCATAGCGTATGTTAGATTACTGTTCAAAATGGAACAGGTGGTTTAGCCGTTACAAGTTTGACGAAACCTACACACTCGGGTAAATTAAGAGATAAACAGGACATTACCTTAGTACTTGAGGCGACTATCAATAACGCTGGCAGTTAATAGTGCACTGGCACGGCGAATGTAAAGGCACGTCTTCTCTCTAAGTTAACAACACAGACAGAATATTTATCCAATATAGGTCCAAGTACGAAGAAGTCAACAGGATTCAAGTCTGATTGTAAAGATGACGAAGCGACTCTGAACTGACACTGTGCTCACCTGGGGAAGGCACGGTGACGAACCAGGCCACGTGGAACCCACAGATCAAGCGGGGGCTCGTTAAGAAAGGGGGTATTGTGACATACTTATTACAAAACGTGAAACAAACTTAAACAGGAGCAGGATGCAGGAGTTCCCCCCAGGTGTGAGGCTTTCATCGGTGGAGATTTTAGGACACAAGAAAGGGATAGGCTGTATGTATAACGCATTGAGATCAACGTATGTTATCAACAAGGCAACACTTACTGTATTGTAGACACGTTGCTTCGTCCTCTTGTTAATCGTACATCGGGACACCGTCACGAGGTGTTCAAGGGGAACGTCTTAAATTTCGTAATAAATCATCTAGTCTAGAAGATGATAAAGCCTGTTTCTATAATTAATCTTAATCAGACAAGGATCGCTGTACCTGTTTATACCACGGGAATAGGTGTAGATGTAGATTTGTCATGAAAGGATACAAACTGTGGATCAAAAACACAGCGAAGACCCAGTCGGACATAGTGGCATGCAATCGTATCATCATATGTAAATAAAAAACGAACTGGGATAGAAAAAAAATCTGGCATTGTATACGTGAACACAGATTAAATCTTGCCTCACTTGTAACCAGTGTGTTTTGGCACTAACGTTTACACCATGGCCAAATAAGGACGTTTTGTGGACATCATGGCCACATAAAGACATTTCCATGAAAAGGTTGCTTTTTATACTACAAGCATAATTATGATATTATAATTATACGACATAATTCATATTCACATTCGTAACGCCATTCATTAAAGACAAAACAAATTCCCATCAGTCCAATATTGTTTGGTTTTTTTGTGTGAATTAAGCAGCGGGTGGCCAAGCGGTGAAAGCGTTGCTCGCCACTCCGATATCACGGTTCGATTCCACTCATGGGTACAATGTGTGAAGCCTATCCTGGTGTCATCGGTTAACAGCGGCATATGATTATACATACACTCTCACTCTCTGCACTGACATAATAACAAAACATAATCAAGTCAGTAAAACTTACGCTCGTTTTCAACAATATTATACAGTTACAAGACATTTAGCCGGCTTACAGCCCAAGCTAAGGTAGCCTTGCTCCAAGTCAATACTGAAAGAAAGGTCCATGGATGTGTAGTATTTCTATCCTAATAGGGAAGTCTAGATATGAGGACAGTCTAAGCACTCCAGTCTCTTATAGGGACAACTTGTTCTTATTATTTACATAATCTAAAACTTATGATTTAAACTAATAATTATTGCCTTAGAGACTTGCGCAAGACTAAGCCAAGATGACGTAGGTGGTAGACGCTTAAAAACAAACCCAAGTATCATAATCGGGACGTTCAGCTGATCCTGGCAACACCAAGTGTGTCTTGAATGGCACCAGTATAGACTTTCCGTAGGATGGTAACATAAGTCAATAGACCGCCTCCGTGGTCTAATGGTAGAGCGTCCGCCCGGAGAGCGGAAGGTCAGGGGTTCGACCCCCAGCCGCGTCATACCAAAAGACGTTAAAAGATGGTACTTGTTGTTACCCTGTCTGGCGCTCAGCATTAAGGGGCTAAAACAAGGACTGGTCGGCTCGGAGTCAGTATACGGTGTCTGAGTGGGGTATTCATGTTAAACTGCGGCATGGTATCTCAGTGTGCTAGCACTATAAATCGGCATCAGTCCAGACTAGAACAAGCAGCCACACACACACATATACGTGCATGCACGTCGCTATATAAGTGCAATAATCTTGGACGCGACGTTAAACCCCATTTCACCTCACCATAAGTCAATATGATTAAGCGCAAAGAGCGTGCTTTACCACTATCCCTCTACGTCTGTATCTCTATCTCTGTGTATGCAAGGAATGCGTGACAGAGACAAGGGCGAAGAATCGCCAAGGTCAAAGGTTTCGGAAAACATTTGTTTATATATTATGTAACAAGCATGACTGTAAACAAAAACGAGTCTTCACTTCAACACAGTTTTGTTTTGTTTTGTTTTGTTCAGAGACAGAACTGAAATGTGCGAAAAGGGAACTATTAGCAACGCTGAGTGAATATAAAATTAAATGTCCACAATCTACGTACATGTCCCAACTAGGGTCTTAGAGTTTGGGTCAAAATACAACTTTTATAACACATATTCAGCATGAGTTGATCAGAAGTGTCAACATCATCGTTACGCGGAACCGTTGTGATCAGATAAATGAAAAATTAATATTATATGTTTTGATAATTGTAAGCATGGAATGTACACATACCTTCACACCAGCCGTCATAACCCAACACACGAGGTCTTCCTCGTAAGCAATTTTGACCAGAAAGCTTTGCATTGGTTGTCTGCAGTAATATCCGATGTTTGGACTAAGACAACGCTTATATCGAATGTCCATATAATGAACGTCTCGCGTGTCTGGTGCCAGCAGAGACTGAACGCACCCAAGGCGGATCTGTGTGAGTAACGCGACTCGCGAGTACAGTCTATCTGCTGCCCTGATAACGTTCATAGTAATTACAGTCAACGCCATTTTGGGCCGGGATCTACTAAACGTTTATGCAAATGTGAACCAATCAAACCTGAGAGAAGATAACGTGTTTAGACTAACATCTAGTCTCTGAAATACACATATCGTACAGTGAGTGAGTAAGTGAGTTGGGTTTAACTACGCTTTTAACAGTATTCCAGTTATATCGCGGCGTGTCAGCTTAATGTGGGAGGAAAGCCCGAAGTGATGCAGGTCTCAGACGTTTACCACTTCGGTGAAACCCACGAGCACGGGTATGTAGCTGACAAACCTAGAAACATAATCGGGGCGAACCGGGATTCGAACCCACAATCATAGGTTTCTGGCGTGCCCAAGGGACGCAACTCTGCACAGCGAATCGCGGCGCCTTAGACGACTGGGCCACACGTGCCCCCTTTTGTTATTATGTCAGTGCAGAGAGTGAGAGTGTATGTATAATCATATGCCGCTGTTAACAATACACCACAACCGATGACACCAGGAGAGGCTTCACACATTGTACCCATGAGTGGAATCGAACCGTGCCCCCACATATCGTACAAAAACAGGTATTCAATTATCTTAATAAAAATAATATCAAAAGGAGCCCAGAGAATCTCTTCATTTTCATATACATGATACTGTAGTAATCTAGACTTGCCAAACATTATAGACTTGCATGGGCTGTTTTTTATATATTTGTATCAGGGTCTGTAAGACAGACTAATAACGTGTTGTATGCACAAATAAATTATGTTCAATCAATCTAAACCAATATTATTTATAGAATCCATGGTGTATTATATACACCGTACAGGACAAACCTTAGTTCCTCTTGTGGGCCGATGCTACTTATTTTTATCCTGAATGAATGTTTGATATATGCATACAGAGCAAACCCGGAACACAATAGTCATACTACTATAACATAAGCATTTAACAGTTACATTCATTGAAAATGGTCCATTTTAACAAAATATAGCACATTTTGAAATATACTAACAAACAAAAGAAACGCGATTACCATACATGTTAGTTAATATTAAAGAATTACTCATATTCAGATATTAAATTGGTTCCATGCACAAACGAACATAGTGGTATGTTGTGTGAACCAACGCTCATGAACGCATCACATGTGACGTCATAGATCCATGACTCGAGATGCACCATATGTCTCGTGCAGGATTAGCGTGTAAAGTTTGGAAATCACGTGCAGCATATCGTGATAAGAATACAGACACTCTGTGGTAAAGCTTGACCGACTGTTAGTTTTGTCATTAAGTCAGTGAGTGCGTGAGTATGGTTTTACGCCGCTTTTAGCAATATTCCAGCAATATCACGGCGGGGGGTCACCAGAAATGGGCTTCACACATTGTACCCATGTCGGGAATCGAACCCGGGTCTTCGGCGTGACGAGCGAACGCTTTAACCCCTAGGCTACGTGACCGCCCCTTGTCATTAAGTGCAAACATCTCTTCTTAACGTACATACTTCTCTATATGTTTCTATGGTTCGCATTTCTTTGGCGGTGAGTGTATAAGACCTTTGATTAAAAAAATAAATAAATAGACGTTAGTATGTGCGTCCGTGGATTAATTTTCCTTTTTACGGATCCGTTGACCAATAAACTCCGGAGTGTTGAAAAAAAACAAAGTTAATTTTATATCAAATATAAATTCAATATAATTCAATAGATACCTAAGTTATAAGCTTGGTTATTTTTTAAGTTTTAAGCTCACCACAGAGAAAACAACGCTACCCCGCTATCAAACAACGACAGCTATCAATCAATACCCACCCCTCATGGATCATCCCCCTACGGGGAGTATCTCACAGACCGCATAGAACCACCCCTGTAGCACAGGTAGACCTACCCAGGGGGTCCCCACACATCCGCACCCCACCCTTACCGTCGGCGGAGTTGCATCTTATAGCATTCACATCTCACGAGTACTAAGCAGTCGCATCTGTACCCTTGCATGTGGGTCCCCTAACCCCCCCGGGGACGTCTGTATTGGCAAGGGAAACATCAACTTTCAAGTGGAGGGGATTCTCGCGTATGTCGACTATATATCCCGTCATAAGGATTCTTTGTGTCGTCCCTCGAGGCTAAACAGAAGCCGGAGAACCGGCCTGGTTAGAGTAGGTATAAAATCAGATACATAAATCTAATTATACAACATTTGTAACCAAAATATATGGAAATCGTGTTAGCAGACATGGCCTGAACCAGTGATACGTTCTTCGCGTCCCCAGGGAGGTCCAGCTGTAGATTAAGTATGCAGTCTGTATATTGTTGGAGTAGTTGTTGGTGTCTTGAGTGTCTAATCATACATATTGTTAAAATCGACGGAGGGGTGGGGCGGGATTGTTGGTGCTAATTTAAATTAAGTATCCCTTTTGCCGTCGGCTCATCACGCCTGTAACCTCTGATAGAACCAGGGTGAACACTGAACCGAGTGAGTTAGTGTGACATTGCTTAACGCCGAATCAGCAATTCTGAAGTTCTCGATGGCCATAGAATTTCAGGATGAAACTGATTCACAAGATAATGAGTGGGAGAGTCAGTTGGGTGTCTGGTCGTAAATTTTCAACAATATCACAGCGGAAGAAACAGAAAATGATCTCACAATTTACCAATATTGGAACTCGAAACAGGGTTTTAGACGTGACGTGCAAATATTCGTGTTCTAACCGCTTGGCTAACACCCCCCTCAAAGGGCAGCAAAGAGTCAACAGGTTCGGAATGTGAGGGTTCTACTGAAGGCAATTTTGATAGCAAGTTATATAGTATGTAATTCGACTTAGAAAATAAGTATATGAATGATGAACATTGGCATGATGGCCCTTGGTACCAACAAATGGTATTCGTCACGATGAGAGTTTTATTCTTCATCAATAATTTTGACATCAGCACATTTGTACCTCATATCTTCTGTGCCGCGATCGACTCATGGCATCAATGACGATATGGTGTTTATTCGCCATTTCATTTAAATGTTCTTAAATGCGAAAACATGGCTATCAGTGACACGCTGTAGCTTGATACAAAGACCAACCCACATCACTGGCATGTACTCTATGTCACGGAGAACACTGCTTTCAACAGAAGAACATTTGTTTCAGACGTGTCTTTTTGGTTATGAAATGTCTCACCCTCTTCACCTCCCCAGCTTTACGTTTTCCGCTTCCCATGACTTGCGTGAAACCACCCGTCATTCCCAACTACTTGTTTAAAGTCTGAAACAAATCTCGACAAGTCATATTTCTAATTGCCTGTCGTTATACTTAGACAGTCTTTCCTTGAACCACGCCATCCGTTCCAATATTCGACTCAAAATCAAAATATTCGCGAGGACTAATAGTTATCCAACTTGCATCCCCGCCCTTCCCCATCTTATCCATCCAATACATCGACTTCTCCCTCCTCACCAACCACTTTTAATCCCCCTTATAACCTACAACTCACAACTCCTCCCCACAAACACCAGTTCTTCCCCTTTTCACCCCAACACTAATTCCACACCACGCTACCCGGAGAACTCCACCATACACCCCTAACCCACATGACTCCTCCTTACAACACACCAGCTCTTCCTTTCTTCTCCCTCGTCAGTCCACAACAAGCAGATTAACATCCAGACACATCTGTAAAGATGCGGTAATAGGAACCACTGTCGCTAGCTGAAGACAGATGTCAGAGAGTAAAGCCAAATAAATAAACCCCGATTCTGTAATATTGTTATTCTTTGCCTGTTTCCCGCGGCCCAATTCACAGAGTTTAAAGGAACTATTTTTGGTAAATTTGATACTCAATTGACGTCACAAGTCTTTCAGTGTGTCATTTGGTGGTGACAAGCTTTTCCTTGTTATCATCCGCTTCTGTATCCGCATTGTTTTCCTCTCAAGACAGAATGATTCATTCAGAGAATTACACCAGACTGCGAACCCTTTTCCCACCGTATCAAGGAATGGTAGAACTCTACGCAATGCCAAAGAGACCATTGGCACAACCAGATGTGATATAAGTTCACGTAACGTTAAACACCAAGAACTTCTTACCGTTTGGTACGAATACCACGTGTACTTCAAAATTGTGTCAACAGAAACAAATAAATTAACTTAATGATTTAAAATATCAATTAAAACTGGACAATAAGATCAATGTTAAAAGCTTAATTACTGACACGATCTAGCGCAAAGATTACATGCAATTGTTACAGGCACTTTTAAGTCAAATTTTTCCATTAACATTTAGAGAATAAAATGTGTGAGAAAATAAAACTAAATAGAATTGCGATTAACTTCCTGCTACATTGCAGATCACCGTGTATAAACGTTAGCAACCCACCAAGTCACCCGATGACCGACTATAGACGTCTTAGACGTAATACACTCGATGCCCAGCCACACAGTAAGCAATATCACTAATATCTCGCACCGATATCTCCTGTACATTGTCCGCGGCCGACACCCGAGACAATGAAAACCATCTGACCTTGTACCTCCCAGCTTACCCATCTACAGTGCAGTGAGGTGCTCAACAGGTAGTCGACTGGCGTCGAGGTAAAACGAACCAAATAGACATGCGTTCACGTTATGTAAAAACGCGTCTGAGAAAGCAGTGTATACGGCTGGAGGGAAATTAACCCTTGATTCTCCTCATGATATATTGTCACTGTACCTGCAGTCGAGATCCTCCACAGTCTTGTGATAACCTATTTCTCCACGACCCCTGCTACACGAGGTATATCATGCTATTTTATCCCGCAGGTAAATACAAAACAACGTACCTGGAACAGATGACCATTATGACGTCACAGTGTTGACCGTACACGTCACCTTCAAGCTCTGTCAAACGGCGCGCGAGACGTCTCAATACGTCTTCCTGTTCGTCTACTCCGACTGAACGTTGTGTGGTGGCCTGTGCCATTCCGTGTGTTCTCGATGAACAGGGCGATTAGTCATAACAGGACTCTACAACCAGCCTGCTTGGGCTAGCCGAAGAAGCGGAGCTCCAACGGTATATGCTACCAATTATGTATAGGCGCTCTGCCAAAACGCCCCGCAACTCACAATGGTAGCATCTTCACATCTCGCTCCCTTGCTACATCTTCGATCTCACTTGTTACATATTAACCACATCAAAGACACAAATGGCTGTCCTACAATATTGGATGGTATCGGTAGTCTTAGGAAGAACGACGTCTTTGGGAAATACTTCAGCACCTGTCTCTCCACTATACACAATATACGCTCGTGTCTGTTCAGATATATCTCATAGGTTCTGTCTTACCTGCCGTGGGGCATCTTGTTTGGTGTGAACCTAGACAAGGAAGAACGTGCAGACTCCTAACGACAACAGTTACAGCGACAGCGTTTCCACAGGGAGACGACCAGACAGCGTGGAGGAATACCAGGGGATAATACGGTCTTATCACCCCGCGAGATGGAGTAAGAATGGTAATGTCGGGGGTCGCATTTGACAACTCTCCAAACAAAACACTCAACAGGCACGCCCGTATTACTTTCGTCACTTATCATATTTAACTTTTATAGTTTATTATTTGTCTAAAGAAACACAGTCTTTAGGGGGTCACGCAAAACGTCGGTTCTTGGCGTGTGTAGTATTGTGTGTACCGATAACGTGCCTCACATCCAGAAGGGGATAGGAAGGTTCAAAGTACGAGTTGGCGTGGCAACATTAAATACAATTTAGACTTTTACTCAACAGCAATTCCCAGCCCATACAGTACGACTAGGTTTGGCGGCTTGATTCTTCAAGCTCATAAGGAGTGAGTGAGTGAGTATGGCTTTACGCCGCTTTTAGCAATATTCAAGCAATATAACAGCGGAGGACACAAGAAATGGGCTTCAAACATTGTAACTATGACGGGAAGCGAACCCGGGTGTTCGGCGTGACGAGCGAACGAATTTAACCACTAGGCTACCCGACCGCCCCCAGCTCTTAAGGAAGTAAGCTGCTTCAACTTTGATGTTCAAAAAGGTCAAAATGAATATACTTTTACGCCGCTCTTAATTTTTAAGTCACATCACGAAAGAGGACACACAGTATACCCTTCTGGAATAGAACAGGTATTCATGACGGGCAATACATTAACCACTTAGCTACCCTACTGCCCTTAAGGTCAAGATAATACTGTTTAACAATAAGACGATATAACTCATGAAGGTGAACATGGGGTGTTATTTTGTAATGACCTTGACACAAGTTAGTAAATCCTAATCTGTGACCTTGGCCTTGACACGAATGTCTCATATGTTACCGATCAATGATGCTTTAAATTGTTATTTGGTTTCGTTTCTGCTAATTCAAGTCTCTAATGGCATATACAGATGTGACTAACTGCCTCGACAGAACAAAAAAAAAGTTAGACAAAATAATCCAGTTTCCATCCAATATTCCAGAGAGGATATCGGAGATAAGACGCTTCGCCTTGGCGTAATTTACATGTGTATGATATACCAGTTACTTGATGTGCAATACAGTTCACTACAGACCAACCTTGAAGAAACCGGCCTCAGATCTTGCTTTCATAAATATTCTGTAATCACCTTCCGGCAAATTATGCTTGATGATTTCCCGCCACCCTGCTTTGGCGGGAGACTTAACAAGGTGCAGCGTGCGGCGCCACCTGTCGAGCTTCCCACGGCGTATTGACAAAGTGGAGATATACGAGCTACGATCACAGGGTTCTGATACATACATCTCCGCGTCCACATCCTGGAGGCCTCCCCGCAACTGCTCAGCTTGTCGAGAATCTCCGTACGTCAATTGTTTCATCATCTATCGGAACATCATTCGGAACAGACGATTGTCTCTTTTTCACTCTCGATCACGGAATGTGACCTGATATTCGAATGATATTTTGTCTTTGGATAATAACAAATTTAATCATGAATTACCCTGGGACATATACATTATAGCTCAACGTCACTGTATGGAAACCACTTGGGGATTCGGGAGTAATATTGATCCTTTTAACCTATGACTGTCGTACGAGGCGACAACGTTAACGTGGACCGAGTCGTCAGATTTGGTATCCTGGTTGATCAATCACTGGTTTGTCTAAGCCAGTTTAGATTTTTTTACATTTTGTTTGTTTGTTTGATGTGTAACGCCGCACTCAGCAATATTCCAGCTATATGACGGCGGTCTGTAAATAATGGAGTCTGGACCAGACAATCCAGTCTATATGAAGGTAGACTAGTTTCGAAAAGTAGCAAGTTTGATTCACGTTATTTAAAACCGACATGGTCTGAAGCCTCAAATTGAATGATACAAGGAACCCTCGTTAGACCGGATGCCGTTAATCCGAACACCTAGCAGTCCGGACGAATACCGATGGGAACGTTTACATGTACACGGGCATATCGAATCATACTCACAATTCGTGAATCCGGACACTACCGTTCACTTTAACGGGGTTCAACTTTATATAACATTCTAGGTGATGCTTAATTCCCCTCAATACAACTTCTGACAGACACGTGTCAATCATTACAATGTCTGACTGACACACGTCGATAACTACAATGTCTGACTGACACGCGTCAGTAAGTACAACAGTTACTACTTTCTAACACAAGGCAATTACACAACAATTACAACGTCCGACAGAAGGAGGCCTATAATTCCAACGCCCGACTGACCCATCTGATTGTCACAAGTCAATAATTCCAAACTCGACGGACTAACGTCTAACTCACTAAAATTATATAA
Source organism: Haliotis rufescens (assembly GCF_023055435.1). Taxonomy (NCBI): domain Eukaryota; kingdom Metazoa; phylum Mollusca; class Gastropoda; order Lepetellida; family Haliotidae; genus Haliotis; species Haliotis rufescens. The sequence continues at coordinate 14,848,020 of NW_025963802.1, forward strand.
TTTCATCGTCTGGCTGAGACAAAACAATAACTCCAATGTCTGACTGACACAAGTTAATAACTACAACGTCTGACTGACACACGTCAATCACTACAATGTCTGACTGACACAAGTCAATCACTACAATGTCTGAGTGTCGCAAGTCAATCACTACAATGTCTGACTGAAACACGTCAATCACTACAATGACTGAGTGTCGCAAGTCAATCACTACAATGTCTGACTGACACAAGTCAATAACTACAATGTCTGACTGACACAAGTCGGTTATTACAATGTCTGACTGACACATGCAACAACTACAATGTCTGACTGACACAAGTCAATCACTACAATGTCTGAGTGTCGCAAGTCAAGCACTACAATGTCTGACTGAAACACGTCAATCACTACAATGACTGAGTGTCGCAAGTCAATCACTACAATGTCTGACTGACACAAGTCAATCACTACAATGTCTGACTGACACAAGTCAATAACTACAATGTCTGACTGACACATGCAACAACTACAATGTCTGACTGACACAAATCAATAACTACAATGTCTGATTGAAACAAGTCAATAACTACAATGTCTGACTGACACACGTCAATCATTACAACGTCTGACTGTCACGCGTCAATCACTACAATGTTTGACTGACACACGTTAATAACTACAATGTCTGACTGACACAAGTCAATCACTACAATGTCTGACTGACACAAGTCAATAACTAAAATGTCTGACTGACACAAATCAATCACTACAATGTCTGATTGACACAAGTCAATAACTACAATGTCTGATTGACACATGCAACAACTACAATGTTTGACTGACACAAATCAATAACTATAATGTCTTACTGTCACAAGTCAATAACTACAATGTCTGACTGACACAAGTCAATAACTACAATGTCTGACTGACACAAGTCTATAACTACAATGTCTGACTGACACAAGTTAATAACTACAATGTCTGACTGACACAAGTCGATCACTACAATGTCTGACTGACACATGCAACAACTACAATGTCTGACTGACACAAATCAATAACTACAATGTCTGACTGACACAAGTTAATAACTACAATGTCTGACTGACACAAATCAATAACTACAATGTCTGACTGACACAAGTCGATCACTACAATGTCTGACTGACACATGCAACAACTACAATGTCTGACTGACACAAATCAATAACTACAATGTCTGATTGAAACAAGTCAATCACTACAATGTCTGACTGACACATGCAACAACTACAATGTCTGACTGACACAAATCAATAACTACAATGTCTGACTGACACAAGTTAATAACTACAATGTCTGACTGATACAAGTCGATCACTACAATGTCTGACTGACACAAGTCTATAACTACAATGTTTGACTGACACAAGCCAATAACTACAATGTTTGACTGACACACGTCAATCACTACAATGACTGACTGACACAAGTCAATCACTACAATGTCTGACTGTCACACGTCGGTAATTTCAATGCCCGACTGACACCCGTCGATAATGACAATGTTTGACTGACACAATTCTATAATTCCTATGTCTCACTGACACACGTCAAGAATTACAATGTCTGACTGGAATATTTCAATAACCAAAATGTCTGACTGACACAAGTCGATATTAACAACATCTGACTGACACAAGTAAGTAATTACGATGTATGGCTGACACACGTCAATATTTACAATGTCTGCCTAGCAAAATAATTACAATGTCTGACTGACACAATTCAATAATTCCAAATTCAACAATTGAAATTCTGTCCCTCTTAGACTGCCTTAATGGGATATCGCTCATTGTGACGCAAAAGATATGACGTCACAGTCGTATATACAAAAGCGCCAGATTCCAAGCTCGCTGTTGTCCCCAAAACTTTAAATACAATCTCTTTGTTGATTCCTATCGTGTTTTCTGCACGAAGTGTATTGCCACACATCCTTTGAATTTTGTAGTAACCGTAACTTTGCATTTTGTAACCTGTAATTGTAGGTATAATTATTTAAATACGCCTACCGACAATGACTGAAAAAAAGTACTATTCTATGAATATTAGCTTCCACGGCGATGCGGCCACAAGAGGGAGTTCATTGTGATTTAATAGCCTCAGATTGACCAATCAGAATCGAGTAATTTCCAGATTCATGGTAGAATCTAATGCAATCTTTCAAAATGTTCATACAATTAAGAGAATCGGGATGTGGCTATGCAAGATGTTCCTAGTTTACTGCTTGACAGTAACCAATACATCTAACTGGTCGTTATTCCATGTGTATAGGGTTCCTGTACATCCCATTTTCACAGGTAATCAAAGCATAAAGCGGTAATAAAGTATGTTTCATCTCCCCCAGTGTTGCAACAAGACACTAGAGAAATGTGTATTCACTTTCGTAAGGCGTCCATGGCTAACTACCGATACGGCTACCGACGGCGCTTAATGAGCGCAGCATTAAACATGCGTACTATTCCAAAGCGATGTATTTTCCATAAAACAACCATCTTTCTAAACGAATGTACTTTGGAGTAAGACGAAGTTGTTTTTTTCTTTCGGAAACTGAGTATCTGTACAGTGCCAGATTGTGACTGGTAATTATCATTTTTTTGCCAACATTAGCTCATTTCGATCTTACATACATGAACGTCTACACATGAGGCCGACTCGCCTGAACACGACGGTTGATGCGTCGGTTCAGCCAAATGTAACAATAAGAGTCGTCGTTTAGGCGCAATACATACATTGTTCAACTATAACAAATACACTGTATTTATATGTAACTAATATTTAAGGGTACAGCCCTAGGGAACCAGGTTTGGATATATAATTATAAAACACGTTAAGGATCGTCCGAATAACAGATGACAGATGAGTTGTACTAATATGACAGAATCGGGAGATCCTTAACATTAACATTAACATCCTTAAAGTAGTATGGGTTCCCATCAATCTATTGATCGTAGAAAAGTGTAGTCAAGCTTGTTACCTTGACTGAGGGCGTGTCCCAAGAGCTTGGATGGTTGCTTATATTTTTAATATTGGTTTGTGTGGCCCAGATTCTATTACGTACAGGCTGGATATGTTATAGCTTGATTACTTCTAAACAAAACGACCGCCTCCGTGGTCTAGTGGTAGAGCGTACGATCGGAGAGAGGAAGGTCTGGGTTTCGATCCCCGGCTGCGTCATACCAAAAGACGTTAAAAGATGGTACTTGTTGTTACTCTGCCTGGCGCTTGGCATAAAGAGGCTAAAACAAGGACTGGTCGGCTCGGAGTCAGTATACTGTGTCTGAGATGGGTGTTCTTGTTAAACTTCAGCATGGAATCTCAGTGGGCTAGCACTATAAAAATCGGCATTAATCCGGACTAGTACACGCAGCCACACACACGTGCATGCACGTCGCTATGTGTGTGTAATAATCTGTACCGCGACGTTAAACCCCATTTCACCTCATCCTACCTCACCTTAATACAAATTAATCATTCAATCATTCAAAAGTACCTCAATACTATGGGAATCAATACTCGGAAACTATTATACTTGACCATATCATCTGTTCGCGTTTATACAATCATTGGCATTGGCGACCCAGTCGTCTAAAGCTCTGCAGCTGGCATTGCATGATCGTGGCTTTCGAATCCCAGATTCTCACTATTGTGTTTTTTCTTACAAAGAGTGATAATTCAAATCAAAGGCACCAGCAACCATACCCGTACCCGTCTGTTTCACAAGTAAAACAGTAAAAAAAAAAAACCTGCCTCACTTCGGGCTTTCCTCCCACATGAAGCTAACACGCTGTGACATAACTGAAATAATGTTCAAGTCTGCGTTAAACCCAACTCACTCACACATTTATACAAGTAACATAAGTTACCATTCCAAACTACCATTGTCACTGACCCACATACACACATAACACAGAACACGTACTTACATTTGCTCCAGTGAATACAACAAACTTATCACCGCTCGTGAACGTTTTTCAACACGGCGCCGTTTCACAAGGCAACCTGTCTTCGCCGTCTCTTCTCCTTCATTACCCTCGCAGTAACGGGGACCGCTCTACCTGAGCCTTGTGACGTTATATGACGTCTTTGAAGCGTCACTTGACCACTGACCCAGCAAATTGATTGAAGAGCTCAGGCAACTGACCAATCAGCATCGTTTAAATACTATGTCTAACGTATATTACAAATTACGGTGTTTTTAGTGCAAGACGCAAAGAAGTAGACAAGCGTGAAGGTAAATAAGGTGATTCATATTAATTACCGTCTTTTGTAGGTTACAGCAACCGACACATGTTACCTTGTCATATATTAGTGCATGTCGAAAGTTTCCTATGTAACAATAGCAATGTCATAAGGCCATACAAAAAACATGATATTATTCATCTTCTCGTTGCCGCTAACTTTGTTGCTAATTAACCTGAATTCAAGCTTATTTTGTTTAATAAATGCGTTCCATGAAGACATAACAGTTCATAAAAGAGTTGTGTTATAATCATTAATGATGATATATATCCACTCAACCCAATTTATGTTTAATAGCAGGTGTGGAAAAAGGAGACTTTTTGAAGAGTTCGCTCAGGGCGAAGACGGGTTGGAATTACATACCTGGTACAATGTTTGAAGCCCTCACGTAGTTACCCATGCCGTGTTATTGCTGGGATACTGCTAACATCATACTCACTCACTCACTCAATCCACCCGGACCGTGGTAGAGTAGAGTAGTGGTAGAGCGTCCGCCCGGAGAGCGGAAGGTCCGGGGTTCGATCCCCGGCCGTGTCATACCAAAAGACGTTAAAAGATGGTACTTGTTGTTACCCTGTCTGGCGCTCGGCATTAAGGGGCTCAAACAAGGACTGGTCGGCTCGGAGTCAGTATACTGTGTCTGAGTGGGGTATTCATGTTAAACTGCGGCATGGTATCTCAGTGGGCTAGCACTATAAATCGGCATCAGTCCGGACTAGTACAAGCAGCCACACACACACGTACATGCACGTCGCTATATAAGTGCAAAAATCTTGGACGCGACATTAAACCAAGTTTCACCTCACCTCACAATCCAACCACACTCTCACTCACTCACTGGCGCTTTCTCTGGTACATGGGATTAAGGGGATAAAACAAGGACTGGTCGGCTCGGAGTATACTGAGTGGGTGCGGCATGGTATCTCAGGGAGCGAGCACTATAAAACCGTCATTAGTCCGGACTAATACAAATCTTACTGGCTTGGGTTGTCGATCCGTTTGTTTGTCTCTTTCTCTGTTTGTATGTCTCTTTCAAACTGTCGATCTGGGTCTGTCTGTCCATCCCTGATTACGTACGTCTATTTGTCTCTCTCTCTCTCTCTCTCTCTCTCTCTCTCTCTCTCTCTCTCTCTCCATAAGTGACTATGTCCGTCTGTCTGTTTCACTGTATGACTCTGTATATCCATCTCACTGACTTCGTTTGTCTGTATGTCTCTCTCTCTCTCTCTCTCTCTCTCTCTCTCTCTCTCTCTCTCTCTCTCTCTCTCTCTGTGTCTCTCTCTCTCTCTGTCTCACTCTCCATAAGTGACAATGTCCGTCTGTCTGTTTCACTGTATGACTCTGTATATCCATCTCACTGACTTCGTTTGTCTCTCTCTCTCTCTCTCTCTCTCTCTCTCTCTCTCTCTCTCTCTCTCTCTCTCTCTCTCTCTCTCACTCACACACCCACACACACATACTCTTCAACACGACTTTAAACCCCATTTCACCTCACCTTAATTGTCGTATATCCTGTCGCTAACACATAATTAACTCACATTAGAAAGTAAATTTTTTTTGGCAAATAACATCCTCTATAAATGACGTTAAATATGATATGAAATATTCAGTGCTTGCTGCTCCGATTATATTTGATATCCCTGCCTTAATAACTCCTCCATCAAGCTGGTTCGCTTACGTTTTATTTCCCGGCAAGTAGTTTATTATGATTGTTTTCTTGCATGCCAAGTCCGTCTCTGCGGATATAGTAATGCGCAGGTCGTGGCGGGACGACACAGAGCCGTGCATATCAAGAACTCGAAACTAGAAACGAGGCTGTATCACAACTCGTGGTCCTCCTATAGTTGAAAGATTTTAGGGTGTTGGTTAATCGAAGAGGATATTCGGTATACTTAATACCGTTAGACGGCGTTAAAAATAAAAAAAATAAACCTTTTGCTCAAAATAAAACCAGGCAGTTTCTCTATTCATCAAGTGAAAATGTTATTGAAGTATTTCTGCCCGTATTTGTTTTCTCTGCGTCGTTACACCCATTTTAAAATAGGTGAAGAAAGAGACGATTGCACATGTGAGGCCTGGGGTGATCTGACTTTTTTATATTTTAACCAATCTGTATACACACACCTTTGCACTCTACATAAGTAATATTTTCTATGATATTAACATATATTGATAAACAGCAGCGTAAACCTTTCTCGTCAGGATTGTTTTTTTATTGTATTTTCAAATGTCAATTGACATCCTTAACACTTAATGTGATCAGATAACTATTTTCATGTATTTCGTGGGAAATGCATCGACATCGACACCACCAACTCCCACGTTCACGATGACGCCCACGACAGCGGAAACACTGGGAATCACCACCCAGCCCTTGAAACTGCACCCGGCACGTGCTCAAATCGAGAAGTGTTCATTGGCATTGGTATTGGCATCCCACCTACCAAACAAGTGTCCTTAAAACGGCATTCACTATCAAGTACCAACCCAAAGTACTGCTTTACACCCGCTGACCGCCTCCGTGGTCTTGTGGTAGAGCGTCCGCCCGGAGAGCGGAAGGTCCGGGGTTCGATCCCGGGCCGCGTCATACAAAAAGACGTTAAAAGATTGTACTTGTTGTTACCCTGTCTGGCGCTCGGCATTAAGGGGCTAAAACAAGGACTGGTCGGCTCGGAGTCAGTATACTGTGTCTGAGTGGGGTATTCATGTTAAACTGCGGCATGGTATCTCAGTGAGCTAGCACTATAAATCGGCATCAGTCCGGACTAGTACAAGCAGCCACACACACACATACACGTGCATGCACGTCGCTATATAAGTGCAATAATCTTGGACGCGACGTTAAACCCAATTTCACCTCACCTCACCTTTACACCCGCTACACCACCTGACACCACTCTGCGCCACTTCAAAACATCCAGACTGTATTTTTGTTAAGCGACGCACTATTCCAGCTGAGTGAGTTGGGTTCAACGCCGCTTTTAACAGTATTCCAGTCATATCGCGGCGTGTCAGCTTAATGTTGGAGGAAAGCCCGAAGTGATGCAGGTTTAGACGTTTACCACTTCGGTGAAACCCACGAGCACGGGTATGGTGCTGACAAACCTAGAAACATAATCGGGGCGAACCGGGATTCGAACTCACAATCATGGGTTTCTGGCGTGCCCAAGGGACCCAACTCTGCACAGCGAATCGCAGCGCCTTAGACGACAGGGCCACCCGTGCACCCTCCAGCTGAATGACGTCGCTCTATAGACATTGTATCGACGAAGCAGACCAGGCACCATATGCTTTAGCCATGTCTCATGCCGTGAGGGTTGAGTGACTGAGTGAGTATGGTTTTACGCCGCTTTTAACAATATTTCAGCAATATTCCAGCAATATCACGACGGGGGACACCAGAAATAGATTTCACATATTCTACCCCTGTCGAGAATCGAACCCGGATCTTCGGCGTGACGACCGAATGCATTAACCACTAGGCTACCCGACCGCCCCTCATGCCGGAAAGGTACTATGGTATGTAGTTAACTAAGACACTCTTAGAGACTCTAAGACTCTAAGAGTCTGACCATCCTAACCATGAAGTGGCTTCTAACGACGAGGTTGCTGAGGGGAGAAGTGTGGTGCAGTCGTCTAGGGTGCCACAATTCGCTGTGCAGAAGTTGTGTCCCTTGGATACGCCAGGAACCTATGATTGGGGGTTCGAATCCCGGTTCGCCCCGATTTCTAGGTTTGTCAGCAACCATATCCGTGCTTCTGGTTTTATCAAAGTGGTATAAATACCTAAGACCTGCATTACCTCAGGCTTTCCCCCAACATTAAGCTGACACGCCTTGATATTACTGGAAGACTGTTCCAAATGGCGTTAAACCCAACCCTCACTCACTCACAAGGTTGCTGGGGAAGTATTCTAACCCAGGATCACGACACTTCAGGCCTCAAGATCTTTGGTGAATACAATCTAACCTGATCAAACTCTCATGATCCAAACCTCATGATCCAAACTTCATGATCCAAAAGTTAGGCCTGAAACAAGCACTTACTTTATGATCCAAATTAAGTGAGTGGCGGGTGCTATGGTAGAGCGGGACATGCTTAACCTTTTCGCTAAGGGGCGCCGGGTAGCCTAGTGGTTAAAGCGTTCGCTCGTCACGCCGAAGTCCTGGGTTCGATTCCCGACACGGGTACAAATTGTGAAGCCCATTTCTGGTGTTCCCAACCAAACCGTGATATTGCTAGATTATCGTTAAAAGCAGCGGAAAATCAAACCCACTCACTCCCCTTTTCGCTAACTGGTGTCATCATTGATTTTAGTGATCCATTTTTATTTTTTATCACTATTTTACTTTTAACGCCCAACGATATCTGTTTCGGTAGATAATCGAGTATGATTATTCTATGGCGAGGACGTTTTATATTTCTCCTAAAAACAATGTAACCTATCACAACAGAGCCTCGCTGAAGTAGGGAGCTACATCGTCCCGGGCGTACAATCAGGAAACGTGGCACCACGACAGCATTGTGAATGTGGAACAGTTACGTTAACAAACAGCGCGACTTCATATGGACCACTTTGTTGTCACATGGGTTGAACTCTCCGCAGTCAGAGAATGTGTCTCATATTGGCAGCTTTCATTAACCCTCTCAAGCATGACAACAGGAACGAGGAACGTGGCAAGTCGGGCTTGTTTTATCGGCAATAGCTCCATACAGTGTTGTATTTCACCTAATACATAACACGTGTACTATAATGAAGTAGATATATGTAAAAAGTGACATTTGGAAGATAATTTGATTAACACTATGGAACCATGCGGTTATTTCGGCAGCAGGAAAACTCATCTACCATAATCATATAAAAACGTTACACATACGTTTCTCAGTTTTCGTTAAGGGATTCTTGGTGGCCCAGTCATCTGAGGTGCCGGAATTCCCTGTGCAGAGTTGCGTCCTTGGGATACGCCAGAAACCTATGATCGTGGGTTTGAATCCCGATTCGACCTGATTATGTGTCTAGGTTTGTTAACAGCATACTCGTGGGTTTCACCTAAGTGGTAAGCGTCTCAGACCTGCATCACTTCGGACTTTCCTCCCACATCAAGCTGACACAGTATAATATATAATACGTAATATTGTTCAAAGCGGCGTTAAACCTAACTCACTCACTCGCTCCTGGAGGAGGACCCATTCCGTTCCTTATACCTGGTGATGTTCCCCAAGGTACCTGTGACACATGGTGCTGAGGTTGGAGCATCCCCAGTAACAGTGAGTGAGTATGGTTTTACGCCGCTTTTAGCAATATTCCAGCAATTCACGGCGGGGGACACCAGAAATGGGCTTCACACACCGTACCCATATCGGGAATCGAACCCGGGTCTTCGGCGTGAAAAGTGAACGCTTTAACCACTAGGCTACACCCCCCCCCCCCCCCCCCCCCTTGACACGTGGACAGACTGACGCGAGTAGACTTTGACAGGTGGACAGAGGGACGTGTGTATCACTTTCTCGGGTGCAAGATCTTCACACTCCATAAACATACGTATTTATTTTATTAGATATGAATCCAACTCTAAATGCCACAATAACTTGTTGCAATTGATATTGCAGCGAGGCGGACATAAAATCATGTCATTCAATGAAAAAACAGCGTGTCAAAGTGTCCCTGGTGTGGTGGTTGCGACACAGTTTCAGCTTGAAGTATATATAAACATATCTCTGTGTTGGTTTGAGATACATATATATATGTTAACGTGACGACCAGCAATATACAGAGTAACAGTCTGTTTGTGTTGGAGTTGACAAGGCAACCGGGCAATGCTGTATTGAAGTAGACACGACAACCAGCCAATGTTGCATTGAGAGTAGACACGACAACCAGCCAATGCTGTATTGAGAGTAGACACGACAACCAGCCAATGCTGTATTGAGAGAAGACACGACAACCAGCCAATGATGTATTGAGAGAAGACACGACAACCAGCCAATGATGTATTGAGAGAAGACACGACAACCAGCCAATTCTCTTTTGAGAGAAGACACGACAACAAGCCAATGTTGCATTGAGAGTAGACACGACAACCAGCCAATGTTACATTGAGAGTAGACACGACAAACCAGCCAATATTGTATTGAGAGTAGACACGACAACCAGCTAATGTTGTATTGAGAGTAGACACGACAACCAGCCAATGTTGTATTGAGAGTAGACACGACAACCAGCTAATGCTGTATTGAGAGTAGACACGACAACCAGCCAATGTTGTATTGAGAGTAGACACGACAACCAGCCAATGTTACATTGAGAGTAGACACGACAAGCAGTAAAAGTTGTATTGAGAGTAGACACGACAACCAGCCAATGTTGTATTGAGAGTAGACACGACAACCAGCTAATGCTGTATTGAGAGTACTATAGAACCGGCGTGAATTCGGACTAGTACAGGCAGCCACACAGAGAGGTACATGCACGTCACTGGAATAACACTGAGCGATGCGTTAAACCCCCTTTCACCTCTCCTCATCTCAAAAGCCTGGTTGTTGTTTAAATGACCATATTCAACAGTCAGCCAACATGTAAGCGAAATACAATTCTTATTGAGTTGCATAACTGCTGATGTGGCATCTATCACTGTTCACTCACTCACTCAGCGGGCGAGGTCGTAAAGTCGTCACTACCGCGTTGTGATTAGCGGAACATTTTTCTCCGAGGAGGTAAACTTCAGCAGCAGGGAAGCAGAAGGGAGCCATATCTTCCTACAAGAGCTATGTTTTAGGTGCACCTGCTGAACTCGCAGATGGTTTCAAATTAGAAGAACGCGGACGAACTGACGCAAATAAGATATCTTATATGAAGCTAGAAGATTGTACTACATAAACACTGAAGCGTAACCTGTAATTCGACCTTCTGTCGGTCGTTATTGCAAAATGAAAAGGTCAATTCAGCACTAACATCTTTGGAAGTAGTTGTAAGGAAATAGGACCACGTAACGACATTGCGCAAAACGTTACTCATTCAAAGGGGGATAACTCTATCTCTTTCTCATGTTGACCTCATGTGGTGATTGTCATCAAACAAAAGTAGACGTAATCGTATGCTAGCCCGTCAGTTAAGATATATCTACTCTAAGTAGGAGATACACTCATTGGGTTTAAAATGCCTTGGGGGATTTAATAAAGAGCAAATCGAGATTCCTATCTTACCCGTGGTGTTCTGAAGAGGGAAATGGAGAGGTTAAGATGTGACCTTTGACAACCTTGATGTCCCTTCGAGGGTGTGGCCGGAATTGGAATGTAGGCCTGGCTTTGATATCGAGAATGTCAAGACAGACGCACGCTGGTTGAAGGATGACATTTCTCGCTCCATCAAGAATTGTTTGGTTTGAAATATATTTGTGTACTTTTCGTTGTCCGAGAACTAACCCAGGCCCCACCTTCAGGTTAAGCTTCTGAAACTTCAATCGTCAAAGTAAGCCAGAGAAAGTATAAATAATGAAATCTCGAGACGGCTGTTGGATCTTCAGAACGAGAAAGGAACGTGACGTCATTCCCTTCAGACAAGGCCTTTAGGGCAGTGGAGAAATATCCGTCTATAGCATATCTTTGCAGGACGCACAAAACCATGAATTATAAGATTATTTCCGAACTAGTTTATACATTAAGAATAGATTTATTCACGTATTTACTTATTTGTTTCACTTTTTTATTCCTTGAATCAATAACAGTTATATTTAGGCCTAAAGTTCATTACGGGATATTTCTCTGAACAGCGTCTGGCTGTAAATATGCGTATTGAAGCGTTCTGGTTTAAGATATGATGATTTCACAACGATGTTCAGAACTCGGCTGGTTCATCTCAACGTTCTCTACAGTGCTATACAACTAAAGATACGGCTGCAGAGCTCGTAGACGAAGCTAGTGCACACTACCGTAATCAGACGCGACCAGAATGAGGCGTATTGCAAAAACCTATCCAGACAATATGGGTAGACGCAACACGCCAAACGAGAAGCGAAAACTGGCGGAAAAACTTACTGGCGCCCACCTTTGCCTTTGTTTGAGAAATTAGAAAGTGAAGACAGTGGAAGTGAAGCGGTACCCTGAGCGGAATACCACACGCAGAGCACGGGGTGGGGGAGGGGGGAGGGGGTGGCACAGCATAGAAGATGTATTTATTGTCACTGTGCTTCCAAAGAGCGGGAAACGGCGGTAAGTGTTTGTGGGGTTTGGGAGGACAATAGGCATTAAATCACTATAGGGCACATCTTTGTGTGTAAAAATAAACGCCAATGCAAGAGAATAACCAGTCTAGATTTTCCATCCAAACAGATTCCAACGGGCGTCAAAGGCAAACTAGCGGTGAACATTATATAAAAGGATCACTAAAAACCAATGATGACACCAAGTGTTCGCGATAAGGGTATGCGTGTCCTGTACTACCGGAAGCACCCACCACTCACACAAAATGCATAAAAGAATTCTTTTTTTTTGTCTGACGCCGCACAGCAGTACTCCAGCCATGCGGGGGGGGGGGGGGGGGGGGGCGCACGGGTGGCCCAGTCGTCTTAAGCGCCACGATTCGCTGTGCAGTGTTGCGTCCCTTGGGATACGCCAGAAACCTATGATTGTGAGTTCGAATCCCAGTTCGCCCCGATTATGTTTCTAGGTTTGTCAGCACCATACCCGTGCTCGTGGGTTTCACCGAAGTGGTAAACGTCTGAGACCTGCACCGGGCTTTCCTCCCTCATTAAGCTGACACGCCGCGATATGATTGGAATACTGTTAAAAGCGGCGTTAAGCCAAACTCACTCACTCCAGCCATGCGATGGCGGCCTGTAAACCAGAAAATCAAGTGATGGACCAGAAATCCATTCACAAGGTTAAACTTTTAGTGATATGGTTGAAATTAAAACGATTTGGTAATTTTGAATTACGTCAACTGTGTACAAGTGTAAAGATTCTTATGCTTAACTTATAAGTAAAGAAAAAACGTTTAAGAAATATGTTGGATTTGAAAAACAGGCAAAAACCTCACCTTATGTGGGTGTGGAGGGTTAGGCATAATTACGTCAAATGTTTTACCGTAATAACTGGACCGCCTCCGTGGTCTAGTAGTAGAGCGTCCGCCCGGAGAGCGGAAGGTCCGGGGTTCGATCCCCGGCCGCGTCTTACCAAAATACGTTAAAAGATGGTACTTGTTGTTACCCTGTGTGGCGCTCGGCATTAAGGGGCTAAAACAAGGACTGGTCGGCTCGGAGTCAGTATACTGTGTCTGAGTGGGGTATTAATGTTAAACTTCGGCATGGTATCTCAGTGAGCTAGCACTATAAATCGGCAGCCACACACACGTGCATGCACGTCGCTATATAAGTGCAATAATCTTGGACGCGACATTAAACCCCATTTCACCTCACCTCACCGTAATAACTGAAATATACGTACAGTGGAGATCGTGGTGAGGTGTTGTAACACAGTTCTTCTTTTTGTGTGAATTGGTTCGGAACTGGAACTAAAGGATGTTCGAACTCGGACCTTTGACGTAAAAAGCGAATGCTTTAACCGCTGGGCCACCCCGAGCGATGGCAAAATGGAGGTACGGACGAAATCATAACGCACACTGATCATGGCCAATTATAATATCAATAATAACAACAACAATAATAACATCATCAATAATAATAAATATCATATATGATACGGAAAAAAAACGATTGAAAAAGGTATTACCTTTTAAATGTGAGCGCATCTGCATTGAGAAAAGACAAGAATATGTGCGCAAGCGTAATTTGCATGGGTATATGCAGTGAAGATGTGGTTCAACTTGCCTGTTGGGTTTGGAGCTGAAAAACGGCTAAGTTCAACCAAAGTCGGCATGTGCGGCAGGTGGATGCACGGGACACACAAACATTGCGCTGATTGTATTTCCTGATGCTTTGACTCCACAGAAGAAGCACCACAAGACGATTGTGAACTCCCTGGAATGTCGCCCCACCCTGCTCAGTGTGTTGGGCTACAGACAAGACTAGTAAAACGTAACAATTACCTCGTAAACTTTCATCACTTTATTTTTTCCGTGATATCAGATTGCTGCTTTACAAAGCACGTAGCTTACACCCCACCTGGCGGCAGATTCAAGCGTCTATAGATACGCTTTGGCTGGGGGCGCAGTAAGATATGCGTACCCATGTAGATGCATGTGTTGGCGCATGTGCAGACAAGACGAACGCGTAATCAAGAATTTATCTGTCAGCGCTACAGCGTTCATTACCGAGATATGTATGCGGTGTGACATTCCGCACGGAAGGTGATGACAGACAATGAAATCGTAACATTGCCTCTCACGCTTGTAGCTTACAACATTGCCGTGAGGTCCTCATAAATAGTCACTTAATCTAAACTATATCAACTCAATGTTAGTGTTCGTCTGCCATAATGGGCAATAACAACTTCAAAAAAGAAGTAGCAACGTACTCGTCATTAGCTACCCGAGAAGAAGGTGGTTGGATTGTATACTGGGGCTAGTGGCCACCCAAGTAGACGGTGGTTGGATTGATTACTGGGGCCAGTGGCCACCCAAGTAGACGGTGGTTGGATAGATTACTGGGGCCAGTGGCCACCCGAGTAGGCGGTGGTTGGACTGTAGACCTGAACTGGAGGCCACCCAAGTAGACGGTGGTTGGATTGTAAACCTGAACCGGTGGCCACCCAAGTAGACGGTGGTTGGATTGATTACTGGGGCCAGTGGCCACCCAAGTAGACGGTGGTTGGATTGATTACTGGGGCCAGTGGCCACCCAAGTAGACGGTGGTTGGATTGATTACTGGGGCCAGTGGCCACCCAAGTAGACGGTGGTTGGATTGATTACTGGGGCCAGTGGCCACCCAAGTAGGCGGTGGTTGGATTGATTATTGGGGCCAGTGGCCACCCAAGTAGGCGGTGGTTGGATTGATTATTGGGGCCAGTGGCCACCCAAGTAGGCGGTGGTTGGATTGCAATTGATTACTGGGGCCAGTGGCCACCCAAGTAGGCGGTGGTTGGACTGTAGACCTGAACTGGAGGCCACCCCAGTAGACGGTGGTTGGATTGTAAACCTGAACCGGTGGCCACCCAAGTAGACGGTGGTTGGATTGTGTACCTGAACCGTGTGCCCCCTTGTGGACGGTGGTTGGATTGTATACTTGAACCGGTGGCCACCCTAGTAGACGGTGGTTGGATTGTATACTTGAACCGGTGGCCACCCAGTAGACGGTGGTTGGATTGTATACTTGAACCGGTGGCCACCCAGTAGACGGTGGTTGGATTGTATACCTGAACCGGTGGCCACCCAGTAGACGGCGGTTGGATTGTATACCTGAACCGTGGGCCCCCTAGTGGACGGTGGTTGGATTGTATGCCTGAACCGGTGGCCACCCGAGTGGACGGTGGTTGGATTGTATACTTGAACTTGAGGCCACCCAGTAGACGGTGGTTGGATTGTATACTTGAACTTGAGACCACCCAGTAGACTGTGGTTGGATTGTATACTTGAACTGGAGGCCACCCAAGTAGACGGTGGTTGGATTGTATATTTGAACTGGAGGCCACCCAGTAGACGGTGGTTGGATTGTATACTTGATCTTGAGGCCACCCAAGTAGACGGTGGTTGGATTGTATACTTGAACCGGTGGCCACCCAGTAGACGGTGGTTGGATTGTAAACCTGAACCGGTGGCCAACCTAGTAGACGATGGTTGGATTGTATACTTGAACTGGAGGGCACCCAGTAGACGGTGGTTAAATTGTATTCCTGAACCGGTGGCCACCCAAGTAGACGATGGCTGGATTGTACACCTGACGAGGTGGACACTAAAGTAGACGCGGAGTGGCCACCCAAGTAGACGTTAGTTCGATTGCATACCTGACGAGGCAGTGGGTGGATTGCATATTAAAAGATGGCCACCCGGGAAGGCTGTGGGTGGATTGTATTCTCGACCTTACGATCACACAGGCAGTTTGCGGGTGGACTGCCTATTTGACAAGTAGGCCACATTGATAGACAAAGCCATTGACAGAGAGTATATGATTCGACATGGTTTGTCTGCAATAGACATGAGGGGTACGCTACATTTCTGGTTTGCCTTTTTGTTTTAAGTCACTTTTGCTCAATGTTACACAAACAGTTAGATCAGATCAAAATGTACATGCGCATTTCTTCACATTTGCCTCCCGGGTACCCACATAACAACGACAACCGTCGATGATCCAAAGCACGGCTTACCAAGTTTATGGCGTGATATCCATACATACCTTACGCATACAGTAAACTACGTTTATAACAAACACGCTTATAACAAACTGACGGATATAACGAAATGTGTTTTGATCCCGTCAGTTTGCTGTATATATGCTTATTACGAAATACGGTTATAACGAACTAAAATTAGTGGTCCCGTTTAGTTCGTTATAACCGAAGTTTACTCATTTTTTATCAAATCTCATTGGCTTCTTTATCCTCATCTAGGTATTTAGTCATACATTTGGGCAATAAGAGTCAGCATTAAACAGATCTCCAAATATGACGGTGATTGCCTCTGAAATAGTCTACTAACGACATATCAAATACACTCCTAAGGAGATACCAAAGGTGATGAAATCCTGGCGCTATTAACAGGTCACTACAACCTCCGCATCAGACTATACAGGTGCTCTTCATCTTCCTGTAAACGCTGTCGATGATGTGCAAAGTTTTTACTTTGAGGAGAGCACATCAATGCTTGCCATGCACGTTCTAAACCCGTTACTATGAGAAGTATGGGAATCGAATCGCCGTGCTGGCGGGTATTTGTCCTCCCTGAACTCGTTTTATTTTTTCGCAAGCAAAAATGGAGAACAAGTGCAATGCATTTCATCTTTCGCTTTTGTGGTTTGAAAGCAGGTGGTTGTGGACGACAGGCGTCCGGGGAATTACCTAACTCCAGGTGTGGAGACAAACCTGAAAACATGCCCTGTTTCCTCCCACAGCTTCAGGGCGTGGCCCCAGCAGCGTATCAAATCTCGGAGAAATATCTCCACAAAACCACCAGATGCTTTCAGAAAGGAGGTGACGTAGTGTTGGTGATCTCACGAGCTGACAGACTTTGTTAATCCAAACAGCGATGAGAGAAAGCAATAAAGGAAACTATATTTCTGTTGTGTTTTTACGATGTGCTTTATGTTTTTATTCATTATGATGAAGGGTTATAAACAGTTGAGTGAGGATTCCGGTTTCGTGTTACCTTAGCAAGCTTCTCACATATGAAAGTAGAAATTAGAAACATGTCTTTAAGTTTAACGGTACGTTAGTGAAAGTTATACACTTAGAAATATTACCGTAGTCATTTCAAAGATACAAAAATGGAGATATATAAAAGAGCAAGGACAATACATTCAAGCATATATATTTCGTTTATAACTTTTTCTTTTAAAGCTCTCTTTGCAAACAACATTTTAGGGATATTTCACTCATGAATAAAGCGTTATCTTGTTATTTTAACATAGTTACGTTACCCATTTTTTTGGGCAAACTTGTTCTTCTAGAAATAATTCAAACCAGGCATGGTAATTTCTAATCAACTATTTCATCACTTACTCAGAGATCGGTTGTGGTGGGATATGTTAACATGAGAATGGAAACCTACTGAATGCTATGGACTTAGGTAAATTTCATTTTAGAGATATTTTGCGGGCCTAAAACTGTTACCATACTTGACATGTTTCCAGAAATCTTTTCAATTCTTGGTCATTTTAAAGTTCCTGCTTCTGCAATCTTATGCGTTGTTTACTTTGAATGTGTTTTCACCGGTGCTTTTGACATCTGAGAAAAGCATCAACAATACAAAATTCCTTTGCTGTTATGAAATGGTTGGTGCACATGAAGGCATAATTTGTGGTGTTTTTTGTAAACAACGCTCTTACCAAATACAAGTTATGTACTTGAAACAACCAAACAAAAACATCTTTAGTGTTGCATCGCCAAAACGCAACATAAGTGGATTAACGTTAATTTCAAGAGAGGACATGCTGTTCCAGACCGTTTTATGGAAGGTAAATACGGTGCTATGAGAAACCCGAGTGTTGAGACGAGACACGTCTTAGATATGTACCCTTTTTTGCATCACAGAAGACAGTCTCCGGGTGTTTCCGGTTTTGTTCGGTAATTTCCGGTAGACATACGCCAAAAGGTATCAAAGTTAACCCACAAGTACACGAAACATGTGTTTTCTTTCTCATCTTAGGCCTGTTGAGTTCATGGCAGACGTTTTCAGGACAAAACATGCGTATCTATTTATGTTCTGAATGTCAAAGAATTAACACATTTTATCCAGCATCAGTTATATACCTATTTTGAATATTCTCCGGAAAAACAAAGTCCATCTAATTTCCCGATTTTAACCTGATACGATTGTGAGTAAGATTATTGCGTTTGGTAATTAACATTGCGATAACACACACGCCTATAAGGCACGACCATACAGACCTACGTCCGTATACTAGTCACATGATACAAGTATATAACATTCAGTTAATCTAAACTTAAAAGTTATGGAGATCTGGTTTTTGAGATTATTTGCGCGTACCACATTTCTTAACGTATCTAGATGAGTATGGTGTGTAGGTTGGATTAATGATTTAAACAATAGTTCATTTATTGCAGGCGTATGTACTTATTGTGCGAGGTTATCCAAACATTATTCGGGTCTTAAACGATAGACCGTATTGAAATTCATGGCCACGGTATGGTGTTGACAGACCACCGTATCACCGTATCACTGATTTGAACGAACGAACAGCGAATCAAGGGACACAACTCTGTACAGCGAATTGCAGCTTCTTACACTGCGTATTAACGCCTCCCACTATCTTTCACTAATCTGAGAATTACATCTTGATATATTCCACTGTATATCCTCTGTTAGGAGTATTTACACATGAATCAAATTACATTTAAAACGCGCAAACGGCTCGAAAAGTTCTGTATAAATTCACATATACTTTTTTTTTAAAGTGAAACTGTTTAACAATGATCAAATCATTAGAATCAAAATGTTATCCGTTAAACCTCTCGGTGGCAGCCATGCTGCGCTCTTTAAAACTGAGAGTTACTCCCCTTTCCTGTGAGCACCGCAAGCTCCTTCCCAGCGCGTGACACCTTCGTTACACTCTCGGTAACATCGCTGCCACCAGTGTGGGCGCGGCCATTACAAGAATCTTGAAGTTTGCCCTCTTACCCCAAATGTAGTAACGTTTGTACTTTTGTTTATGTCTTTGGGAATGCCATAATATTTCATTATGAAAAGGTTTACGACTGACCATGTTTCCAGATGAATTTACTTGGTTGTTTTTATAATCAGATTGGTTCGAGATTGCAGACTAACGGATAATCAACCAACTTCTCCCTTACATTCTTACTATATCAATAAAACGAAAGTTTTAATGAAATAGAAATTCAAATTGACAAACAAAGAAAGTAATTTAGCAAATCTGTTTGATTGGTCAACAGTTAATGTCTTCATTATGTTCCACCAACATTTGGTAGCCGCAAATATCCATATGATATTTGACTAAAGAACTATTTTGTCACTCTTCCACTAAGGTCAGGTATGACGCATTGTGCTAAAAACCACATAAACGAGTATCAAAGGTGGCCTCGCCGAAGCTATTGCGCATATATCGTAAACTGTTACCTCTTTATCATTTACTAACACAAGAAAGAGCGGTATGTTTATGTTCGTGTATAAGTCCAAAGTATATCGAAAGCGAACATGCGATTATATACTCAAACGTGACCGCATCCTCAAGAAGTCGTAACCTGATAAAGCAATGACCTCGGAGCAATGACCTCGCAAACTCGAGTTGTCCGTAGTGCGGGAAACGTGAGGTGATATTATTATACCACAGAGCTGATAAGTATTCTGTCGATATGATGATTTGTTTGTTTGTTGTTGGTTTTTGGTTTTTTACCGCACTCAGCAATATTCCAGCTATATGACGACGGTCTGTAAATAATCGAGTCTGGACCAGACAAGCATTGACGTCATGAGCATCGATCCACGCAATTGGGATACGATGACATGCATCAAACCAAGTCAGCGAGCCTGACCACCCGATCCCGTTAGTCGCCTTTACGACAAGCATAGTCGCCTTTTACGGCACGCATGGGTTGTTGAAGACCTATTCTACCCCGGATTTTCACAGGTAGTCGGTACGATGAAGTTACATCGTTACATGGAGATTAGATTACCATCGATCTCATTGAAATTCAAAATGGTTATAAAACCTTTCAGCTTACGTTCAGGAAAAAGTAATCTCAACATTATGGTAAGAATATCCGCACATGTGAAAAGGTTAATCAGCCGGTTGTAGCTGACATTTCGGCGAATGAACCTTGTGCCGATTTAAATTACACAACTCACTATAACTTACTCCAAGCAAAAAATTGTTGCGACTAACCATTCCTCCACACCGCAGCTTCCCCCTCGGCCGCCATTTTACTTTGACCATCGTGAGACGTGACCGCCCATGTTCTCAACCAATGAGGTTTGATGCTTGTTTGCAAGCCTGTAGCGAGGGTGACGGAACGGTATTATTATGTAGCCATATGAAGAAACCATACCACTGATCATGACCTAGGGATTTACGTGTTCGTTCATTGGAAAAGTAGACATTGCAGTTAATGCCACCTACAAGGCCAAGCTGTAGGATCTTGTGTTCATTTTCGGGCAAGGTCCAGTCGTTGAAAATGATTGATTTGAGTCATTGTCAGTCTGTAATTAGGAAATCAAAGATTGAAATAAACAATAAAAGAGTAATTTGTTTACTAAACTACTAATTAGAACCAGCCCTAAACTTTCAGCCAACTCGAAGGAACTTTATTACTCGATATTCCATTGTGGGGGATACCAACGATCCGAAATGGACGGGATGTGATGGTAAACCTATCTGCATAATCAACCTCGGCATACCAAGATTCGAGTTATCTGTTCTCTTCCGACGGCATAGCTAAACAACTTAATCGCCACTCTAAAGGGAGGTTTATTCCCTTCAGCACTGACTTAAAGACACTCTGTGTTAATGAAACGCTTCTCGAATGGTGTTCTATGAAGCTGTTCCAAAGCCTATCACCGTCACAAAATGGGTTATAACAACAGACAAGAGTACAACACATTCATGTGTATCTCAGAAGTAAACACACATTTATATGTGTGAAAACACACAATGATATGTGTGTTTGAATTTGACAAAACGTCACATTCAGTTTTGAGTAAGTCCCACTCCAATCACAAGTGCCAATAAACGTCAGTTTCCTTGTTTATAGGCTGCCTTGTTTCTACAACATATATATGACTATAAATCTGTAATACACAACGGTTTGTCGTATGTCAATTTCTCCGTATGTCTTTTGATATTTACTCGCCGGAATAACCATTGCTCGTTTGTCCAAGACGTTTTAATTTGAAATATATTGTATGCTATATGGGCGGTGTGGGTTTTTCCTCACGAAGAAGGGCGGCGGGGCAGCCTTGTGGTTAAAGCGATCGCTCATCACGCCGAACACCCGGGTGCGATTCCCGACGTGGGTACAATGTGTGAAGCCCATTTCTGATGTTCCCCGCCGTGATATTGCGGGGATATTGCTAAAAGCGGCGTAAAACCATACTCTCACTCACGAAGAAATGACTTACCATGATAGTCACATATCAATGATGTACTGTACTGGAACTAACGCCATTGCCAGTATTGACTTCATATTATATTTGAGCGTTTTATGAATTATCAGTGTTTGCAGATCGCATAATACAGACGGACAGGAAAGGAGACTGGCCTAGTAGACAGTACACGGCATAAAAATGGCATACGCATAAGCTATAACCCATATATGGACCGAGTAAAAGTGATATAATATAAATCCACTAATTCGTGCCACTTACCTAACAGCTAAAGCCCACCGTGAAACATTTTTCTAAAGTACACTACATAACAAAAGTCAACAAAATAATTAAACATATATTATAACTTTGAAAAACCCTATCACGGAGCGAGTTAAAGAAAGTGTTTAATAAAAAACGAAAATACATCCACTAATTCGTGCCGAGATACCTAACAGCGAAAGCCCACAATGAAACATATTTCTAAAGTACACTACATAATAAAAGTAGACAAAGTAATTAAACAAAATATAACTTTGAATAACACCTATACAAAGCGAGTTACAGAAAGCGTTTATCAAAACACGACCATACATACATCCACTAATTCGTGCCACTTACCTCACGGCGAAAGCCTATCCAAGAAATCTTCTACACATCAACTTTTAACATTGTCAAAGTCTTCGTTAGAATCTGCCATGACGTCACTAGATGGCTATATATTTCCAATATTAGCTGAACCAAACTTAAATGTCTGTAAACCCACTGCCAGCGCCTGGAGTTGTTGTTGACGAGAGTAATGAGTGTGTAACAAGCTTGATTGGCGTGTAACCTGACGCCCGACATAAGCTAAGAGTTATCTCGCAATTAAGGTCTAACCTCAATACACTACAGAAAACAGTTTCTATCCCAGTATGTCTGTTTGCTTGGCCCGGCGTCTACCTACTTTTACAATACACAAGATTCGCCTTGGCACGCTGTATATATTTCGGTCATTGGTCATGTGTCTTACATATACACTGTACTGGATGTTGTCAGATTTCATTGGTGGAAGATTATATTAAAAGAACGATATATTCGAAACTAATTTTCGACATTGGAAACATTTGCAGACAATGATAGTTATCGAGGCCGTGGAACAACCGAAATCTTACAACACCCAAACGGGTTGACAGAACGAGGTCAATAACATTTCCACAAACTCACATATGGGTGATTATTTGGGATGGGTGGGTGTGGGGGTGGGAGAGGTATGTGGTCTTCCACCTTAACGTTACCTGGTGAATTGTGTAACATCGTTTCAAGCCGAAAGACAGTACACTGAACGGGCTTAGGGGAAAGTTCTTTGCAAAACTGTTAAAGTGGGACATGTACTTGCAGAACTGTCAGAACGCGTTTTGGAGAATTGACACCAGTTTCTTGATATCGGTTCTTCATTTGATTGCCCTTCTAATTGTCAAGTTTGTTGGTTTGTTGTTTAACGCTCACGCGGCAATATTCCAGCTATATGACGGCGGTCTGTAAATAATCGAGTCTGTACCAGACAATCCTGTGATTGACGTTATGAGCATCGATCCACGCAATTTGGATACGATGACATGCATCAACCAAGTCAGCGAGCCTGACCACCCGATCCGGTTAGTCGCCTCTTACGACAACGATAGACGGCAAGCATGGGTTGCTGAAGACCTATTCCACCCTGGATCTTCACTCGGAATTGTCCTTATTGTCAAGTGAATTATGCCAGTTTTAGGCACACAACACAAGACTATTGCTGATGTTGAGTTTCTCTCTGAGCGAACATGTGAAGTTGGATATGGGGTCGTCTTTCCTATTTTGAGAACAACCCGTAACCCTGTCTCACAGTTGGAACTGGTGGACTAGAAACACTCTCCATTCACCAACACGAGTGAGTGAGTTGGGTATAACGCCGCTTTAACCGTATTCCAGTTATATCACGGCGTGTCAGCTTAATATGGGAGGAAGCCCCAAGTGATGCAGGTCTCGTTTACCACTTTAGTGAGTGAGTGAGTGAGTATGGTTTTACGCCGTTTTTAGCAATATTCAGGCAACATCGCGGCGGGGGACACCAGAAAAGGGTTTCACATATTGTACCCATCTCGGGAATCGAACCCGGGTCTTCGGCGTGACGAGCGAACGCTTTAACCACTAGGCTACCCGACCGCCCCACCACTTTAGTGAAACCCACGGACCCTGGTATGGTGCTGACAAACTTGGAAACATTATCGGGGCGAAGACCAACACGATGACATATGGGTTTCGAAATAGCTTAATGAATACATGCCTACTCAAAACATACTGAGCGTTAATAAACAATCAATATGACAACTTCTTTAAGTTGAAACATTTTCTCGTGAATATAATTCAAGCAACTTTTTCCTGAACATATATCCGCACTGTCAGTCCATGTAAGACTTGCACAGGAAAGTGGTGTTAAGATACAGCCATCCTGCGGTTGTAGAAAGGATGCTGTAAAATTAATTATAGCGGTTTAAATAATTTACCTGATATTGATAGCGACAGTGAATGAGTTTGGTGTTTTTCACCTTTTAGTTATTTATGATGGGCGGAATAAGATAAGCACTGCTTTTTATAAAGTCGGCGGATTCGTAAACCATTTTTTTTTAAATTCTGGGCTTACCACAAATAAAAATAAAAATGATGCAAGCTGTTCGGGATTATGAAGTTTCGCGGATAATGAGTATTAGGTCCACAAGACAGGTCCACAAGACAGGTCCACAAGACAGGGGTAAGATGCAAGGAAGAATGTTGCCCATGTTTGTTTGTTTGTTTGTTTGTTTGTTTGTTTGTTGCTTAACGCCGCACTCAGAAATATTCCAGCTATATGACGGCGGTTTGTAAATAATTGAGTATGGACCAGAAAATCCAGTGATTGACGTCATGAGCATCGATCTACGCAATTGGGAAACGATGAAATGCTTCAGCCAAGTCAGCGAGCCTGACCACCCGATCCCGTCGGGACGTTGTACTGGTGCCAGGCGTGGATTTGAGACATTGTCTTGTTTAATTAGGGGAATCTAATTAACTAGTAAAGTGACCCATAAAATTCGGGTTTTTAACAATTCAAATAAAACCAAACGGGATGCCAATTAGCCCGGGGATTGTCCCCGTCAACAGGGATTTTGTTGTTGTTGTTGTTGCTGCTGCTGCTGCTGTTTGACGCCGCATTCAGCTATATTCCAGCTATAATACGACTGTCTCTAAATAATCGAGTCTGGACCAGACAATCCTAATCGATTGTCGTCATGCGCATCGATCAACGTATTTGGGATACGATGACATGTATCAACTATTCAGCGAGCCTGACCACCTGATCCGGTTATTCGCCTCTTACGACAAGCATGGGTTGCTGAGGACCATTTCTAACCCGGAATCCTCACGGGACCGTTAACAAGAAGGGCCGTAAGGGACATAGATCATTCACGTTAAGTCGTAACGCATACTCGTAGTAGAAACTAACGAGCACAGATACGGTGATGACAGACCAGGGATTAGTTAGAGATTCGAACCCCTGACCAGTTGATCCTGACACGGCTAATTACTAAACATAATGTTTTACGACGACATTAGAGTGAGTGAGTGAGTATGGTAGTACGCCGCTTTTAGCAATATTCCAGCAAAAGTGAGCGAGTGAGTATGGTTTTACGCCGCTTTTAGCAATATTCCAGCAACATCACGGCGGGGGACACCAGAAATGGGCTTCACACATTGTACCCATGTCGGGAATCGAACCCGGGTCTTCGGCGTGACGAGCGAACGCTTTAACCACTAGGCTACCCGACCGCCCCCATTATTCCAGTAATATCACGGCGGGGGACACCACACATGGACTTCACACATTGTACCCATGTACTGGTTCTTGTCCAGTAATAATCGACCGAACCCGGGTCTTCGGCGGGACGAGCGAACGCTTTAACCACTAGGCTACCCGACCGCCCCCACGACGACATTTGACCACTGTTTTAATTTACTAGATAGAGTCTTGTCGACTAAAGGAGTGTGAAGTCGTTATCGATAGTGTCGATCGGGTGAGTGAGAAGTGTTTGACGCCGCTTTTAGCAATATTCAATCAATATTACGGCGGGGGACACCAGAAATGGGGTTCACACATTATACCCATATGGGGAATCGAACCCGGATCTCCGAAGAGACAAGCGAATTCTTTAACGACGAGGTACCCTTCCACCCCCGACAGTGTCGAATACCCAGGGGGGCGGTCGGGTAGCCTAGTGGTTAAAGCGTTCGCTCGTCACGCCAAAGACCCGGGTTCGAATCCCGATATGGGTACAAAGTGTGAAGCCCATTTCTGGTGTCCCCCGCCGTGATATTGCTGGAATATTGCTAAAATCGGCGTAAAACCAAACTCACTCACTCGAATACCCAGGGACACACACATTTACGCAGGAGAAAAGCACTAAAGGTCACTCCACAATCAGAATTACTTGTAATTGGAGAGTAAGTATCCAAATAATACACAACCATACAAAATACAAAACAAGCACAGCCGATGTCCCCCGGGCATACGTGTAATGAGATGGCGATATCAAGCCTTGCCCTCCGAATCATGTGGTGAAAGATTGGACTATGTTCGCTATGTGTTTTCAGACCTCACATGCGTCGCGGGAAAAAACAGGTTACTCGTGGAGCAATCAAAAATCCCCCTGCGCATATATATATCTTAGGAGAAACCACAAACTATTTTTTTTCAAGATTCGTTCCTCCTGGCGCGGAAATGAAGCGCGACTGAACCCGCTAAGCACAAGATAAATCGTGTTCCCAACGGCGTGTTTGTAACGGGAGAATAAAACCACTAAACACCGTAATGCCACAGGGACAAGCTTTTCCCGCCAAATTATAAGCTGATCGCTTACGCCGTTACCTTACCTTTCAGATGATCGGCGAGATTAGCGATCGGTGCAATGCCTATTTGTATCCTGTGATATATGGATACTGTCTCGTGGGGTGCTATATTGCACGGTGTATAATATTCGGAATATTTCTGCGTGGGTTATGGTAAAGGTAGCAGTGATGTTCAACTGGAAGCAGATAAACTCAAGAGGGGATGTTGGGGGCGGTGTGAATGATGTACGTTACATGATGGTGGTGGTGGAATGGGGTTTAACGTCGCGTCCAAGATTATTGCACTTATATAGCGACGTGCATGTACGTGTGTGTGTTTGTGTGGCTGCTTGTACTAGTCCGGATTTATGCCGATTTATAGTGCTAGCCCACTGAGATACCATGCCGCAGTTTAACATGAATACCCCACTCAGACACAGTATACTGACTCCGAGCTGACCAGTCCTTGTTTTAGCCCTTAATGCCGAGCGCCAGACAGGGTAACAACAAGTACCATCTTTTAACGTCTTTTGGTATGACGCGGTCGGGGATCGAACCCCGGACCTTCCGCTCTCTGGGCGGACGCTCTACCTCTAGACCACGGAGGCGGTCGTACGTTACATGAAGTTGTTCCAGGTGGGTTGTAAAACGTGAGACAAACACGGTGTGGAGCAGGATCGACCCGCCATCTCGCCAACCGACATTTGCTTTTCTAAAGAGAAACACAACAGAAACAAGAAACGCAGCTTTCGTCAGTGCCAGAATGCTGGTGCGGTTCCTTCATCTACACCACCCATTCATGGTATGATGCGAATTCGGGAGACAAACGCCGCCCCACGTGCGATGTACGTCTGTTGCTCATCGCCATTCCGACGTCGACTACCCGCAGCCGAGGAGGTGGAATACACACCAGATTAAACACACATTAATTGTGATTGTTTTACTGAACGTTTACAGCTATTATCGGTGTCCGTACCCTGTGAGCGTACAGAAATATCCCTCCCACCGGCATAACCCGGATACACAGGGGAAGCACGCCCCCACCCACACCAACACCTGAAGACACGGGCACCTGCCGATGACGTATGAGTGGCGTCACCTGTGGACATCTTGTTTGGGAGGTTCATTCTTAGTGTTTAAAACCTTCATGCGTAGGTTGTCGGTAAGCCTGTTTTATTTGGATGATTAAACCAAAGGATTATCTGACGCTACATGCCATGATAACGTCATATATGAATAAACGGAGTGGACATATACCAATACACCACTCAACAATGTGTTAAAAGACATCTCAGTTTATAGATGAGAAATGTTTTGTTTGTTTTGTTAGTTGTTTAACGCCGCATCCAGCGTATGTCAATCACTGGATTGTATGGTCCAGACTCGATTGTTTACAGAACGCCGTCATATAGCAGGACTATTTCGGAGTGCGGCGTTAAACAGCGAACAAACATACAAATAGCCACACGAGCTATTTTTAATCCCTTATAGTTAATGTTTTTCCTCTTCCCAGACCCTTCAATGCATGTCCTGTGGGAGAAGTTACCTCACATTTTGTATTCTGAAGAACCCCCATGAGTTTAATCCGTTGTGCCTGCAAGGTTTCTAGGTTCCTGATAATAAATACAGAATTGCAAAACCTTTATCTGCAGCACATGACGTCTGAACGGAAAGGAAATATGACTATATGATCCAGCAAACATACAAAAAACATAATATACACCACGCATATGGAGAAACCAGCCGATTCTAGGTCAAAAAGAACCCCTCCTGTCTCTACTCCCCCCCACCCCTTGACTATGCTTACCTTTCTACTTGTACAGCACAAAATCAACTCAGCGGCGCCAAGGATTTAAAATCCCCTGTATATTCCCACAACGCTCTAGACACTTTTACACCTAACAGAGTAGGGGCCTTCTACCTTTGCAATGACCAATGGGGAATTTTAGAATATTTAATTAGCCACGTGATGTTCTAGAGATTAATGTGACCATCTGATTGGGTCACAGCTCGTGTCTGCCATTCAGATAGATGATTGACTTCTCTCCCGGTCGTAGTTTCGTAGTGACGAGAAGCGAGGAAATGTCAAACTGCGACTTGTGAATAGGGGCTCTGTTTGTTTACAACGGGG
Source organism: Haliotis rufescens (assembly GCF_023055435.1). Taxonomy (NCBI): domain Eukaryota; kingdom Metazoa; phylum Mollusca; class Gastropoda; order Lepetellida; family Haliotidae; genus Haliotis; species Haliotis rufescens. Next base: position 14,876,960 of record NW_025963802.1, read on the forward strand.
ATCAAAGGCGCCGTCAGCGGAGATGTATGCGGAAAAACGTTACGTTAAACCGAATGATTTCAAATGTATAAAGTTGCAATGTAATTGTACAATGGTTTAGACTATACGAGCTGGTATAGAATGGGTGAATGTCATCATAGTCATAAGACCATTAAGACCAGACACAATAAATGTGTGAATATCGTTTTACGCCGCAGTAATATTCCTTCCGTATCACAGGAAAGTGGTTAAAAGTATGACAAACGATGCAGGCCTCAGAAATCAGACCACACAGAACCAGGCCATAAATATAATCCCCCGATTCCTTCTACAGTCGGATCTGGAGTTCTGGGGAGCTATTCGTCCCCGGTATCGCCATAGGGGGTCTAGCTCCTACAATGGACCGAGGACACACGAGCGTTGTCGTTTTACATACTGTTAAAACATCAATGGCCTACAGATAACAGCTATAACTCTATAGCTCCCAACTACACGTCGTAACAGTAAACAGGCTGTTCATTCAAGCCGATTACAAAAACATTCAGGTTTGGCCTTGAACTTGCTAGTATACAGTCCAAGGTCACGTGCAGATCACAGAGTGTAGTCGAGATAAATACCCGGATGGTTTACCGCCAGTCTGGCTAGGTGGGTGTCAACGACAACATGTACACACAAACGTGGTCGGCAAGCATGGACGAGAATTCTGATGAAGACCCTAAAAACACCTTAATTTTCAGAGATCAGGACCATATGTAGACTTGACGCGACATACTACCTGTTCTGCAACAAGCAAGGCAGTTAATGAAGCTGATTAAATACCGGCAGACTACAAGTGGGGCAGCTGTCAGTGTCTGTTCGAACAAAGAGGAATAGTGCAATGTTTACGTACAATAGCCTACATGTATAATGGCTGTGTCCCAGTCAATGGGAAGGTTGCACTATCAAACACGAGTACATGCAAGAGCATATATATGACTTGTTTGACCCAGATTACACACCGTGTAGTCAATATTAGCAGTGGGATGCTTAGTATAAATAGACCATTGACGTTGGCAGACAAAGATCTGAATAAATATTGCATCAAGGTTGTCAAAGATTACTTCGCAACCTATGACTGGATTCGTTCTTTCATGGACGCGTATTTATGCCATTCACAGTGCGCATTGACCTTGCAGGACTGGTTATAGTGACACAACACGCGAACCACATCTGTCTCAGTGTTTCTCCATGGGTGTCTCACGCTATCGGCAGACATAAGACGCAATTAGGTATACGCATATAAATCTCGGTATTTTTTCTTGCTGAGTTCAACGTTGCGTTTCTCGGTATTTGTCCGTGGCGCTCTCTTTTTCGCAGAGTCTCGACTCTCGCTGACTGTCCATGTCTTATTCTTGTCGTAAATCTATCGCTTTCTCACTGTCCATCTCTGACTGGCTGTCAGTCTCGCTGTCTGTCCATCTCTGATTATGTACGTTTGTCTGCTTCTCTGTTTGTCAATCTGTCTGTCTGTCTCACTGTCCATCTCTGATTATGTACGTTTGGCTGCTTCTCTGTTTGTCAATCTATCTGTCTGTCTCACTGTCCATCTCTGATTATGTACGTTTGGCTGCTTTTCTGTTTGTCAATGTTTCTGTCTGTCTCGCTGTCCATCTCTGATTATGTCAATCTGTCTGTCTGTCTCGCTGTCCATCTCTGATTATGTACGTTTGTCTGCTTCTCTGTTTGTCAATCTGTCTGTCTGTCTCAATGTCAATCTCTGATTATGTACGTTTGTCTGCTTCTCTGTTTGTCAATCTATCTGTCTGTCTCACTGTCCATCTCTGATTATGTACGTTTGTCTGCTTCTCTGTTTGTCAATGTTTCTGTCTGTCTCGCTATCCATCTCTGACTATGTATGTTTGTCTGCTTCTCCGTTTGTCAATCTGTCTGTCTGTCTCGCTGTCTGACCATCTCTGATTATGTACGTCTGTCTGCTTCTCTGTTTGTCAATCTGTCTGTCTGTCTCACAGTCCATCTCTGATTATGTATGTCTGTCTGCTCCTCGGTTTGTCAATCTGTCTGTCTGTCTCGCTGTCTGTCCATCTCTGATTATGTACGTTTGTCTGCTTCTTTGTTTGTCAATCTGTGTGTCTCGCTGTCTGTCCATCTCTGATTATGTATGTTTGTCTGCTTCTCTGTTTGTCAATCTGTCTGTCTGTCTCGCTTTCCATCTCTGACTATGTATGTCTGTCTGCTTCTCTGTTTGTCAATCTGTCTGTCTGTCTCACTGTCCATCTCTGATTATGTACGTTTGTCTGCTTCTCTGTTTGTCAATGTTTCTGTCTGTCTCGCTATCCATCTCTGACTATGTATGTTTGTCTGCTTCTCCGTTTGTCAATCTGTCTGTCTGTCTCGCTGTCTGACCATCTCTGATTATGTACGTCTGTCTGCTTCTCTGTTTGTCAATCTGTCTGTCTGTCTCACAGTCCATCTCTGATTATGTATGTCTGTCTGCTCCTCGGTTTGTCAATCTGTCTGTCTGTCTCGCTGTCTGTCCATCTCTGATTATGTACGTTTGTCTGCTTCTTTGTTTGTCAATCTGTGTGTCTCGCTGTCTGTCCATCTCTGATTATGTATGTTTGTCTGCTTCTCTGTTTGGCAATCTGTCTGTCTGTCTCGCTTTCCATCTCTGACTATGTATGTTTGTCTGCTTCTCTGTTTGTCAATCTGTCTCGCTGTCTGTCCATCTATGATTATGTATGTTTGTCTGCTTCTCTGTTTGTCAATCTGTCTGTCTGTCTCGCTGTCCATCTCAGACTATGTATGTTTGTCTGCTTCTCCGTTTGTCAATCTGTCTGTCTGTCTCGCTGTCTGACCATCTCTGTTTATGTACGTTTGTCTGCTTCTCCGTTTGTCAATCTGTCTGTCTGTCTCGCTGTCTGTCCATCTCTGTTTATGTACGTTTGTCTGCTTCTCTGTTTGTCAATCTGTCTGTCTGTCTCGCTGTCTGTCCATCTCTGACTATGTATATTTGTCTGCTTCTCCGTTTGTCAATCTGTCTGTCTGTCTCGCTGTCTGTCCATCTCTGATTATGTATGTATATGTATGTCTGCTTCTCTGTTTGTCAGTCTGTCTGTCTGTCTCATTGTCCAACTCTGATTATATATGTCTGTCTGCTTCTGTTTGTCAATCTGTCTGTCTGTCTCACTGTCCATCTCTGATTATGTACGTATGTCTGCTTCTCTGTTTGTCAATCTGTCTGTCTGTCTCACTGTCTGACCATCTCTGATAATGTACGTTTGTCTGCTTCTCTGTTTGTCAATCTGTCTTTCTGTCTCACAGTACATCTCTGATTATGAACGTCTGTCTGCTTCTCTGTTTGTCAATCTGTCTGTCTCGCTGTCTGTCCATCTCTGATTATGTACGTTTGTCTGCTTCTCTGTTTGTCAATCTGTCTGTCTGTCTCGCTGTCCATCTCTGATTATGTACGTTTGCCTGCTTCTCTGTTTGTCAATCTGTCTGTCTGTCTCACTGTCTGACCATCTCTGATAATGGTCGTTTGTCTGCTTCTCTGTTTGTCAATCTGTCTTTCTGTCTCACAGTACATCTCTGATTATGTACGTCTGTCTGCTTCTCTGTTTGTCAATCTGTCTGTCTCGCTGTCTGTCCATCTCTGATTATGTACGTTTGTCTGCTTCTCTGTTTGTCAATCTGTCTGTCTGTCTCGCTGTCCATCTCTGATTATGTACGTTTGCCTGCTTCTCTGTTTGTCAATCTGTCTGTCTGTCTCGCTGTCCATCTCTTATTATGTATGTTTGTCTGCTTCTCTGTTTGTCAATCTGTCTGTCTGTCTCACAGTCCATCTCTGATTATGTACGTCTGTCTGCTTCGCTGTTTGTCAATCTGTCTGTCTGTCTCGCTGTCTGTCCATCTCTGATTATGTACGTTTGTCTGCTTCTTTGTTTGTCAATCTGTCTGTCTGTCTCGCTGTCCATCTCTGATTATGTACGTTTGTCTGCTTCTCTGTTTGTCAATCTGTCTGTCTGTCTCGCTGTCTGACCATCTCTGATTATGTCAATCTGTCTGTCTGTCTCACAGTACATCTCTGTTTATGTACGTTTGTCTGCTTCTCTGTTTGTCAATCTGTCTGTCTGTCTCGCTGTCAATCTCTGATTATGTATGTTTGTCTGCTTCTCTGTTTGTCAATCTGTCTGTCTGTCTCGCTGTCCATCTCTGATTATGTATGTCTGTCTGCTTCTCTGTTTGTCAATCTGTCTGTCTGTCTCGCTGTCCATCTCTGATTATGTACGTTTGTCTGCTTCTCTGTTTGTCAATCTGTGACTGGCTGTCTGTCTCACTGTCCTTCTCTGATTATGTACGTCTGTCTGCTTCTCTGTTTGTCAATCTGTCTGTCTGTCTCGCTGTCTGACCATCTCTGATTATGTCAATCTGTCTGTCTGTCTCGCTGTCAATCTCTGATTGTGTACGTTTGTCTGCTTCTCTGTTTGTCAATCTGTCTGTCTGTCTCACTGTCTGACCATCTCTGATAATGTACGTTTGTCTGCTTCTCTGTTTGTCAATCTGTCTTTCTGTCTCACAGTACATCTCTGATTATGTACGTCTGTCTGCTTCTCTGTTTGTCAATCTGTCTGTCTCGCTGTCTGTCCATCTCTGATTATGTACGTTTGTCTGCTTCTCTGTTTGTCAATCTGTCTGTCTGTCTCGCTGTCCATCTCTGATTATGTACGTTTGCCTGCTTCTCTGTTTGTCAATCTGTCTGTCTGTCTCACTGTCTGACCATCTCTGATAATGTACGTTTGTCTGCTTCTCTGTTTGTCAATCTGTCTTTCTGTCTCACAGTACATCTCTGATTATGTACGTCTGTCTGCTTCTCTGTTTGTCAATCTGTCTGTCTCTCTGTCTGTCCATCTCTGATTATGTACGTTTGTCTGCTTCTCTGTTTGTCAATCTGTCTGTCTGTCTCGCTGTCCATCTCTGATTATGTACGTTTGCCTGCTTCTCTGTTTGTCAATCTGTCTGTCTGTCTCGCTGTCCATCTCTGATTATGTATGTCTGTCTGCTTCTCTGTTTGTCAATCTGTCTGTCTGTCTCACAGTCCATCTCTGATTATGTACGTCTGTCTGCTTCGCTGTTTGTCAATCTGTCTGTCTGTCTCGCTGTCTGTCCATCTCTGATTATGTACGTTTGTCTGCTTCTTTGTTTGTCAATCTGTCTGTCTCGCTGTCTGTCCATCTCTGATTATGTACGTTTGTCTGCTTCTCTGTTTGTCAATCTGTCTGTCTGTCTCGCTGTCCATCTCTGATTATGTACGTTTGTCTGCTTCTCTGTTTGTCAATCTGTCTGTCTGTCTCGCTGTCTGACCATCTCTGATTATGTCAATCTGTCTGTCTGTCTCACAGTACATCTCTGTTTATGTACGTTTGTCTGCTTCTCTGTTTGTCAATCTGTCTGTCTGTCTCGCTGTCAATCTCTGATTATGTATGTTTGTCTGCTTCTCTGTTTGTCAATCTGTCTGTCTGTCTCGCTGTCCATCTCTGATTATGTACGTTTGTCTGCTTCTCTGTTTGTCAATCTGTCTGTCTGTCTCGCTGTCCATCTCTGATTATGTACGTTTGCCTGCTTCTCTGTTTGTCAATCTGTCTGTCTGTCTCGCTGTCCATCTCTGATTATGTATGTCTGTCTGCTTCTCTGTTTGTCAATCTGTCTGTCTGTCTCACAGTCCATCTCTGATTATGTACGTCTGTCTGCTTCGCTGTTTGTCAATCTGTCTGTCTGTCTCGCTGTCTGTCCATCTCTGATTATGTACGTTTGTCTGCTTCTTTGTTTGTCAATCTGTCTGTCTCGCTGTCTGTCCATCTCTGATTATGTACGTTTGTCTGCTTCTCTGTTTGTCAATCTGTCTGTCTGTCTCGCTGTCCATCTCTGATTATGTACGTTTGTCTGCTTCTCTGTTTGTCAATCTGTCTGTCTGTCTCGCTGTCTGACCATCTCTGATTATGTCAATCTGTCTGTCTGTCTCACAGTACATCTCTGTTTATGTACGTTTGTCTGCTTCTCTGTTTGTCAATCTGTCTGTCTGTCTCGCTGTCAATCTCTGATTATGTATGTTTGTCTGCTTCTCTGTTTGTCAATCTGTCTGTCTGTCTCGCTGTCCATCTCTGATTATGTATGTCTGTCTGCTTTTCTGTTTGTCAATCTGTCTGTCTGTCTCGCTGTCCATCTCTGATTATGTATGTTTGTCTGCTTCTCTGTTTGTCAATCTGTCTGTCTGTCTCGCTGTCCATCTCTGATTATGTACGTTTGACTGCTTCTCTGTTTGTCAATCTGTCTGTCTGTCTCGCTGTCCATCTCTGATTATGTATGTCTGTCTGCTTCTCTGTTTGTCAATCTGTCTGTCTGTCTCGCTGTCCATCTCTGATTATGTATGTCTGTCTGCTTCTCTGTTTGTCAATCTGTCTGTCTGTCTCACTGTCCATCTCTGATTATGTATGTTTGTCTGCTTCTCTGTTTGTCAATCTGTCTGTCTGTCTCGCTGTCCATCTCTGATTATGTACGTTGGACTGCTTCTCTGTTTGTCAATCTGTCTGTCTGTCTCGCTGTCCATCTCTGATTATGTACGTGTGTCTGCTTCTCTGTTTGTCAATTTGTCTGTCTGTCTCGCTGTCCATCTCTGATTATGTACGTTTGTCTGCTTCTCTGTTTGTCAATCTGTCTGTCTGTCTCACTGTCCATCTCTGATTATGTACGTTTGTCTGCTTCTCTGTTTGTCAATCTGTCTGTCTGTCTCGCTGTCCATCTCTGATTATGTACGTTGGACTGCTTCTCTGTTTGTCAATCTGTCTGTCTGTCTCGCTGTCTGACCATCTCTGATTATGTCAATCTGTCTGTCTGTCTCGCTGTCAATCTCTGATTATGTACGTTTGTCTGCTTCTCTGTTTGTCAATCTGTCTGTCTGTCTCGCTGTCCATCTCTGATTATGTACGTGTGTCTGCTTCTCTGTTTGTCAATCTGTCTGTCTGTCTGTCTCGCTGTCCATCTCTGATTGTGTACGTTTGTCTGCTTCTCTGTTTGTCAATCTGTCTGTCTGTCTCACTGTCCATCTCTGATTATGTACGTTTGGCTGCTTCTCTGTTTGTCAATCTGTCTGTCTGTCTCGCTGTCCATCTCTGATTATGTACGTTTGTCTGCTTCTCTGTTTGTCAATCTGTCTGTCTGTCTCACTGTCCATCTCTGATTATGTACGTTTGTCTGCTTCTCTGTTTGTCAATCTGTCTGTCTGTCTCGCTGTCCATCTCTGATTATGTACGTTTGTCTGCTTCTCTGTTTGTCAATCTGTCTGTCTGTCTCGCTGTCCATCTCTGATTATGTACGTTTGTCTGCTTTTCTGTTTGTCAATCTGTCTGTCTGTCTCGCTGTCCATCTCTGATTATGTACGTTTGTCTGCTTCTCTGTTTGTCAATCTGTCTGTCTGTCTCGCTGTCCATCTCTGATTATGTACGTTTGTCTGCTTCTCTGTTTGTCAATCTGTCTGTCTGTCTCGCTGTCCATCTCTGATTATGTATGTTTGTCTGCTTCTCTGTTTGTCAATCTGTCTGTCTGTCTCGCTGTCCATCTCTGATTATGTATGTTTGTCTGCTTCTCTGTTTGTCAATCTGTCTGTCTGTCTCGCTGTCCATCTCTGATTATGTACGTTTGTCTGCTTCTCTGTTTGTCAATCTGTGACTGGCTGTCTGTCTCACTGTCCTTCTCTGATTATGTACGTCTGTCTGCTTCTCTGTTTGTCAATCTGTCTGTCTGTCTCGCTGTCTGACCATCTCTGATTATGTCAATCTGTCTGTCTGTCTCGCTGTCAATCTCTGATTGTGTACGTTTGTCTGCTTCTCTGTTTGTCAATCTGTCTGTCTGTCTCGCTGTCCATCTCTGATTATGTACGTGTGTCTGCTTCTCTGTTTGTCAATCTGTCTGTCTGTCTGTCTCGCTGTCCATCTCTGATTATGTATGTTTGTCTGCTTCTCTGTTTGTCAATCTGTCTGTCTGTCTCGCTGTCCATCTCTGATTATGTACGTTTGTCTGCTTCTCTGTTTGTCAATCTGTCTGTCTGTCTCGCTGTCTGTCCATCTCTGATTATGTACGTTTGTCTGCTTCTCTGTTTGTCAATCTGTCTGTCTGTCTGTCTCGCTGTCCATCTCTGATTATGTATGTTTGTCTGCTTCTCTGTTTGTCAATCTGTCTGTCTGTCTCGCTGTCCATCTCTGATTATGTATGTTTGTCTGCTTCTCTGTTTGTCAATCTATCTGTCTGTCTCGCTGTCCATCTCTGATTATGTATGTTTGTCTGCTTCTCTGTTTGTCAATCTATCTGTCTGTCTCGCTGTCCATCTCTGATTATGTATGTTTGTCTGCTTCTCTGTTTGTCAATCTGTGACTGGCTCGCTGTCCATCTCTGATTATGTACGTGTGTCTGCTTCTCTGTTTGTCAATCTGTGTGTATGTCTCTTTCAAACTGTCGATCTCTTTCTCTCTCTCTCTCTCTCTCTCTCTCTCTCTCTCTCTCTCTCTCTCTCTCCCTCTCTCTCTCCCTCTCTCTCTCCCTCTCTCTCTCTCTCTCTCTCTCTCTCTCTCTCTCTCTCTCTTTAGGGTTATCAATTCATGTTGAGAGAAGTGACCACAGCGAGTGGTGCGTTTGTGACCCGAGTAACCTTAAACTGGTTCGCTGGGCACGTAACCGAAGGAGACGTGCGACGAAGAAAGCCTTGCCGAGACGGCACCGCGAGTCTAATCCCTCTACCTGCCAGCCCCCATACTGATGCGCACATGTACTCGTGTCGCTTACATTAGACCCCCCGCGTACTCAGTGGTGTCCTATCGCATGACGCCTTCTCACGGAGTACGCTCCTCTAATTAATACATAGTCTTTTACACTCTCAGCCTGCAACTTCTGCGATGTCGGCGAGCGTCATCCAAGACGTCGTGGTGTTAGGAAAGCGGCATATATATTAGGCCACAAAGCCTGTTTTTTCGTGATTTTCTATCACATTGACTGGTGCCACTTGAGATCGATGACTGCAATCCAAGTAATCAAGTTTAATGATCGGACCCCACAGTGAGCCAAGCGGATGTAAAATGTTGATTTCTATCACTGTCCTGTCAAACGAATTGCGGCATGTTCTACTAAAACGTTATATCGTGTTCAACTTAGATCAGTACAATTGCGTATTAGGAGTTAATGACATTTACAATAAATCTTATGAGAATAAAAGCTCTGATCTTATTGTTTGAGAATTACCTCCCTTGATAATGTATTTAAAGGTCGATTGGGAAAAACCTCTTTTCTTGACACAGGAGTGAGTGCGTTAGTTGGGTTAAACGCCGCTTTGAACAGTATTCCAGGTATATCATGGCGTGTCAGCTTATTGTGGGAGGAATGTCCGAAGTGAAGTTATATAACCCCCTACACCACAACGAACCATGGCCCTTTGCATGCCCCAATACCCCACTTCCTAACCCTGACCCACCCACCCACACAGCCTATCATACCCCGCCCCACCAAGCCCCTCCGTAACCCTCAACACAGAACACTACCACACCAAAGCCTACAATAACCCCCCTCCCCCATCCAACCACGACCCCCCGACCTCCAACACCACCACCCAATCCCACAACATCCAACCACGACGCTTCCCAACATGTCACCACGCTGTAAAGAAACCAGTGAACAAGGAGCGCTGTCACATCCACATAACTTGGCAGCATTAAGTGAGTGATTGAGTGTGTTTCGCCATTTCTTGCATTATTATAACCTTACCACGGTGCGGACACCAAAAATTTGGATTTAAACAGTGTAGCTATGTGGGGAATCGAACCGCGTCTTCGACCTGAAGAAACACCTTATCCACTAAGTTACCCAATGCATGACCTAAACCTGTAGAAAATCTAGACTTGCTTCATTCAGAGATATAGCATTACAGTAAGGGCTGTGTGGATGGGAAAATAATTTAGTTCAGGGACTAGGAGACAGACTAGTCATTCTCAGCTGAGCCTTGATGTTGTTTGTTTGTTTGTTGTTTAAAGCCGCACTCAGCAATATTCCAGCTACATGATGGCGGTCTGTAAATAATCGAGTCTGGACCCGACAATCCTGTGATTAATATCATGAGCATCGATCCACGCAATTGGGATCGATGACATGCATCAACCAAGTCAGCGAGCCTGACCACCCGATCCCGTTAGTCACCTCTTACGACAAGCATAGTCGCTTTTTACGGCAAGCATGGGTTGCTGAAGACCTATTCTACCCGGATCTTGGAGCCTTGAGGTGTTGAATTGAGAATGACTACACGCTGCTTAAAGAGTTTTACAAGAGATGTATGATGCGACACTGACTGTCTAGTTGAGTACGGCCGGGTAGTCGTGGATGTGCACTCAGCACTCTACCTGAGTTCTCCCGGAGTAAAAGGTAAACACAAGTGAAGCCATGGCCATATCGCCCTATCTGACACAACTGTTATCACTCCCGCTTCTGTTATCAGAGCTAAAACAACACACGGGATATGCGTTTCATTGTGCCCTCCGGAGCCCACTGTTCTAGCGCTTCAAGGATCCCCTCCCCCTTGAGGTTGGCACTCTCCCAGTCGCCCCTCCTGTCTGAAGCCAGTTATGCAGTGCCGTCTAACAGCCTGTTGCATTTGGACTCTTGCCATTTTCAAATTTCCACAAGAAACGCGCCCTCGTTTGTTTTTTATGCGTTGTAAGGTGTTACCCGTGTTGTGTACACCAGCAGGTGACCGCACACGAGTAGAGACTCGTCACACAGTCAGAAGGTTCTCAGAGACGCCTACAGTCACCCGGTTGGTTGGTTGGTTGTTTAACGCCGCACTCAGCAATATTCCAGCTACATGACGGTCTGTAACTCATCGAGTCTGAACCAGACAATCCAGTGATTAATACCATGAGTATCGATCCACGCAATTGGGATCGATGACATGCATCAACCAGGTCAGCGAGCCTGACTACCCGATCTCGTTAGTCGCCTCTTTCGACAACCTTACGGACACAGTACAGACAACCTCACAGGCACACAGATATCACAGAGGCATTTGACCTTCTACGGCGATTGGGTAGCTTAATGGTGAAAGTGTTTGCCCGTCACGCCACAGAACCGAGTTCGATTCTCCTAATGGTTTTTATGTATTGAGCACGTTCGCGGTGTTCCCCGATGTGATATGCCTGGAATATTGCTCAAAGCGGCTTTACATCCTACTCAGTTACTCCTGCAGTGGTTAACAAACATGCAGACAGGCTGACAGAAATATTAAAGACGTGACGGTTAAAACCTGCCTCTCTATTTATCCAATAAATTTTAATGTCTAACAGGTACGATCATAAGAATAGAACTGTTTGTAAAACCAGAATCAGTCCCATCTTCCAGAGACAAGGGAGTTAACTGACTAAAATGTCCAGTTTCCACACTTGCCGAACAGGGCGGGAATTAGGGTGTTATATTTTGGCTGGACTAACGAGTCCGTGCATAGGCCAATCATAACAGCGAAACGGAATCAACATTCGGTTCGTAAACTGCCGTGCAGATTCGGTCAATTGCAGGATTTGCAAAGCATGTGTACCGCCAACTCAGCATCAACAGATTTTTTCCAAACTATTTCACCTTTTCAATCAAGATACTCACGTTATTTGATGCACTTTGCGAAGTAAGACCCGATTTGTCGCAATATAGATCGCAATTATCGATTAAATCTCCTTGACTGGGCCCCGCCATTTTGTTTGAAGCAAATACAAAGTGATACGAGAGGTGGAATGTGATTGGTCAATAGGAGGAACACAGAAGGGACATAACTCGTAAAAGCCACTGGTGGCGCTACGATCGAGACATTCCAGCCTAGTTCGGCAAGGGTGAAAACTGGACTGCTACAGTCAGTATACTCCCATGCCTAGGGAAGATGAATCAGTCCCTGCAACGTCATATCCTCAAAGTCCTGGTCACTATAACCAGTCCTGCAAGGTCAATGCGCCCTGTGAATTGCATAAATACGCGTCTATGAAAGAACGAATCCAGTCAGAGGATGAGGAGTAATCTTTGACAACCTTGATGCAATATTTATTCAGATCTGTGTCTGCCAACGTCGATGGTCTATTTATACTAAGCATCCCACTGCTAACAGCACAGTGCTCCGGTCCACGGCGATATTAGTTTATTAACTTGTATATCAGTGACGTGTTCATTTGCTTTGGGAACATTGAATAAGTATACTGATCTTCCAATCGTTACGTTGTTAAGCAAGCAGCAGCATGCATGCATTTGCGGAATATTTCTTCGGGGAAGTTACCTCCCAAAACCCAGACGTCCGATTTGACAGACACGAAAGGCGAGTGATCTGATAAGCACGTGATGTACATCCTTTCTTGAATAATAAGCGCAGCTGTATTTACTAAACACCACATACATTGTAGCTGGCAAAATACATCTGTAGCTTCTGTTTCTCGATGTTTGTTTTGTACAGCAAAGACACGTGTTTACCTTGGGGTTATCTGATTGCTCTCTCATCACAAGTTCATAAATTTATCTTAACAGGCACATAAATCAAGTTATGCTTTCAAAAGGTGAATATCGGAGTCCAAGGACATTTTATAGGGATTATATGCGGGAAGTTATTAAGGAACTTTTCACTAACGGAAGATAACTTGGTGTCGGCGTCGGTGCATATCATGTTTGACTGCAAGGGGTACGGTTGGTCCTTAGGGAGTGGGTTCGATTCTCAGTTCTCGCCCTCTATGTGATCTTTGGTTTGTCGGAACCATACGCGATACATGTCTAAGATTTGCGTCACTTTGGGCCTTTCCCGAACATTTTGCAGGCATGCCTCTGTTCACCCTGCAGCGAATGGGTACCCGGTAGAATGAGATGGACTTTTAACCTTCCAGCGCCTTATACGCAGCTTGGGTTGTATACCCCAGAGGGATGAATATGATATAATCGAGCACACTGGTTAACAGATCAGGTCTACAGCTATCTTAGCCCTAAGATCGCTTTGTGAAACGGGGACCATGGTGCCTACTTCAAACCAGAAAGTACCATTCTTCCAGCTTTCGTTTTTGTTTGTTGTTTAACGCTGCACCAGACAATCCTGTGATTGATATCATGAGCATCGATCCACGCAATTGGGATAAAAAATGACATGCATCTACAAAGTCAGCGATCCCGAACATCCGATCCCGTTAGTCACCTCTTACGACAAGCATAGTCGCCTTTTACTGCAAGCAGGTTCACCAGTAGTAGTAGTAGTAGTAGTAGCAGCAGCAGCAGCAGCAGCAGCAGCAGCAGCAGTAGCAGTAGTAGTAGTAGTAGTTTTATGATTATATTTATTATTATTATTATTATTATTATTATTATTATTATTATTATTATTAATTTAATTTTTATTATTATTATATAACCTAAACCAAAGCAGCCTTAATCTTAAAACACAACATTTCAGACGACTTGCAAGTCGTTTAAGTGCCAACATGTAGCTGCTATCTGCTTTAAGCTCCTCTCAAGGCCCTGACTATGAACTGTGCTGTCGAAGTGGGCCATCTCATTACGACTTACATTACAGGGTGAGTGAGTGACTGAGTGTTGCCGAACACCACATCATGCCAATTAGAGAGGCACCTACGACGTTACGAGATCGGCACCTCCTACTGGATGCCACTTGGTGCAAGCTATACTCCTTACACAGTCTTTAGCTCCTTACAACGTTTTTCCGCCTGTCTCTCGCCCTCGTAAATAAATGCGATAGAAAACTGTACTTTATGTCGGGTTCCACGTCAGACCTAGTAACTAGACATCCACTTCAAAGCGGTGAAATTTACGGTTCCTCTGAAATCTTGCCGTCAAAGTAAAAGTGTAGTCCCATGTAGTTTTTTTTAACACAATGATGGTTTGGATGAGAGCCGTACGGAGCCAATGAGTCACGCTCGAGACGAAGCTGAACAGGTTCCCTTCTCGAGGTCAAAGCGCACCAGTCATATACACAGAAGGCTATCTCACGTGTCGCTTCACCTCGTACAATGGTACATTGTGCTGGAGTGTTGGCAATATTAACACTGACTGTTAACAAGACAGTTTTTTCCATATCAAATTCTGTCGTCGTCAGTGAATTAAAAACGCACAGTGATATTGCTTCAACCACATTTTCAGTGGAATATGAACTTTCGAAATGATATTATGAGTGATGTTCTACGCAATAGCTATTCGAGGCGGCCCTTGTGTATGTAATGTTTCACAGCTGATCTCGTATGGTGCATCACCACTTAGTTCGCAAACACATTTTATATTTTGTGACGATAAGTCACCACTGCATGACGTTGTATTTTGGGTACGTTTATGTTGAGGGAAATAGAGTTACGTTTACGCTTGACATCATTGTGCTGTGATGTTGGCTGTGACTGTGCCTGTTGATTGCAATGGCGTTACGAAGATGTGGGAGCTGCGATGTCGTTACAATGACTGCAATGTCGTTATGAAGATGTAGGAGCAACGATGGAGTTATGTTGACTGCAATGGCGTTACGAAGATGTAGGGGTTGCGATGTCGTTTCGTTGACTGCAATGGCGTTACGTTGATATAGGAGCTACGATGTCATTATGTTGACTGCAATGGCGTTACGAAGATGTAGGAGCTGCGATGTCGTTACGTTGACTGCAATGGCGTTACGAAGATGTGGGAGCTATGCTGTCGTTACGTTGACTGCAATGGCGTTACGAAGATGTAGGAGCTGCGATGTCGTTACGTTGACTGCAATGGCGTTACGAAGATGTAGGGGTTGCGATGTCGTTTCGTTGACTGCAATGGCGTTACGAAGATGTGGGAGCTATGATGTCGTTACGTTGATTGCAATGGCGTTACGAAGATGTAGGGGCTGCGATGTCGTTACGTCGCCTGCAATGGCGTTACGTTGATATAGGAGCTACGATGTCATTATGTTGACTGCAATGGCGTTACGAAGATGTAGGAGCTGCGATGTCGTTACAATGACTGCAATGGCGTTATGAAGATGTAGGAGCAACGATGTTGTTATGTTGACTGCAATGGCGTTACGAAGATGTAGGGGCTGCGATGTCGTTTCGTTGACTGCAATGGCGTTACGAAGATATGGGAGCTACGATGTCATTATGTTGAATGCAATGACGTGATGAAGATATGGGAACTGCGACGCAGTAACGTTGACCGCAAATGCGTTACGAAGATGTAGGGGTTGCGATGTCGTTTCGTTGACTGCAATGGCGTTACATTGATATAGGAGCTACGATGTCATTATGTTGACAGCAATGGCGTTACGAAGATGTAGGAGCTGCCATGTCGTTACGTCGACTGCAATGGCGTTACGTTGATAAAAAAGCTACGATGTCATTATGTTGACTGCAATGGCATTACGAAGATGTAGGAGCTGCGATGTCGTTACGTCACCTGCAATGGCGTTACGTTGATATAGGAGCTACGATGTCATTATGTTGACTGCAATGGCGTTACGAAGATGTAGGAGCTGCGACGCAATTACGTTGACCGCAAATGCGTTACGAAGATGTAGGGGCTGCGATGTCGTTTCGTTGACTGCAATGGCGTTACGAAGATGTAGGGGCTGCGATGTTGTTATGTTGACTGCAATGGCGTTATAGACAGATATGGTAGCTACGATGTCGTTATTTTGAGTCTAATGGCGTTACGAAGATATGGGAATTGCGACGCAGTTACGTTGACCGCAATAGCGCTACGAAGATGTAGGAGCTGCGATGTGGTTACGTCGACTGCAATGGCGTTACGAAGATGTAGGGGCTGCGATGTCCTTACGCTGACTGCAATGGCGTTACGAAGATTTTGGAGCTATGATGTCGTTACGTTGACTGCACTGGCGTTACATAGAGGTTGGCTCTGCGATATCGTTACGTTAAGAGTAATATACTCTGCAAAAAAATGAAAAGCAAAAATGATTTTAGATGTAAATAATCAATAATCAACAGATGGTAATCGAATGGTCAACATTTGCGCACATTATTCTCTCACTGATCCAGGTTCCATGTGGCACATATGGAACAG